>NW_027590105.1:335000-707070 GCF_964213995.1 Mustelus asterias
AATCTGAGAGCCTTCAGTCCCCACACCAATAATCCCCCTGCACTGAAAACATTCCCACTCTGATTCAGTGTGTGTGTGTGTCAGTGTGTGTGTCAATCTGCTTTTTGACCTGTGCTTTGCTTGTGTGGACATGATGCTGAATGGACTTGAATGGAAATGCTGGACTCCTCGCTGTGATATGTTGTGTGTCTTATTGTTAAAATGGCCGTGTCTCTTTTTCTCTCTCTTTTTAACCAATTTTTATCTCTTTTTCTCCTGAGGAATTTTGAAAACTGGGGATGTGTCGAGGATCCAAAGGACGGGAATGTTTGTGACCAGGATGAAGGAGAGGAGCTCTTCCAGAGGGAGGGCTGACTGAGGCCTGTTGCTCAGGCTTCACCCTGAGTGAGTTGTGTCTGTTTATTAACCTGATCCAGATTTAATTTTTCATATCAGAGGGAGCGAGATCTGAATGAGAGTGGAATAGAGAGAGAGAGAGAAACACACAGGGAGGGAACTGTCTCATAGAATCATAGAAACCTACAGTACAGAAAGAGGCCATTCGGCCCATCGAGTCTGCACCGACCACAATCTCACCCAGGCCCTACCCCCATATCCCTACATATTTACCCACTAGTCCCTCTAACCTAGGCATCTCAGGACACTAAGGGCAATGTTTAGCATGGCCAATCAACCTAACCCGCACATCTTTGGACTGTGGGAGGAAACCGGAGCACCCGGAGGAAACCCATGCAGACACGAGGAGAATGTGCAAACTCCACACAGACAGTGACCCAAGCCGGGAATCGAACCCAGGTCCCTGGAGCTGTGAAGCAGCAGTGCTAACCACTGTGCTACCGTGCCACCCTAACTCTTTAGTCTCTGCTTTACAACTGACTTGTTGTGTTTGGGTGTTACTGAGAGATTGTGTAACTGAGAGGAGATCCTGGGTTTTTGCTGTGCTATTTAATTTAAATATTTTCTTGTATTTTAATTATTTTCTCTCTCTTTCCCCAAGAATTAATATTTAGATTTTACTGAGAGATTGTGTAACTGAGAAGGGGGAATCCTGGCCTCTTGTGCTACTTAATTTAAAGAATTCTTGTATTTTAATTAATTATTTTCTCTGTTCCCCAGGGATTTGAATTTTGAAGACTGCAACATGACTCGGAATCCTTGGACAAGGGGCTTTTCTCCAGAGGAGGATGGATGGACTGAGGCCTGTTCTATAGGCCGCATGTGAGTTGTTGTCTCTTTATTATCCTGATCCAGGTTTAATTTTAATCTCGCTTCCTCGGACGAACCAGTTCTGGTTCGATTGTGGGGTGGGCTGGAGTTTAAAACCCTGGGGTTAAAATATCCCGGCTTTGCAATTAGTCACAAACAGGTTAACCCTTTGCTGGGTGGCAAAGAGTGAATTAAATATCTGTAATATGAAACTGTCTAAAAGTTAGTTTTAAATCCAAGATAACAGGGATGGGAGACAGAGCGCTGTTCCTAATTGTTGAATAAAATTCATCGAGGCCTTTATAATTCAGTTTTCAGATGTTCAGACTTTCATTGTGTCCTCTCTGCAGCTTTTCCCCCATTCTGTCTATTTCTCTCTCTCTTTCTCTCCCTGTCCTTCCTCTATCTGTCTCTCTTTTTTATTCCCTCCCTCTCCCTCCCTCTTTTTCGCAGGAAGTCATATTTTGTTGGACAATCTCTCAGTAAAATCTGAGAAAGGGTAATCCTGGGCTCTTGTGCGATTTAATTTAAACATTTTCTGGTATTTTAATATATTTCTCTCTCTTTTACCCAAGAATTAATGTTTAGATTTTACTGAGAGATTGTGTAACTGAGAAAGGGGAATCCTGGGCTCTTGTGGATTAAATTTAAACATTTTCTTGTATTTAAATTAATTATATTCTATCTCTTCCCAAGGAATTCATATTTAGTTAGACAATCTCTCAGTGAAATCTTAGAAGGGGGAATCCTGGGCTCTTGTGCTATTTAATTTAAACATTTTCTTGTACTTTAATTAATTATTTTCTCTTCTCCCCAGGAATTTGAATTTTGAAGACTGCAACATGACTCGGGATCCTTGGACAAGGGGCTTTTCTCCAGAGGAGGATGGATGGACTGAGGCCTGTTCTATAGGCCGCATGTGAGTTGTCGTCTCTTTATTACCCTGATCCAGGTTTAATTTTAATCTCGCTTCCTCGGATGAACCAGTTCTGGTTCGATTGTGGGGTGTGGGGGGGCTGGAGTTTGAAACCCTGGGGTTAAAATATCCCGGCTTTGCAATTAGTTACAAACACATTAACCCTTAGGTGGGTGGCAAAGAGTAAATTAAATGTCTGTGATATGAAACTGTCTCAATTTGTTTTAAATCCAAGGTAACAGGGATGGGTGACAGACCGCTGCTCCTAATTGTTGAATAAAATTCACAGAGGCCTTTACAATTCAGTTTTCAGAAGTTCGGAATTTCATTTCGTCCTCTCTGCAGCTTTTCCCCCATTCTGTCTATTTCCTCTCTGCTTTCTCTCTCTCCATTCCTTTCCTTCCTCTATCTGTCTCTCTTTTTTATTCCCTCTCTCTCCCTCTTTTTCCCAGGAAATAATATTTTGTTGGACAATCTCTCAGTAAAATCTGAGAAAGGGGAATCCTGGGCTCTTGTGCGATTTAATTTTAACATTTTCTGGTATTTTAATATATTTCTCTCTCTTTTACCCAAGAATTAATATTTAGATTTTACTGAGAGATTGTGTAACTGAGAAAGGGGAATCCTGGGCTCTTGTGGATTCAATTTAAACATTTTCTTGTATTTAAATTAATTATATTCTATCTCTTCCCAAGGAATTCATATTTAGTTAGACAATCTCTCAGTGAAATCCTTAGAAGGGGGAATCCTGGGCTCTTGTGCTATTTAATTTAAACATTTTCTTGTACTTTAATTAATTATTTTCTCTTCTCCCCAGGAATTTGAATTTTGAAGACTGCAACATGACTCGGGATCCTTGGACAAGGGCTTTTCTCCAGAGGAGGATATGGATGGACTGAGGCCTGTTCTATAGGCTGCAAGTGAGTTGTCGTCTCTTTATTACCCTGATCCAGGTTTAATTTTAATCTCGCTTCCTCGGATGAACCAGTTCTGGCGATTGTGGGATGTGGGGGGGCTGGAGTTTAAAATGCTGGGGTTAAAATATCCCGGCTTTGCAATTAGTCACAAACACGTTAACCCTTTGGTGGGTGGCAGAGTAAATTATGTATGAAACTGTCTATAAGTTTGTTTTAAATCTAAAATAACAGAGGTCGGAGACAGAGCAATGAACCTAATTGTTGAATAAAATTCACAGAGGCCTTTACAATTCAGTTTACAGATGTTCAGATTTTCATTTCATCCTCTCCACAGCTTTTCCCCCATTCTGTCTATTTCTCTCTGCTTTTCTCTCCATTTCCTTCCTCTATCTGCCTCTCTTTATTCTCTCTCTCTCCCTCTTTTTCCCAGGAATTAATATTTAGTTGGACAATCTCTCAGTAAAACCTGGAAAGGGGCAATCCTGGGATTTTGTGCTGTGTGATTTTCATTCTGGGTGTCCCGGGGGGTTTGATTTCACTGTCTCAGCCCCTCTCTGCCTCACTCTCTCTCTGTATAAACTTTTCCCAAATTACAAAACACTCAACACAGCTGACTGCACCTTGTGGGATCTTGCTGGGGATTTTGTTTTAAAAAGGGTGTTTTCTCAGAGGCAGTTTAAACCTTTCAGGGGACTGTGGGGAAGTCTCCAGACTTGGGACAACACACACACAGGGTTGGGGGCTGGGGGTGGCGGGCGGGGGGGAGGTGGGCAGTCAGGTATACTGGTATTCTGGGAGACTGATATTCCCAACAAGGGCCAGAGGTCTCAGTGCTGAAACATATTAAACTGTTCAAACAGAGGCAGGCAGAAAGCCATGATGCTTCAGAGCTCCCTGTAGATGCAAAGGTAACTCCCATTGCCAAAAAGTAGCCACATGTGAAGTGGAAACACCTTCCCTCAGCTTGTTACACACTGACCTTTCCACAAACCCAACATGTTTACAAACACTCGCTGCAGTTTCTGCAAACTTTGTATCAAACTGCCTCCCATTCTGCTCAATACTGACCCCCTCTCAACCTGGCACTGAACTAGTGTCTGAATTGAGACAGAGACACACAGACAGAGTTTTTAAAGTTGAAAGTTTTAAAGTTTATATATTAGTGTCACAAGTAAGGCTTACATTAACACTGCAATGAAGTTACTGAGAGAGACAGAGAGAGGCAGAGACACACAGAGACAGAGACATAGATAAAGAGACAGAAAGAGACAGAGAGATAAAGAGACAGAGAGGATGTTTAAAGTTTGTTTATTCCTGTCACAAATAAGGCTCACATTAACGCTGCAGTTACTGAGAGAGACAGAAAGAGAGAGTTTTTAAAGTTGAAAGATTTAAAGTTTATTTATTAGTGTCACAAGGCTTACATTAACACTGCAATGAAGTTAGTGAGAAAGACAGAGATAGAGGGAGCATCCAGAGTGGGTTCAGTAACACATTTATTGATCAGATATCTCTCTCTGTGACCCTTTAGCGATGAGATATTCAGCCAGGATGGTTTCACTGACCCTCTTCAGCAGGCAGATATTCCCAAATCCAGCCTAGGTCTCAGACACACACACACACCACTCACACATTCCCTCTGCTCTGTCCAAGGGAATATTGTAATCCAGGAATTTCTATTTTATATTTACAGGGTGAGGGGGGGGAGAAACTCAACTCAAAAATCCTGCAGTGTCTCCAAGCTGCTTTTAAATTTCAATTCAAACCCTGGGCCACATGGGAAGCTGCAGAGATTGGGAAACTTACCAAACCCAGTTTGTGTGTGAGTGTCTGCAGCTTTTGTGTCTTTGAACTTGCGAGGGTGCCAGGGAGAGAATGTCACTGTCTTCACCTCTCTCTCTGCCTCTCTGTATAAAAAAATCACCAAATTAAACCACACTCAATAATGCGACCATACACAATTAATTATCAAATATCTGTCTCTCTCGCTTTATCTCTGTCTCTCCCCGTCTCTCTCTCTCCCTGTTCTCTCTCTCCCTGTCTCTTCTCGAGCAGAAACAGGTGGAGACAGAGAGGCAGGGAGAGAGAGGAAGAGGGAGGGATGGAAACAGCTGGAGTTGTGGGTTAGATGCAGGGGGAGAGACACAGGCTGTTAGAGGGAGGGGGGGTTTCAGTGAGGGACAGGGTCTCCAGTTTAATTCTGAGGGTCCTGAGAGAGGGATTTTACTGTCTCAGCCCCTCTCTGGCTCTGACTCTGTATAACTGACTCTGACTCTGGCTCTGACTCTGTATAAACAATTCCCAAATTTAAAAAAACGCTCAACACAGCTGACTGCACTTTGTGGGATCTTGCTGTGCACCACAGTGATTTTAGTTTTAAAAAGGGTTACTTTTAAGAGGGAGTTCCGGCCTTTCTGGAGATTTGGGATGATGCAGACACACACACACACACACACAGGGTAGTGAGTGGGGAAGGGGGCTCACAGCAGGCGAGAGAGTGGGGGGTGGGGGGAGGACTGTGTCCCATCTGATTCAGGTTCACATTGCTGCTGCTGCAATTCAAAGCCTGTTTTGCTCTGCTGGGACTCTGGCTGCTGCTTTGGACACAAATGTTGTAAAGTTGTCTTCTGCAGCCCTGCTTTCTGCAGTTTAAAATCCCCAGCACAAAGACACAGGCTTTCTAAAGACACAACGCTGGATGGTTCGTTTTGGTTTTCTCAGCATTTCTTTTCAATATTTACATTTGTCAAACACCAGATGTTTTACCCTAGATGCAACTTCATAACCATATTAGAGAGAGACAGAGAGAAAGAAAGGGAGAGAGAAAGACAGAAAGGGAGAGAAAGAGAGAGAGAGAGAAAGGGAGAGAGAGAGACAGAGACGGGAGAGTGAGGGAAAGCAGGAAAGGGCAGCAAGAGGTCAGGGTTGTGGGGGAGTGCAGTGAGGGGGTGGGGGAAGAGACACAGGATCTGGGGGTCTCTCGTGTGGAGGGAGAGAGAGGGAGACGTGTGGTTCCCTCATTTCCCACTCACTTTACCCCAATCCTCATTTAAAAATCACTTTGTATCTGGCCCTGCTCAGACTGTGTGTGGGATCTTGCTGTGCCCTCATGCTCTCTGTCTCCCCTCCTCCCCTCCCCATATTCCCCGCACCGTGACAGTGCCCCACATTTTAAACATAAAAAGATGGAGGGGAAGGAGGGTGGGGTAGAGAGAGGAACAGAGAAGGGGTGGGGAGTGTCGGGGGCTGAGTGGAGGGGGTAGGGGGATAGACACAGAGGCTCTGGGGGTGGGTGGTGTCCTCCTGCAGTGTGGGACTCCCTGTGGGATCCTGATTGCAGCATTCCCAGTCTCTGAGAGAAAGAGAGAGACAGAAAGAGAAAGAGGGGGAAAGACAGAGAGAGAGAGAGAGAGACAGGCAGGGAGAAAGAGAGAGAGAAACAGTGTGAGGGAGAGAGAGAGAAAGACAGAGAAAGATGGAGGGAGAGAGAGAGAGAAAGATGGACGGAGAGAGAGAGAAAGGCAGACAGGGAGTGAGAGAGAAAGATGGAGGGAGTGGGAGAGAGAGAGGGGGAGAGTGAGGAGGAAAACAGGAAAAGACAGCAAGAGGTGAGGTTTGTGGGGGTGCAGTGAGGGGGTGGGGGAAGAGACACAGGATCACAGTGACCCGAGCTGGGAATTGAACCCGGGTCCCTGGAGCTGTGAGGCAGCAGCGCCAACCACTGTGCCCCCGTGTGGCCCTACATGTTATGATTCAATTCTGAGGGTCCCGGGGCGAAGGGGGGGGGGGGTGGATTTCACAGCCTCAGCCCCTCTCTGCCTCACTCTCCCTCTGTATAAACATTTCCCAAATTAAAACACACTCAACACAGCGAACTGCACCTTCTGGGATCTTCCAGAGCACCACAGAGATTGTGTTTTAAAAAGGGTTTGGCTTCGTTTTAAGAGGGAGTTCAACCCTTTCTGGGAATTTGGGATGAGACACACAGGGTAGTGAGTGGGGAAGGGGGCTCACAGCAGGCGAGAGTGTTGGGGGTGTGTTGGGGAGGACTGTGTCCCATTTGATTCAGGTTCACATTGTTGCTGCTGCTGCTGTTGTTGTGGGATCTTGCTGTGCACACACTGGGCCTGTGGCCTTTGCTCGCACTGCAACAGTGACCACACTTTATTAAACAAAATCTCGCTCACGGACCGCAAAGTGGGTTCAAAGGAAGAAGTGTAAACGGGGTCGGGTAAATTAAAGCACTTCAATCGCCGAGGCATCGTAGGCTGTGCAGCGAGTGCTGGGGAATGGGGGGAGTATAGATTGGAATTTGATGGCCAGCATAGACCTGGTGGGCCGAAGGGCCTGTTTCTGTGCTGTGTGACTCCAGATTCTCCTCCCTCTTTTCCCAGGAATTTCTATTTGGATGGGGGGGCGTTCATAATTTCCCTGTCTCTGTCTCTCCAGCGTTCTTACCAATCCCAGCACCCCTCCCCTCTCTCTCTCCCCAGACATTCCTGTCTATATTTCATCTTTCAATAAAATGTGATGGAAAACACCAATGTGAATTTTTTGGATTTAATTTCAGGGAGGGAAAGACAGAGAGAGAGAAAGAGAGAGACAGGGAGGGAGGGAAAGACAGACAGAGACAGAGAAAGACAGGGAGTGGGGGAAGGAGAGACAGACAGAGAGAGAGAGAAAAGCAGCCGAATAAAACCTGCAGCAGCCGCTTTATTCCATCGGATTGGGGATGTGATTGTGGGTTTTCCTGCTATCTCTCTCTCTCTCCCATCTTTCTCCTTTGATTGTGAGTTATCAGGGAAGGAGAGAGAGAGAAAGGGAGGGTAACAGAGGGAGATCAAAGGCAGAGGGGCAGGGAGAGGAGACACACTGGAGGGGGGGGTGGGTTAGGGGTGGGTCCTCTGCTCTGCACTCACAGCCCAGCTCCCCAGTCTCTGGGGAAAAGACCCTCACTCACACCCTCCCAGAAGGTGGGATTTGTAACCAGCGGCTGTGTGACTGAGGCTGAATCTGTGCTGTTGTGTTTGAATAGATTTTTTCCCAATATAAAGATATTGGAATGTGGCTGCTGCCACATTGCAGTGAGAGAGAGATGTGGCTTTGCAGGAGCTTCCCTCCCCATTTCCCCATGGAAATCACTGAGAAATAGCAAACGTGGCTCACAACACGTCATTATTTGAAACGGTCAGACAGAAACTTATCAGAGAGAGCATTTTAATCCCCATTCATCCCCAGACGGAGAAACAGAGCAGAGATCAGGACAGATTATCCAGAGTAAGAGAGACCGGGGCAAAGATGGGGTATTGGATATATATATAGATCTGGGGGGAAAGCAAAAGAGACACAGAGGGGGCTGGACAGGTTCAGAGATAGAGGCAGAGAAAGAGAGAAACAGCGAGAGACAGAGGGAATGGGAGAAGGGTGTGACTCTGCTCGAAGTGGAAGGTTCCCTGTTCATATCGAATGTACAAACAGCACCAATGCTGGAGTGACTTATTATTTTCATTTGCGGTGGGGGAGAGATGGAGGGGAAAGAGAGGGAGACGTGTGGTTCCCTCATTTCCCACTCACTTTACCCCAATCCTCACTTCAAAATCACTTTGTATCTGGCCGTGTTCAAGCTGTGTGTGTGTGGGATCTTGCTGTGCACTCATGCTCCGTCCCCCTGCCCCGTCCCCCTGCCCCATATTCCTCACACTATGACAGAGCCCCATGCTTTAAACATAAAAAGATGGAGGGGAAGGAGGGTGGGGTAGAGAGAGAGAAACAGGGTGAACAGAGAAGGGGTGGGGAGTGTTGGGTGCTCAGTGGAGGGGGGTAGGGGGATAGAGACAGAGGCTCTCGGGGCGGGGAGGTGTCCTCCTGCAGTGTGGGACTCCCTGTGGGATCCTGATTGCAGCATTCCCAGTCTCTCTCCCTCTCACTGTGAAGCACTCAGGAGGGAGAGGGAGCTGAAATTCAAATTCCTGAGCCTGGGGGAAAGGCTTGTTCTCAATCCCAGAGTCCTGCTTGTGTTTTTAGACAGGGCGCTGGGATTTGTGGGTGTGCATGGAGAAGATTGTTCTGTTTAACTGGGGGGTGGGAGAGAGGGGGGTTTGTTCTTTCTACCTGAGGAATAATGCAGCCTCTGTGACTAGGCCGCACTTCACGGCCTAAATCTCAGCAGCACTTTTGCATTCGCTTAATTCCCCAACAGGGTTTAAGTGGCTGAATTCAATGGTTCAATAAAATGTGAAGCAGCCGCTTCAGGGTGGGATTGTGGATTTTCCTGCCCCCCCGCGCCCCCCCCCCTCTCATTTCCCTTTTGATTGTGAGTTTTATTTTAAACGGTCAGACAGAAACTTAGAGAGAGCATTTCAATCCAGATTCACCTCGAGAGAGAGAAACAGAGCAGAGATCAGGACAGGTTATCCAGAGACGGGGTATTGGACAGATATAGATCTGGGGGAAGTGTGTAAGAGACGGAGAGGGAGAAACAGAGGGGGGGGGGGAGGGGGGGAGAGAGGTGACTGACAGAAGTGGGAACTTCATTGGGGCCTCCTGTGTTTATTCACTGGCCTGTCTCTGGAGTAAAGCCCCCAGAATGCTTTGATGTGTTTAATAAATTCAATATCGGGACAGTCAGGAGGCAGTTGGAAGTTCATTGCATTTGAAACGTGTTCCCATTTTGTCAGGGTTTAATAATGAGGAGGTGAAAATGAATGTTTCCCCCACCCCCCCAGTGAGATTGTGAATTTCAGCAAGTCCTGGGATCTTGCTGTGCCTTTTATTGTTTATAATCAGCTTTTGTTTTGTGTTTAATCAAATTTCACTTTATTTTCTCTTTCTCTCTTCCAAGGAGAATTCCTTTGGAAACTTTGGCGATGCAGAGAGCGAATAGTTTTGCCGTGAGGAATCCTCGGACAAGAGCTATAACCAGAGAGAAAAATATTAATAAAAGTCCCCGTGTCTTTGTCGTTCATTTTTATTCACAGATAGACTGGTGGGGCTTTTACACGGAGGGTTAGTGGTCTGTGTGTCAGGGGGAGGGGGTATTCCCAGTGATCCCTGCTCCAATGTAATCCCACAGATTTCAATCCCTCTCCCTGAAGCTCTGTCTGTGCAACTCCCCCATCCTCAGAACTGTTTCTCCACATCTTTCCAATCCCGGTCTCTCCCCATCCTTTATACCTCAGCCTCTCACAATGGCAGCATCTTTCCCTTTTTCTCTCATTCTCTCTATCTTTCATTCTCTCTGAAACTTTGTCACTCTGTCTTGCCAAAGCCCCACTTTCTATTTATCTCGACATCTCACTTTGTATCTCAGCCTCTCTGCACATCTCTCCCTCTCTGTGGATCATTTTATCTCAATCACAGCAGCCTCCTCTCCATCTCTCTCTCTCTCTCACTCTATCTATCTCTGCTCCCTCTCTGACTCATTCTGTCTGAAGTACAGCAGCATTCTCTCTATCTCCATCTTTTCACAGTAACTTCGTTGCAGTGTTAATGTAAGCCTACTTGTGACGAATAAAATTTGAACTTTAACTCTGCTTCTCTGTCTTATCTCTCTAGCTATCTGCTTGCCTCTCTCTATCTCTCTCTGCTTCCCCCTCTCTCTATCTCTGCCTCCCCCTGACTCAGTCTGTTTGAATTAAAGTAGCATCCTCTGTCTCTATATCTCTATCTGTTCTCTGCTTCCCTCTCTGTGAATCATTCTGTCTGAATCACAGCAGATTCCTCACTAACTCCATCTCTATATCTCTGTCTCTAATCTCTGTCTATCTCTGCTCCCTCCCTCTCTCTGTGAATCAATGTCTGAATTACAGTCGCATCCTATCTCCATCTCTATATCTCTCTGCCTCTTATCTCTCTCTGTATCTGATCTTTGCTTCCCTCTGTGACTCACTCTGTCTGAATTACAGCAGCATTCTCTCTAACTCCATCTCTATATCTCTCTGCCTCTTATCTCTCTCTGTATCTGATCTCTGTTTCCCTCTCTCTGTGAATCACTCTGTCTGAATTACAGCAGCATTCTCTCTAACTCCATCTCTATATCTCTCTGCTTCTCTGCCTCTTATCTCCCTCTCTGCTCTCTCGTGGGGGACAGGCCAGATCACGGGTTTGTTGTTGACAAGCAGCGAAGGGCCAGGAACACAGCGGAGGGCGGGGGGGGGGGGGGGGGCAGAAACTGCTGAAATGGGGGAAATGTGTAACACAGCTGCTTGTTCAGAGTCAGGAGTGGTTATTCAGAGAGGGAAGGAGGTCTGTTGTACAAGAGGGGGGAATATTATAACACAGGCTGTCCAGAGTCAGGGGTTATCAGAGAAAGGGGACAATGGGGGAAGAGGGTCGGGGGGGGGGGGGAGGGGGAATCAGACAGTGGGTCTGTTGTACAGGATGGGGGTGGGGGATATTATAACACAGGCTGCTCAGTGTCAGGGGAATTAGTCATTTGAACGTTAATGTTTGAAATGGGCAGTTTCCACATCCAACTCGACCCAGAGCTGCTTATAACGGGGTGGAGTGGGATTGACCGGGGGGGGCGGGGGGACAGGAATTATAAAGGGGGGGGGTTCTGTCAGTCCAGGGGCTGTTCACAGGGTGGGAGTGGAAGTTTGCCAGGGCTGGGGGGGGCGGGGGAGGGGGAGCACAGAGGGACATTCAGCCTGGGGAACTTTGCCAGTGGAGGAGGGGGGGGGGGCTGAGTGGAAGACATGTGAGGGATTGAGGGTGGGGTGGATTTATAGGCATTCAGGAGGGGGGAATTCTGAGAGGGATTTAGGGTGGGGAATTGTATCAGGGTTACAATTGGGGCGTGTAGAGGGATTCGGGTGGGGGCGGTGACTCAGAGGGATTCGGGAGCAGGGAGGACTTAGGAAGGATTGGGTGCAGGCGTCAGGGGGGTTTGGGTTTGGCAGGGGGGGGCAGAGGGAGCCATTGGGAGGGGGGGTGAGGAATTGGGTCAGGACCTTGGAGGATTCAGGGGGCGGAGTCAGGTTGGCGGTGGGTCTCAGAGATGGTGAGGGGGGGGGCTGCTTAGAGTCGGATTAAAGGAGAGGGGGCAGAGGGACAGGGAATCAGGCGGGGTAAAGAGGGGTTTTGGGGGAATATGGGGAGATTGAGGGCGGGGGGTTTAGAAGGATTGGGAGGGGCTCAGAGGGACTCTTGGGAGCTTGGGCTCAGAGGGCTTTGGCGGTGGGAGCCTGAGAGAGACTGAGCAGTGGGGGGGGGGGGGGGGGGTGATTAGAGTGGGATTGAAGAAGATTGGGGTTTCTGGAGTGGGGATTTAAGGAGGGGTTTGGGGGGGAAGCTGGAGGCGGGGGGGAGGGGGAAGGGAATTTGGGGGTGAGAGACTGAGGGCGGGGGGTTTAAAAGGATTGGGAGTGGGTTCAGGAGAGGGGTTTGGGGGGGATTGAGCTGAGAGAGGAATCCATAGGGCATTGGCAGTAAGGGGGGGGGAAAGATTCAGCTTGGGGGGGCAAACTCGGGGGGGGGGCAAACTCGGGGGGGGGGCAAACTCGGGGGGGCACAACTCGGGGGGGGGGACAACTCGGGGGGGGGACAACTCGGGGGGGGGACAACTCGGGGGGGGGACAACTCGGGGGGGGGACAACTCGGGGGGGGTGGACAACTCGGGGGGGTGGACAACTCGGGGGGGTGGACAACTCGGGGGGGTGGACAACTCGGGGGGGTGGGACAACTCGGGGGGGGGACAACTCGGGGGGGGGGACAACTCGGGGGGGGACAACTCGGGGGGGGGACAACTCGGGGGGGGGACAACTCGGGGGGGGGGACAACTCGGGGGGGGTGGACAACTCGGGGGGGTGGACAACTCGGGGGGGTGGACAACTCGGGGGGTGGACAACTCGGGGGGGTGGGACAACTCGGGGGGGGGACAACTCGGGGGGGGGGACAACTCGGGGGGGGACAACTCGGGGGGGGGACAACTCGGGGGGGGGGACAACTCGGGGGGTGGACAACTCGGGGGGGGGGACAACTCGGGGGGTGGACAACTCGGGGGGGGGGGACAACTCGGGGGGGGGGACAACTCGGGGGGGGGGGGGACAACTCGGGGGGGGGAAAGATTGAGACAGAGAAAGACACAGAGACAGAGAGAGAGACAGAGAGAGAGAAAGAGAGAGAGACAGAGAGAGAGAGACAGAGAGAGAGAGACAGAGAGAGAGACACACACAGAGAGAGAGACACACACAGAGAGACAGAGAAAGACACAGAGACAGACAGAGAGAGACAGAGAGAGAGAGACAGAGAGAGACAGAGAGAGACAGAGAGAGAGAGAGACAGAGAGAGAAAGGAAGATTGAGAGAGAGAACGATTGAGAGCGAAAGATTGAGAGAGAGAGAGATTGAGAGAGAGAAAGATTGAGAGATAGATAGACAGAGAGAGATTGAGAGAGAAAGATTGAGAGAGAGAGAAAGATTTAGAGAGAGAAAGATTGAGAGAGAGAAAGGTTGAGAGAGAGAAAGATGGAGAGGGAGATTGAGAGGAGGCTGCAAACAGAGAGAAAAGCAGAGCTGAGGCGGGAAAGGTGCAGACAGAAAGTGAAGAGGTTCATACTCACCATCGCACATGTTTTCCCCCGGTGATCTCTCCAACTCCTTCCATCCCCTCTCCCATGGTGGGGAGAGAGATCCAGGAACAGGGGCTTTGTGCTGGGAAAGGGGGGGTTACAATATCAGAGCTGGAACTCCATGCAAGCACACACTGACTCACTCACTCACAAAGACACAGCTTACCTGATACTTACCAACCCACGTGGAGAGACAGGACAATGCATCGCCAGCCTTTTTATAACCTCACTGAGTCCCACACCTCCCCAATCACCCCGCCCCCCCATCCAACCACAGCTCCTACACCTCACCTGAAAACACCTCCTCCTACCTGGCCCAGTCCAACACCAATCTGTCTCTGAGTGTGTGGGGGGGGGGGGGTGTTTGTGTGTGTGTGGGTTAGTGAGCACCAGGCAAATGGTTCATCCCAAGGCTCTCCCTCCCCCCCACTCCCAGCTTCACATCACCAGCACTGGGAGCTGAGAGAAGATGGATTTAAATGAACCAGCAGCCCTGCACTGCCAGGGAGAGAGAGAGAGAGAGGCCAGGTCTGAATGTGGATTGTACAACTTGTTCATCCAGGACTCCATCCGCTACAGGTTTGCACCCTTTGCTGATTCTTGCAAAGTTCACTTTTCCTTAAGTTGCCTGAACTGAAACAATATCTTGCAAAGTTCTTTGTTGCTGCGTTTACAAATCCCACTTCTGATTTACAATGCTGTGTGTCCGGGTGTGTGAGTGTGTGTGTGTGCCCTGTGCTTCATGGTTAATGATTCACCAGAGATCAGAGCTGCAAAATAAAGCGTTTAAACTTTTTTTTAACAGAAGCACTGGCTGGGGGAGGGGAGGGAGAGAATGAGAGTGAAGTTTCTGTCTGATAAATGCTGTAAATGTGTCTTTAACCAGCAGCTCTGCAGAGAGACAGGTGCAGGATTTTAAACTCTCTGGGAGCTGCAGGCAGGGACTCACACACACACACACAGATAGACATCAGCTCCTGTTTCACACCAACAACCAGGCTGGAGTCGATGCAGCTAATTTCCATCCAGAAATGTACTTGATCCATGAAGTCAGTGAGGGTTACATTCCCATGACTTCCCATTCAGTCCAATCCAGTTCAGTTTGTTGGAATGCAGTGTGGGAGCCTGTTTTGCCGGACAGGTAACAGGTTCGTGGAGGTGGTCTGAGAGAAAGAATTCACACTACACCAGTATTGCTAGAATAAAATGTGTCTCTTTATTCCCCACAATACATGGACAAGTTCTACAAGTATCATTCAATGGGCTAAGCCTTACATAGTTTAACTACCCTGACACGTGGACTGGAGAGCCGTCAGTCCAGGTAGAGTGGCTTACCTCCCGCCGGGCGTCCGTACGTAACCCACGGCAGACTCTACTGTAGTAGGGACTTTCCCGCATATTTATAGAGAAAAGCCTCTCTTTGTTCTGGACATCTGAATATGAGTATTCGGCCCAGTACGTGATGTTTAGAGCAGTCTTGTGCAATACAAGTTCTATTGTTCGCAGCTCAAGAAAAGAAGTTTAATGGTTAATCATTCACGCTATGTCTTGGGCACGGATCTAATTTAATTATGTTTTGACATGTTTATCCTTTCATGTGGACAGGCTGTCTCCATTGTCCGTAGCAGTTGTCAGCATACGAGATTTTGCTGACAGGGTTGAAATCGGGACATTAACTCTTTATTCTCCTAACATTCCACCTGTTGGACCGATTTCAATCACCATTTACCTCAACGCAGTGTGATACAGGGTACTTTCCAAACCCTGTTTCACACGCCTGACATATACTAAACCAGTTACCATTAGTTCTCAGCATAGCAGTTGTGGGGAGAGCTTTGTTGTTGTCCAAGCATTTTTCACAACGATATAGCTTACACACACTCGTTATATTCGCGATTCCGCACATTCGATTCGCGCCACAAGTGAACTCCCCTTGAGTTCTATTATGGGTGGAGTTCTTCCATGCGAGGCAAAAACCGCCAAGCTTTTCGGTCAATTGATGACCAGGGGTCCCCTCAACCCATATCCACGAGATCAAGAGTATTCCTACTATCAGTATCAACGTCAATCGTTCCATGCTGTTTTATTCCTGTAAAAGAGATCAATCTTCAAGACATAATTAATCTTCTCGTAGATAACATTTCTTAGCAGGGACATTAACCCATTTGGGCTCACCAGGGTACATTACCGTTACGGTTCCATCACTGCCTTGAGCAATGATTTCAGCAGCTCTGGGTGGGCCAGTTTCCTGTTTCACCCAGACTTTAGCTCCAGGTTTATCTGTTGAGCCAAAACCACCAGTTCCTCTTTCAGTCACCACCTGTGGGATACCAACTTCAATGGCCGGTGCCATCTCACAGGGTTTAATCACCAGTTGGGCGATTTTATCATTTGCAGTCACAGTATAGGGATCAGGTTTAATATTACACAGAACCACCCCAATTTCTCCTTGATAATCTGAATCAATGACTCCTGCCATAACAGTTATCCCCTTCAGGGACAATCCAGAACGGGGAAGGATGTGCCCATAAGTTCCCTTAGGGCACTGCAATCCCAATCCGGTTTTAATAACAGTAGGTGTATCTTGTGGCAGGGTCACTGTTTCTAAGGTTCTTAGATCTAAACCGGCCGAGCCAGGCGTGGCTCGCCGCGGTAATTCTGCTTTATCATCCAATTTCCACATTTTGATTGATTCTCCTTGTGGGGTTTCACATACATGGACCATTCGGTTCAAAGGCGTGACTCCCCCACCTAGCGGTCGATTATTAATTTGCTTCAATACTTGATTTAATTTCACCTTCCAATTAGACAAATCATCAGAAGTACTAGCCTTTCGCAATGAGGTTTTCAGTATTCCATTCATTCTTTCAATTAATCCTGCTGCTTGGGGATAGTACGGAATATGGTATATCCACTCCACATGATTGTCAGTGGCCCATTGTCGGACCAGGTTTCCCGTAAAGTGGGAACCATTGTCACTATCACTCCAAATGTTTCCATCCCACGTATCGGGATTCCAGCCGCTCCCGTCCCCCAATCTAGCTACAAATGCTTTAATTTTCACCATTTCCAATTCTCTAGGTTTTTTACGCTTCTTCCTCCGATTTATTCTGGATACATAACCCACTGCCTGGCCAGCCAGGGTTTTAAGGGCTTCTAATTCTGTTTCTAACTTTATTATTTTTTGCTTTAACAACGAATTATTACATTCCTGTTCTCCCAATTGCTGTTTCAGTTTAAGAGCATTCTGCTCGGCTTCCTGTCGTTGTTTAAACTGATTCTTCCACGCTGTTGCACATACCCACAGTCTCCGCTGAATTCCCTCCACGGGGGTCTTCAGAGGGACGGGTATTTTTAACAGAGTAGATAATACTTCCCCGGGAGATCCATCTCGGGTCTCCTCTCCCCAGTTTTCAGCGCGACCCCCTCCGTCTCGGAGGCACGCTGCAACCGGTCTCCACGATCCTTCCCATCCCGGAATGATCGCTTCCTCTCCCTTTTCCTCCTCCTGTAACTTCTTAGTTTTGTGAAACATCTTTCTCCAAGAACCCCCCACCGCCAATTATCACCGTATCCTGCTGACTACGCCAAAATGTTTTGCCGGACAGGTAACAGGTTCGTGGAGGTGGCCTGAGAGAAAGAATTCACACTACACCAGTATTGCTAGAATAAAATGTGTCTCTTTATTCCCCACAATACATGGACAAGTTCTACAAGTATCATTCAATGGGCTAAGCCTTACATAGTTTAACTACCCTGACACGTGGACTGGAGAGCCGTCAGTCCAGGTAGAGTGGCTTACCTCCCGCCGGGCGTCCGTACGTAACCCACGGCAGACTCTACTGTAGTAGGGACTTTCCCGCATATTTATAGAGAAAAGCCTCTCTTTGTTCTGGACATCTGAATATGAGTATTCGGCCCAGTACGTGATGTTTAGAGCAGTCTTGTGCAATACAAGTTCTATTGTTCGCAGCTCAAGAAAACAAGTTTAATGGTTAATCATTCACGCTATGTCTTGGGCACGGATCTAATTTAATTATGTTTTGACATGTTTATCCTTTCATGTGGACAGGCTGTCTCCATTGTCCGTAGCAGTTGTCAGCATACGAGATTTTGCTGACAGGGTTGAAATCGGGACATTAACTCTTTATTCTCCTAACAGCATCCCAAATTCACATTAAAGGACTGAAAGCCATTCCTGTTGATGAACCATTGGGAGTTCTGGTCTGGGATAATTAGGGCGACGTGCGTGCAGCCAACTGCATTCTGCACATTCGAAAAATCCTGTAGCCCGGAGTTCCTGCTGGGCCTGGCCCAGGTCACATTTAATATAATGCCTATCCCCGGGGTACAGGGCATCCGTAACATCATGGACAAACATCTGGACAGAGGATTGGGAGATTGCACTGAGGTCCCGCTCACAGCCTGGAGGGACCTGGTGGTGTAAAGGTTGGGGGATGCTGTGACGTTAATCACCACCGAGATTGCGTGGGTGTTCCCTATAGCCTAAGGTGCCTGTAGGACATGACACAAGAGCCACGCAGCTGAAGCTGGCAGTGGCACGCCCTGCCGGATAACTGCTCTAATAGCATGTGTGTCCTGAACTATAGGGCTCTCCAAATCCTTCCTCAACGTGCCCCGTATCCCTGGACAATTGGTGGCCATCTTCAGCGTGTAGCGGGTGCCGCTTCTCCTTCTGCCGCTGTCTGCGGTATGGACCCTCCATGCGATGCCCGCGATTCCTCCTCCTCCTCATCCTCTGCAGCAGCTACAAGAAAGATAGCCACATCTACTGGCTGCATATCAAAATCTATCTCAACGCTGTTCGGGATTTTATTGTTAGCACGGGGGGGAGAGAGAGACAGTATATCAGTCAGGGTCCCCAACCACCACCGCACTGACACCCCCTCCCCCCTCCCATCACCCCCACGCACGCACACACAATCCCAGCAGTGCTGCCACCAGCAAATGCTGAGTCCGAGCCGCCGAGGATTCAGCGCTGCCAGTATGGAGGTACTTTTCATTGTGTACAATGGAAATAGACTCGAAATTGGGCGTCATTCCTGTTCGTCAACTCACTCCCGATTTCTACAACCGCACTTCGCCAAATGGATGGAGTTGTAAAATAGCCCCCTGTGTGTGTGCCTCTGTTGCCTCTATCTCTGTGAGTGTGTGTGTGTGTGAGAGAGAGAGAGAGAGAGAGCGAGAGTGTCCTTGGAGTTTTCGAGAGTATGTATGGTTCTGAAAGCGTTGCAGTAGGTTTGAGTATTATTTTGTTTGTGAATGAATGGCTATATGTGTTGGGATGTCATTGCCTCTATTAGTAAACGTGTGTACTATTATATGCGCGTGTGTGCGCGCTTCTGTTTGTACTGTTACGTGTGTGTGTGTTTGTGTTGCCATATCTCTCGGTGAGTAAAATGTGTGCGTGTGTCTGTGTGATTGTGTTCCCATGTCTCTAGGTGAGTTTGTGTATATGTGTGTGTGCATGTACGTGCGTGTGCGTGTTTCTGTCTGTTTGTGTTCCCGTGTCTCTCGGAGGGTTTTTGTGTATCTGCGTGTGTGTGTCTGTGTCTATGCCTGTGTGTGTGTGCGTGCGTGAATCTGTGTGCGTCACTGAGTGTGTGAGAGTAAATGTGTATGTAGGTGTGTGGGTGTGTTTATGTGTGTGGTTGTGAGTGTGAAAACGTATGAGTAAGTGTGTGAGTGCGAGTATGTGTGTTTGTGTGTGTTTGTTTGTCTTTCTCAACACCACCTCGCTCAGAGAGGTAACTTCTTGCACAGACCGATGTACAATTTCATTTTTTATTTCTCTCCTTACAGTGAACATAATCACAATTCTGACCCTGAAAATCAGAAACTGCGGTCTGACGAAATGTGTTACCTGTTACCTGGTGGCCATGTCAGTGGGGGATCGACTGGTCATTACCTTCGACCTCATTTTGAGACATATTCCCATTGTCTTTAAGAAACAGTTTTATTTTATGCGGTCAATCCGACTGTGTAATATCCATGCCGCTCTGCTTCATGCAGCGACTGACTGTTCTGTCTGGTTCACCGTCACTTTCACCTTTGATCGATGTGTGGCAATTTGCTGCCCCAAGCTGAAAAGTAAATATTGCAGCGGAAAAATGGCGGCTGTGGTTTTGGGAACAGTGAGTGTGCTGAGCTGTTTAAAGAACATTTTCTGGTATTTTATGTTAATTGCTAATTATGGCCTGACGAACCTCCCCTGGTTTTGTAGATACACATCGAGCGTTGTGGACTCTTCAGTCTGGGCAACAATCGAGTTCCTCCACCACATTTTAACACCATGTGTCCCATTCCTCCTGATTCTGCTGTTCAATGGTTTCACCATCAGACACATTTTACTGAGCAGCAGAGCCCGCAGGAGACTCCGGGCTCACAGCAGTGGGAAGAGTCCCAGAGACCTGGAGATGGACAGTCGAAGAAAATCTATCACTTTACTTTTTGTCATCTCGGCCAATTTCATTCTGTTATGGTCAACATTAATGGTTTATTCTATATGGTTCCGGATGTATTGGTCGGGGAATAGTTATGTATGGTTAGATTATTTTGTTATGGAATTGGGCTTTATGCTGCAGCTCCTGAGTTGCTGCACAAACACTGCAATTTATGCCGTGATGCAGACTCAGTTTAGACAGCAGTTGAAACATATGCTGCAATTGCCCTTTACTACAATCCTTCAATTTTTTAAGTCCTCAGAGAAAAGCCGACCCACAAATCCTCTCTAACTTCCTATTGGCCATTGAAACTACATCACCAGCCACCCACACAGAGGCAGTGGGAATAACAGAGGGAGAAAGAGAGAGAGAAAACAGTAATGAGAAAGATAGGGATGAAGAGGACAAGGAATGCGACGGTGAGGGGGGGGGGGCGCAGAGATATGGCGAGTGACAGAGAGAGGGAGAGAGAGAGAGAAACTGTGAGCCAGCCAGAAAGAAAGTGCACATACAATGAGACACACACACAACGTGCGAGAGCAGGATAGACAAGGAGAGAGCGAGAGCGAGAGAGAGAGAGAAATGGAGAAAGAGAGGGAAAGGAATACATAGAGAGGGAGCAATACAGACAGGGGGCAGAGAGAGAAAGAAATGCAGAAAGAGAGAGCAAGAAAGCGGGAGTGTGCAACTGCCTGAGAGCAATGGACACAGCAAATGCAAGAGGCAGAGCTAGGGAGAAGACCAAGAGAGCCAACGAGATACAGTGAGAGATAAAGACAGAGAGGGAAAAGAAGAGGGAGACAGAGAAGGATGCAGTGAGACAGAAAGAGGTAGAAGGCCAATGAATGCAGAGATAGATAACGAGAGGCAGAGAGAAACAAAGAGAGGCAGCGAGAGGCGACGGGGGGTAGAGAGCATCGGGGACACTTATTTGATTACTTTAACGTTGTACCTGTTAGAACATGAGCTCCCTGATTGAACCACTTAATGCTGTCCAATGTGGGAGCGCTGCAGAGGTATATACACTGGACTGTCCGGGTTACCAGAAACCCAGGGTGAATGACCTGTACTAGGAAGTACCTTTCTGAGTACTAGTAACGATTGTTAATAAATCTGGATTTGGTGAAGAGACACCAGCCTCGTGGCAGTTATTTCAGTGGAGACGCGGTAAAGCACGATTCTGAAGGAACTCGCTCTCATCTCTTATCCTGAGCTGGGTAAGCCAGCACAATGTATGCACAATGCCTTTACTTGGAAGACTAGGCTCTTTTGATCCTGCTGGCGAAGACTGGACCGAATATGTGGAACGCGTGTATTACATTTTCCAGGCGAAAAAACCATGGTAGATGGAAAACAACGTGTATTTTTCCTGACGACCTGTGGGGCTTCAGCATCTGCTGTCATTCGCAGTCAAATTTTTCCCAAAGCACCGGATATTAAAACCTTTACAGAATTGACGGAACCAGTTAGAGAATACGATGACCCCAAGATACCTCTGATTCTGAGACATAATCTTTTCTACTCAGCAATCTGAGAGCTGGAGGAGTCTTTTACGGTTTTGTTTTTATTCATTTGTAGGACGTGGGCGTGTCTGTCTGGCCAGCATTGATTGCCTATCACTAGTTGCACTTGAGAAGGTGGTGCTGGAACTTCCAACGTGAATCTTTGCAGTCCACGTGCAGTAGGTTGACCCATGCCGTTAGCGACGGAATTCCAGGATTTTGACCAAGCAACTGCGATGAAACGGAAATAAAATTCCAAGTGTGAATGTTCAATAGCTTGGCGGGAAACATGCAGATGGTGGTGCTCCCATATGTCTGCTGTCACTGCCATGCTAGATATTAGTGGTTGTGTATTTGGACTGTACTGCCTAAGGATGTTCGACGAATTTCCACAGAGCATCCTGTACAGAGTACACACTGGTGCGACTGAGCGTCGGTGGTGGCGGGAATGCATGTTGTGCCAATCAAGTGGGGCTGCTTTGTTCTGGATGTTGTTGAACTTCTTGAGTGCTGTTCGAGCTGCACCCATCCAGGCAAGTGGTGAGTATCCCATCACATTCCTGACTTGTGCCTTGCAAATGCTGGTCAAGCTTTTGGGAGCCAGGAGTTGAGTTACTCGCCACAGTATTCCTTGCTTTTGCTCAAATTTCGTGAGTAGATTGAGACGACTAGAGGAAGCATGTGGATTTGGTAACGAGATGCTGAGAGACTGTGTATAAAGCGGGATTAATAACCGCAACTATTCAGAAACAGTGAAGCTCAACTGCTGTTTAAACAGGCGCTGCAGCTGACCTTTAGAAAAACAAAACTTTGGAATTTCGAAAAAAAACAAGCCGTCGTCCGGTATCAAGGAGAGCTCACATCCTGGAACGTCTACCGACATTTGATTGAGAGCAATTAAGCTGAATATTGATGTCCAAAATCAACCCAATCAAGATCACAATATGGTTAAATGGACATCAGGTACAAATGGAGATCGATACCGGTGAAGCCGTATCGGTGGTTGCAGAAACAATGTTCCACAAAATTCGTTCTGGACTCCAGTTCTTAATTTCAACCAAGACCTCCGCAAGACAGAGAACCTTTACAGGGGAACCTTTGCGAATTATGCGTACAACTTCTGTCCTTGTCACCTATGAAAGACAGCTGATTTGGTAACCAACGATTGTCGTGGAGGCCTTGGGGCCAAGCCGAATCGAATGAAATTAGTTGTGAAAGTTCTACTTAGATTGGCTTCATTTTCTTTCAGCTAGAGAGTGAAGTATTGTGTAAATGCACTGACGTTTTCTAGAAAGGTCTAAGGACTTTCAATGAAGACAAGGCGACCTTACATGTTGGCTAGGAATGGAATCTATGGTTTTGCAAGGCCCTCCTGGTACCATTTGCCTTACTTACCTTTATCAATCGGTTTATAGCTTACAAATTCAGGGAGGTGATGATGGAATTGTACAAAACTTTGATGAGGCCACAGTTGGAGTTCTGTGCGCAGTTCTGGTCACCATATGATAGGAAGGTTGTGGTCACACTGGAAGTGGTGCAAAGGAGATTCACCAGGATGTTGTCTGGGATGGAACATGTAAATTATAAAGAACGGTTGGATAGACTAGAATTGTTTTCACTGGAGCAGAGAAGGCTGAAGACTGACCTGATTGAGGTTTTCAAGATTATGACGTGCATGGACAGGGTTTATAGGGAACAGCTGTTCCCCTTGGTGAATGGTCATTTACGAGGGGACGCAAGTTAGAAGTGAAGGGTGGATTGTTTACGGGGACTTCAGGAAAATATTTTTTTAACTAGCGGGTGGTGACCGTCTGGAATGCGCTGCCTGGGAGGTTGGCAGAGGCGGTATGCCTCACATCTTTTTAAAAGTATTTGGATGAGTACTTGGCACGCCATAACATTCAAGGCTATGGACCAAGTTCTGGCAAGAAAGATTGGGTGGGCAGGTCAGGGTCTTTTGTAGGTCGGTGCGGACTCGATTGGCCAAAGGGCCTGTTCTGCACTGTAGTATTCTGTGATTCTGGGAAAAAAAGTTGAAGCTTGAAATCCAAAGACTGGAACATGAAGCGATCATTGAAGCAGTCCGATTTGCAGAATAGGCAGAACTGGTCTTGCCAGGTTTGATGCTCAATAGATCAATCCGCCTTTACAAACATCGTAAAGAAACAGCAAACTGTTTCTTTCAGCTGAATGAATTCCCAATCCCTGGGATTGAGGATTTATACACTAAGCTGGCAGGAGAACTCTCGTTTTCGAAACTTGATATGAACCACGTTCACTTTCAATTCCAGCTGGCCGACGATTCCCAGAGTTTATTCGACAATTAAAAGAACAAAGAACAAAGAGAATTACAGCACACGAACGGGTCCTTCGGCCCTCCAAGCCTGCAAAGACCATGCTGCCTGACTGAACTAAAACCCCCGACACTTCCGGGAAGCATATCCCTCTATTCCCATCCTATTCATGTTTTGTCAAGACGCCCCTTAAAACTCACTACCATATCCGCTTCCACTACCTTCCCCGGCAACGAGTTCCAGGCACCCACTACGCTCTGTGTAAAGCATCTGCCTCGTACATTCTTTTAAACCTTGCCCCTCGCACCTTTAACCTATGCCCACTAGTAATTGACTCTTCCACCCTGGGAAAAAGCTTCTCACTATCCACTCTGTCCATGCCTCTCATAATCTTGTAGATTTCTATCAGGTCGCCCCTCAGCCTCCGTCCTTCCAGTGAGAACAAACCAAATTTCTCTAACCTCTCGTCATAGCAAATGCCCTCCATACCAGGCAACATCCCGGTAAATATTTTCTGTACCCTCTCCAAAGCCTCCACATCCTTCTGGTCGTGTGGTGACCAGAATTGAACACTATATTCCAAGTGCACATAATTCATACACCTAAGTGCCTGTGCCAATACAGCAGACTGCCATTTGGGGTATCGTTCGCCTGTTCAATC
The DNA here is from genome assembly GCF_964213995.1 of Mustelus asterias. Taxonomy (NCBI): domain Eukaryota; kingdom Metazoa; phylum Chordata; class Chondrichthyes; order Carcharhiniformes; family Triakidae; genus Mustelus; species Mustelus asterias. Next base: position 359,531 of record NW_027590105.1, read on the forward strand.
TTCCAGTGAACGATGGAGAATATTTTCCAATTTGCTATTTATCTGGATGACGTCCTAATGGCAGGAGAAATGAATAAGAACCACCGAGAGAATTTGTAGGAAGTTCGAGGTCGAATTTCCAATTCAGCCTAGGAAGGGAGAAATGTGTATTTCAGGTCACGCTCAACGATCTTCCTGGACTGCAGAGTGGAAACGTCTGATCTACACTTGGTGGAAGACAAGATGTAGATGGTCAAAGGCACGGCTGTACATCCTGGAGTTCAGAACATTTTTGGGGTTAGTAACCTACTATGGGAAATTAATACCAACCTTGCCTCCATCCCTGCTCCGTTATGCCAACTACTAAAGAATGATGAGCCTTCGGAATGGCCTTCCCATCAATTCTTGCTTTCGGTAAAATGAAACAACAGCTGTTTTAATCGAAAATTCTGGAACATTACGATCCCAGGAAAGAAGTATTACGAATTTGTGACGCGTCGCCTGGGTAGTGCTGGCGCATAGATAGCTAAATGAAGATGAACGCCCAACTGAAAACACTTCCAGAGTGTTGGCTGTCATGGAACACAAATAGTGAACATCAAAAAACAAGGGTTGAAAGGGATATGTGGTGTAAAGAAAAATTCCTCCAGGACCTCTATGACGGAAATATGTCATTATCACAGACCACAATTCACTACTGGGATTCCGAAAGGAGGACAAGACTCCGCCGCACATAACATCGACCATTGGGCATTATTACCGGCCACCTATGATTATCTGTTGGAACACTGTCCAGCAGGCTGATTCGCAATCGGAGGTACCTTGATCTGGCTAATATTGGCAGATATTATCAACCCCGCGGTGGTAACCTCAATGGAAGAGAAAGTAATGATAAACGTTTAGAGACTCCCAGTGGCAGCCGATAATATTCGTCCATGAACGCAAAAGGACTCAGTCCTCACTCAATGGAAACAGCCAGAAATGATTTGCAAACAAAAGAAAACATCACAGCCCGTATTGCCCTCACACTGGAGTCCGAGAGACTGTGGGACCAATGGCCTTCCAGTGTTGTCGTCCCAAGCCAGGGCCGCCATCATATCCTGGCCGAAATTCAAAATGGCCGTCCAGGAGCGACAACAATGGAATGACTCGCAAGGAGCAATATGTGTTCGCCAAACCTGGATACGGACATCAATGCGTTCATGGGACAGATTCAGCAATGACAACAGTGACAGCAGTGAGGCGGCACGGTAGCACAGTGGTTAGCATTGCTGCTTCACAGCTCCAGGAACCTGGGTTCGATTCCCAGCTTGGGTCACTGTCTGTGTGGAGTTTACACATTCTCCTCATGTCTGCGTGGGTTTCCTCTGGGTGCTCCGGTTTCCTCCCACATTCCAAAGATGTGCGGGTTAGGTTGATTAGCCATGGGAAACAAATTGCCCCTTAGTGTCCTGAGATGCGTAGGTTAGAGGGATTAGCGGGTAAATGTGTAGAGATATGGAGGTAGGGCTTGTGTGGGATTGTTGTTGGTGCAGACTCGATGGGCCAGATGGCCTCTTTCTGCACCGTAGGGTTTCTATGATTCTATTTGGCCACTCAAGCCTCCTCTGCCATTCAATGAGATCATGGCTGATCTGATTGCAATTTCAACTCCACCTTCTTGCTGATCATTTGACTAACCTTTCAGCCCCTCGTTAATCAAGAATCTATCCATCGAACCTTTAGAAATATTCCAAAACTGCTTCCAATAACATTTTAGGACGAGTGTCCGAGAGATTCGCCACCGTCTGAGAGAAAGTAATTCGCCTAATCTGCGTTTTGAATGGGCAACCCCCTATTTTTAAACAATGGCTCTTAGTTCTCGATTCTTCAAGAAGGGGAAACAGCTTCTCCACATCCAAGTTGTCAATACCCCTTGATATCTGGAAAGTTTCGAAAAACATTGCGCCTTACTCTACTGGATTGTTCTTGGCCTGCAACTTAGTGTTCCAGGTGGTATGTCACAGCAACCATCTCAAGGGGAATTAGGGATGGACACTAAATGCTGGTCTAATACTGGGAGTAGAGAAATTGGTCCAATTAAGATTGGGATGAGGCTTCATGGATTGAACTTCGAATTTAAAAAGGCAATCAAACGATTTGGCGTATAATACAGAGCCCCAAAGAATGAAACGGTGATAGAACAAACGTGTCGGGAAATTAATGCCTGTCAGAACCAGAAGCCAATAATCATCGGAGAATTTAACTATCCCAATGTCAACCGGAATTTCAAGAAATATATAAGGGACACTTCGACAAACAAAATACATGCACTGTGTCCAGGATGATTTTCCACCAATTCGTGACATACCGAACAAGAGGAGATGCAATTCTAGACCTAGTCCTGGGTAGCGAAGAAGGGCGAGTGGTTGAAGTGATTGTTGGCGACCATATCGCGGTTGGTGATCACAATTTAGTTAGATTTAGCATTACCATGGAAAAAGGCCGAGACAAAGAGGAAAACATTTTTGTACTGGGGAAGGCATATTTTGCAGCAATGAGAAGTAACTTGGCTGAGGTGGCGTGGACAGCACTGCTAGAGAATACATCAGCTGAAAACCAGTGGGAAGCACTAAAAACCCAGAACTCAAATGGACAAAATGAACATGTTACGTCCAAAAATAAGAATGGTACTGCCAAATCCAACCCATTGCCCAGTTTTTCAGAGTAATACAGGGGGATATCAAACAGACAAAGAAAGTATAAGAAAGGCAGAAATAGCTAAGTATTGCAGAGAGTCTGGAAGATTGTGGAAAGTGCAGACGTCATGTAAAAAAAACGAAATTAGGAAATCAAAGAAAATGCATGAAATAAGATAAGTAGGTAAATTGAAACAAATCCTAACGATGTTTGACTAAAACACTCATGGCAAAATATTCGTTCAGGTAAACATGGGACCTATCAGAGATGCAGAAGGGAACTCGGATGTAGATGCAGATGGATTATAAATGAATATTTTGGCCCATAACCGACGGCCCAAATGCGAGGATAAGGTGATTGTGTCCTGCACATGCGCACTGAAGAAACACAAAGATGCACCACATTATTCCGTAACGTGACATATGCAAGCCTCCTGCAAGATGAAGTAACTCTGATAGGCATTGTGGAATCCAGTGCAGAATAAAAATCTGGAGTTAAGTTCCGTCACGCTTTTAGCTTGGCTTCTGAACTGAATTTATTTTTGAGGCTTCGACGGAGGCACAGAAGAGTCAGGCGACATGAAAAGTGTGCCGTTTTTATGCCAAAACACTCCTCTCTCACCTTTGGGTTATTCCCTTCCATCCTTCCCCCTCCCCTCAACGTTGTTCCAGTCCCTGAATTTGAGACTGGAAAATCCCGCACCAGGTTGATAGACCTTCCCATTCTCCACTCCTAGCCCGCTTCCATTCCCGTGGCGGGGTGGGCGGTATAATTCCGGAAGTCGAGTCATGCAGCAATACAGCATGCAAACAGGCCCTTTGGCAAAAGCGGTCCATGCCGACAATGGTACCCCCTAGCTTGTCCTAATTGCCCATGTTTGGCCCATATCCCTTTAATCCTTTCATAGAATCTACAGGGCAGAAGGAGGCCAGTTGGCCCATCGAATCAGAATCAACAACAATTCCACCCAGGTCCTATCACCGTAACCCCACACATTACCCTCCTAACAGTGGTCAGAGTGAAGGCACCATAGGTAGCCATGCTGCGCAGATAGGGAGTGCAAAGCATAGCAAAACAATAGAGGTAGGGTATTCAATAGTCAGGGCACAGATAGGCGCTTTTGTAGCCGCGAAAGGGACTCCAGAATAGTAGTTTGCCTTCCTTTTGCCAGCGTCGTGGATGTCTCTGAGCGATCAGAACGCATCCTAAAACGGGAGGGAAATCAGACAGGTTTCATTGTCTATATTGGTACAAATGACATGGGTAGAAAGAGGAGCGAGGTCCTGCAACGGGAATTTAGGGAGTTAGGTGGAAGTTTTACAAGCAGGACCTTGAGGGTATTAATCTCAGGATTATTCACCATGCCACGTTGCTAGTGAAGCTAGGAAAAGTGAGATACTGCAGTTGAATACATGGCTAAACGTGTATGGCAGGGGGGAAAGCTCCAGATTTTTACATCATTGGGGTGTCTTCCAGGGCAGGTGGGGCCTGTACAAGAAGGATGGGTTACACCTAAACTTGAGGGACAGCACTATCCTGGCTGGGAGAATTTCTAGTGTGGCTCGGGTGGGTTTAAACTAGTTTGGCTGGGAGGCGGGGGGGGGGGGGCGAGTGGCGGGGGGAGGGGGCGGGTTGGCGGGAGCACAAGAGCAGGTCAGCATCTGTAGACACTGTGGATGAGCATGGGGCCAAGGCCAGGCTGGCTAAGAGGAACAGCTGCTGGGTGAGACCGCATTCAGTGGGCTTGAAGGTCTGGAGCTCATCTGCTTTAATGAAAGGATTATAACGGGTCAGACAGATGAGCCTTGATTCATGTGGGGAACCGAGAGGTTGTTGCGGTAATGGTGACCTGATTAAAAGGAGGCAGGATTGGCAGCAAAATGCTCCAGGGTAGAGTTGTTTTCGGCGAAGCAGAGGGGAAGGCGAGAGGTGGGGGAGTTGCAATACTGTTTGGGGAACATGTTACAGCTGGACACAGGGAGGACACCTTGGAAAAATGATGTATCGATGCACTGTGTGGAGCTTAGAATCAGGAGTGGGGAGTCAATGTGATAGAGGTGCACTACAGGCCACCCAACAGACCACGGGAAATTGATGAACGAATATGAAAGCAGATTTTGGAAAGATGTAGAAATAATAGGGTTGTTGCAATGGGACACGTTAATTTTTCTAATGACTGGAAATTCCTTATGGCTAAGGGCCCCTAAGTTGGCGAATTTATTGATGAGTCCAGGAAGGTTATGTATGTAGATAGTCTGACTAGAGAGGGGGCTATACTGGACATAGTAAGTTGGAATGAGCTCAGTCATGTCATCAAATTTGGAGTTTCGGAACATGTGGAAAACAGTGACAACAATTCCGTAGGCTTCCAGATACTCACGGAAAAGGACAGGTGTCGTCCTAGGTTTCGAGTGCTGAAGTGGGGAAAGGCTAATTGCAGCCAGATTGGGCAGAATTCGAAGGTTGCTGTTCGGGAGAGGCTGTTTGAGGACAAATCCATGTCTGGCTGCTGGGAGATTTTTAAGGAGCAATTGGTCGGAGTGCAGGACAGACAAGTGCCTATGAAAAGGAAGGGCAGGAAGGGCAGGATTCGGGAACCGTGGATATCCAGGGATATTGTACGGCTAGTCAAACAGATAAATGATGCATGCACGAGGTCTGGGCAACTATAAACAGATGAAGTACTTGAAGAATACACAAACAGTCGTAAATAACTCAAACAAGGCGTTAGTCGGGCAAATATGGGTCACAAAACATGCTTGTTGGGTAGAATCAAGGATAATCCCAAGGCATTCTATGGATATGTTGGGAACCAGAGGGTCGCTGGAGAAAGAGCTGGTCCACTCAAAGTCAAAGGAGGGAAATTATGCATAGAACCAAAGGAAGTGGGTGAGATCCTTAATGAGACCTTTGCATCGGTATTCCAAAGGAGAGGGGCACATTGACCGATGGTGCCTCGGAGGTTTATGTAACCCCTCTAGAGCTATCATCATTACGAGGCAGGAAGTGTGAGGGATATTAAAAAGCAATAAGGAGGCAAATCCCCAGAGTCAAATGGAATCTATCCCGGATTACAGAGGGAGGCAAGCAAGGAAAATGCTGGATCTCTAACAGAAATCTTTGTTCCCTCGTTGTCCACAGGTGAGGCCCCAGAGGATTGGAGGATAGCCATTCTTGTCCTGTCATTTAAGAAGGGTAGAAAGAATAACCTGGTCAATGATAAGCCAGTGAGCTTGACGACAGTGATAGTGAAATTGTTGGAGAAGATTCTTTGGTCTAGCATCGATACACATTTGGAACTGAATGGAATCTATTAGCAATAGACAGTATGGTTTACACGAGTGAGGTCATGTCTCACCAGTTTGATTGGTTTTTTTTGAGGAAGTGACAAAAATCACTGATGAGGGAAGGGTTGTAGATGTTGTCTACATAGACTTTAGCAAAGCATTTGACAAGAACCCTCATGGTAGGCTGATACAAAAGGTTACATCACACGGGATCAAAGGCGAACTCGCTCAATGGATTCAGAAGTAGCTTTCCCATAGAAGACAGATCATAGTGATGGAAGGGTGGTTTTCTTTTCCTGAATGGAGGTCTGTCACAACTGGTGCTCCAGAGGGATCAGAGCTGTGACGACTGTTGTTTGTAATTTTTATAAATGACTTGGAAGGAAACCTCACTAGTCTGATTAGTAAGTGTTCGCATCATACTGAGATGCAGATATTCATGAAGATTGTCACTGAATATAACAGCGTGCAGACAGTCTGGAAAATTGGGTGGAGAAATGGCAGATGAATTTAACCCGGAGAAATGCAAGGTGATGCATTTTGTTTAGATCCAATTCAGGTGGGAGCTGTAAAATAAACGGCAGAACTATGACGAGCATGGACAGAGAGAGAAATCTGGGAATTCAGGTCCACTGATCCATAAAAGTTGCAGCACAGGTGGAATAAATGGTGAAGAAAGCATATTACATGCTTGCCTTCATCAGCTGGGGCATCGAGTATGAAATTTGTCAAATTGTGTTAAGTTATATAAAGCGTTGGTTAGGACACATTTGGAATACTGTGTTCATTTCTAGTCAACACACTCCCAGAAGGACATGGTAGCTTTGGAAGGAGTACAGAAAAGGTTAGCGAGGATGTTGCCTGGTATGGAGCTTATTACATATGAGGAGAAATTGAGCAAACTGGGATTGATTTCCCTGGACAGACGGAGACTGAGGGGCGAACAGATAGAGGGTTTTTTTTCCAGGGCAGAAATGACAATCACAAGGGGGTACAAGGTCAATGTAAGGGCGAAGGTCTATATTTAACTCAGTGGGTGGTGGGGGCCGGGAATACACTGCCAAGTGAGGTGGTAGAGGCAGATACTTGTGTGACATTTAGGACAGATCTGGATAGGCACATGAACAGGCGGAGTATGAACAGGCGATTGTTCCAGGTGGGACAACGTGACCGGCATAGGCTGGGTGCGATGAAGAGCCTGTGCTGTACTCTTTTTTGTTGTTTGTTCTTTGATTTCTGGGATGACCCAATCGTGATCACCCTTCTTAAAACAAAATCAACCATCCATCCAGTTGTAAAACAAGCGTGGGATCATGGGGGTGGGGGGATGGGTGGATTGCGGGGAGAGGTGGGAGTGGGGGAATGGGAAAGGGAGGCAGGCGGGGGGGGGGGGGAGGGGGTTAAGTCATGGAATAAGAGGCTCACTGTTCAGAACGGGCCGTTTGGCCCATCAATTCTGCACCGATACGCAAAGAACACCTGAGACCCCATCTAATCCCATTAACCAGCAATTGGCCCACAACTCTAAATATATCGATTTGCAAGGTGCTCATACAGGTATATTTTCAAAGGATGTGAAGAAATTCGCCTCTGCCGCTCACCCAGGCAGCATATTACAGATTGTCACCACCCTCTGGCAAAAAAATATTATTCCTCATTTCCACCCCGTAACCTCCTTCCTCTCATCTTGAACCTATGTCCACTCAAGACTGACCCTTCAATTAAGGGGAATAGGGGAAGAAGAGGAATTATCCACTGTTTATGTCCCTAATAATCTTGTACACCTGAACCTGGTTGCCCCTCAGTCTTCTCTCCTCCAACGAAAACAATCCAAGCCTCCACAACGTATCTTCTTAGCTTAAATGTTACAACCCAGGCAGCATCATGCTGAATCTCCTGTGCACCCCGTCCAGTGCAGTCACATCGTTTCTACAAAGTGGCGACCAAAACTGCACACAGTGCTCTAGCTGTGGCCTCACCAAAATTTTGTAATATTCCAACATAACAACTTCCCCTTTATTCCACTGAACTTCCTAGTATCGTGCCGTTCATTGAATACTTCTTTGTAAACCTTGTCCTTACATAGTTTGTCACGATACACTTTACAGGGTTCAATTCCATCTGCAGCTTATCTGCCCATTTGACCATTCCATCTATATCCTCTTATAGCCCAAGACACTCAGTCTCATTGTTAACCACCCGGCCAACTCAAAGTTGTCATGTTCAATCTGTATTCTTTCACAACACTGGCAGTTTTTGGCATTGCCGTAAATTAAGGGGTTCAGTGGAATGTGCAGGAAACATTTTGAATGCAATTTATTGAGGGGCTGAATGTGGATTTCTCTCTCTTTCTATTTGGCTCTCCATACTCAATGCGAGAGAGGGTGGACAATTTGAGAGCATGAGGAAAATATTGATGTGGGGTGGTTTATTATGAGAACCAAAGTTTCTGGAGTGTTCTCCAGTGTGACCACACCACTCGTGGGATCATGCTGTGCAATGCAATAGTTACACATGAATGTGCTGACTTTCCAGTGTTTCAGAGGTTTGGATATAAAAGGTTGATAAGTATGAGAGATGGCTAAACCACACCATTACTTCAAATGGCCAGACAGAAACTTACCGGACGGAGCATTTGAATCCGGGCTCGCACCGAGATCGGCACAGAGCAGAGATCATTGCAGATTACCAAGATCAGGAGAGAGTGAAAAGCAGAGATGGATGACTGCATAAGTAGAACGCGAGAAGCTCCATACGGAGAAACACAGAGAGAGAAAGAGAGCAGGGGGAGGAACAGAGAGTTGGAGTAAGGAGAGGTGACTGACAGAAGATGCGAATGATGAATGTACATGCAACACCACTCCAGGAGTAATCAGATAAAGTGGGTGTGCAGGGAGAGCAATGAATGGAACGGTGTAGCTGCATAGCACTACAAAGATCTCTGGAGGGAGTAGGAGGGATTAAACAAAAATCCTGAGCCTGGCTAAAGACTGTTGCTAATCCTAAAGTTGTATTAGTGGTTTTAGAAAGGGCTGCGGAATTTACGAATGTGGATTGAGAAGATTTTTCTGCTTAGCTCGGGTCGGGAAATTTGCTGTTTGTCCCAGAGGTTTAATGCGTAATTACGAGATAATCTCAGGGACAATTTTGCATCTGTTTAATTCCTGACCAGAGAGAGAGAGAGAGAGGAATAGAATATAAGAGCAGTTCAGATAAATACACTGTACGTTTACAAAGCAACTCTGAATAGAGAGTGAGAGAATTAGAGAGTATTTCAGATAAATACAGTGTTCTTTTACCATCATCTCTGCAGCAGGAGAGAGAACTGGAGAAATGCTCTGATAAATGTCATGTCCCTTTGGCAAAAATCGCTGCAGGGAAAGAGAGAGAGTGAGAGAGAAAAGGGGAGAGTAAAAGGGGAGATAAATACTGTGTTCCTTTGCTAAGCATCTGTGCAGCCAGAGAGAGAATGAGAGAAGTTCCTATAAATGCAATGCAACTTTAACAAACATCTCTGCAGAGAGAGTATGAGAATGAGAAAGCAGTTCAGAGAAATGAAAGGCATATTTACCAAGCATCTCAGAAGGCAGAGAGAGAATATGAAAGCATTTCAGATAAATACAATTTGCCTTTACAGACATCGCTGCAGGGAGAAGGAGAGAGAGAGAGAGAAAGAGAGAAGGGGAGAGCAGTTTAGATACATGCAATGTTCCTTTACCAACCATCTCTGCAGAGAGAGAAAGAGAGATGAGAGTATAGTTCAGATAATAGCAACGTCCTTTTACCAAGCATCTCTGTAGAGAGAGAGAACAAGAGCGCAGTTCAGATCATGCGAGGAACATTTGCCAAGCATCTCTGCAGTGTGAGAGAACGAGAATATGGCAGCAGTTCAGACAAAAGCCATGTGCCTTTACCAAGCATCTCTGCAGCGTGAAAGAGGGGGAGAGGATGGTAGCACAGTTCATATAAATGCAATGTAAAGTTATGAAAAACTATCATAATCCCTCTCTGCAGAGAGGGATTATGATAGAGCAGCCCAGATTAATGCAATGTTCATTTGCCAAGCACCTCCACAGAGGTAGGGAGAATGAGAATGAGAGTGCAGTTCTGATAAATACAATGCTCCTTTACCAATCATCTCGACAAATAGAAAGAGAGAAAATGAGAGTGCAGTTCAGCTCAATGCACTGGCCTTTGGCCAAACATCACTGCAGAGTGAGAGAACTAGAGAGCAACTCAGATGAATGCAATGCACCTTTACCAAGCACGTCTGCAGAGAGGGAGAAAATGTGAGCAGTTCAGATAAATTAAATGTAACTTTACAGAGCACCTCTGCAGAGAGAGGGAGAGAATGATGGTGTTGTTCAGATGAATGCAATGTAACTTTATCAAGCATCTCTGCAGAGGGAGAGAATGATACAGCAGTTCAGAGAACACAGCCTACAATCCGCGCTACCTGTTTGGCGGATCGACTATCCTTCAGTTGGAGGCGATTACCAAGATGAAAGAAACAAAGAAGATCGCAGCAGGAGATGGCCATTCGGCCCTTCGAGGCTACTCCGCCATTCATGACAATGATGGCTGATCATCCAACTCAAGATCCTCATCCTGCTTTCTACCCATAACCTTTGACCCCGTTCAGCCCAAGTGCAATATCTACCCGCCTCTTGAGTACGCGCACAATTTTGGCATCAACTACTTCCTGTGGCAATGAATTCCACAGGCTCACCACTCTTTGCGTGAGGGAATGTCGCCTCATCTCCGTCTTAAATGGTCTACTCCCTATTCTCAGACTGTGATCCGTGGTTCTGGACACTACACCACCGGGATGATCCTTCCTGCATCTACCCTGTCTCACCCTGTGAGAATTTTATCATTCTCTATGAGATCCACCCCCACTAATTCGCCTGAACTGCAACGAACAATCCTAAACTCTTCAATCCCCCCCCCCCTCATATATCAGTCCCAACATCCCCAAAATCAGCCTTGTAAACCTTCGCTGCATTCCCTGGAGTGCAAGAACATCCCTCCTCTGAAAAGGAGAACAAAACTGAACACAATATTCTAGGTGTGACCTCACCAAGGTCCTGTACAATGCCAAAAACACATCGTTGCTCCTCTACACGAAACCTCTTGCAACGAAGGCCAGCAAACAATTTGCTTCTTTCCCACCTGCTGCACCTGCATGCTTACTTTCAGTGACTGGTGCACAAGGACACCCAGGTCACGCTGCACACTCCCCACTGCCAATTTACAGCCATTCAGGTAGTAATCTGTAGTAATCATCAGGTAGTAAATTCAGGGAACCTGTTCATGTGGTGTATCTGGATTTCCAGAAGGCATTTGACAAGATGCCGCACCAAAGACTGCTACATAAGATAAAGGTGCACAGAGTTACGAATAATATATTAGCTTGATAGAGGATTGGTTAACAAACAGAAACGAAAGAGTGGGGATAAATGTGTGTTTTTCTGGTTGGTGATCAGTGACTATTGGTTTGCCTCCGGGATCAGTGTTGGAACCACAATTGTTTACGATTTACATAGATGATTTGGAGTTGGGGACCAAGTGTAGTGTGTCAAAATTCGCAGATGACACTAAGATGGGTGGAAGAGCAAAGTGTGCAGAGGACGTTGAAAGCCTGCAAAGGGATATAGATAATCGAAGTGAGTGGACAAGGGTCTGGCGGATGGAGTACAATGTTGATAAATATGAGGTCATCCATTTTGGTAGGAATAACAGCAAAATGGACCATTATTTAAATGGTGAAATAATGCAGCATGCTGCTGTGCAGAGGGACCTGGGTGTCCTTGTGCAGGAATCTCAAGGAGTTGCTTTGCAGATGCAGCAGGTAATTAAGAAGGCACATGGAATTCTGTCCTTCATTGCTAGAGGAATGGAGTTTAAAAACAGCGAGAATATGTTGCAGCTGTATAAGGTGCTGGTGCGGTCTCACCTGGAGTACTGTGAACAATTTTGGTCTTAATTGAGAAAGGATATACGGGAACTGGAGCGGGTGCAGAGGAGATTCACTTGGTTGATTCCGGAGTTCAGAGTTTTGGCTTATGAGGAGAGACTGAGTAGTCTGGGGCTATACTCATTGGAATTCAGAAGAATGAGGGGAGACCTTTTAGAAACATATAATATTATGAAGGGAATAGGTAAGTTAGAAGCAGGGAGGTTGTTTCCACTGGCGGGTGAAACTAAAACTTGGGGGCATAGCCTCAAAATAAAGGGAAGCAGATTTAGGACTGAGTTGAGGAGGAACTCATTCACACAAAGAATTGTGAATCTGTGGAATTCCCTGCCCAGTGAAGCAGTTGAGGCTATCTTATTGAATGTTTTTAAGGCAAGGATAGATACATTTTTGAACAGTAAAGGAATTAAGGGTTTTGGTGAGCGGGCGGGTAAGTGTAGCTGTGTCCACAAAAAGATCAGCCATGATCTTCTTGAACGGCGCAGTAGATTCGAGGGCCAGATAGGCTATTCCTGCTCTTAGCTCTTATGTCTTGCTTTTGCTTCCAAAGTGAATTTATCCGAATTATCCTGCATCTGCCATTGATTTGCCCATTCAACCAACCTGTCCAGATCATTCTGAAGGATCTCTGCATCCTCGTCACTGTTCACCTCCCACCTAACTTGGTATCATCTGCAAACTTTGAGATTTAACATTTTGTTCCCTCATCCAAATCATTAATATATTTTGCCAATGTCTGGGGTCCCAACACTGATCCCTGTGGCACCCCACTAATTACTGCCTGCCAATTTGAAAAGCACCCATTAATTCCGACATTTTGTTCTCTCTCTGCCAGCCAGTTTTCTATCCAGCTCAATGCACTTTCCCAATTCCATCTGCTTTAATCTTTCATGCTCATTTCTCATGTGGGACTATGTGAAACTCTTTTTGAAATTATACCACATAAACTGTTTCACCCTTGTCAACTCCAGTAGTTACAACTTCAAAGAATCCCAACAGATTTGTCAAGCATATTTCCCCTTCATAAATCCATGCTGATTCTGTCTGACCCTCCCACTACATTCTAAATGTTCTTGATAATGGATTTAAGAATTGTTGCCATTACCGATCTTAGGCTTAATGGTCTATAATTCCCTATTTTCTCTCTAAGTCACTTTTTGAATACTGGAGTGATATTAACTACCCTCCAATATGCAGGGACTGTTCCAGAGTCTATAGAATCCAGGATAATGACCACCAACTACTTCAGGAGTCATATCCTTAAGTACTCGGGAATGTAGATTTATTTGCCATCAGTCCCATCAATGTTTCCAGCACGATTTCTCCTCTAATATTGATGTCGCTCAGTTCCTCCCTCTCACTAAACCTTGTGTTCTCCATCATTTCTGCTTTCTGATTTATGTCCTCTTTTGTGAAGACAGAACGAACGTATGTATTCAGTTGCTGAGCCATTTCGTTGTCCCCAGTTATCCATTCCCCCGTTTCTTTCTGTCGGAGACATTCATTTGTCTTCACCAACCTCTTTCTCTTCACTTACCTTGAGAAAGTCTTAGTGTCCGTCTTTGTGTTCCCTGCAAGCTTATTTTCGTACTATTTTCCCTCATCTTAATCAATCCCTTGGTTCTTCTTTGCTCAATTCTAAACTGCCCCCAATCCTCAGACCGATTATTTTTCCCGGCCAAACTGTATGCTTCCTCCTTGGATCAGATACTATCTCTGATTTCCTTTGTAAGCCACGGATTGGGCCTCTCGCCTAACTTGCTTTTGTGCCAGATAGGAATAAACACGTGTTGCAGCTCCCCCGTGCGGTCCTTGCATGTTTGCCATTGCTGATCCATTGTCATCCCTTAAAGCAACTCTCCCTAATCTATCAAAGCCACCTCACGCCTCACCTCTTAGTTTACTTTATTCAGATTCAGCACCCTAGTTTCCGAATCAACTATTTCACACTACGTCTTGATAAACGTTCTATCATGTTATCGTCGCTCATCCCGAAGGGATCTCGCGCAGATCGATTGGCAATGATTCCCTTCTTGTTTCATAGTCAGCGGGAACTGCTGCCTGATTGGGCACGGCAATGGTTCCACTAAAAGCCGAGTCTGTGATTCGTTGCAGCGGCTGACAGCCAGCGTCGCAAAGTCCCTGATTGGCCAAAGCGTCTGTGGGTCAGCGAGCTGAGATCCCCGCTTGGTTCGGGGGTGGTCTCTTCGCCGATGTTGTCCTGATTGATTGACGCATCTGCCAGTATTAAACCCCAGTCTCTGATTGTCTGACCAGCTGTCAGTCGAAGTTCAGAGACCCTTGATTGGCGTAGATATCTGTCCGTCAGTGTGTGGCACTGCTGATTGGCTGAAGATGTCAAATAGCGACCGAGTCTCTGAATGGCTGACGTGGTTGTTTACCAATCCAGTCTCGAGTAGCCAAAATCGACAGGAATGTACCAAAGATTGGCTGAGGCGATCTGTTAGCGATTGCAGTCTCTAACTGGCTGTCGGTCAGCTTTGTCTCTTTATGAACTGAATAATTGATGTACCCAGACTTTTCAACACAATTCTGATCAGCTCCCTGTATTTAGATTGAGTCACCACATAAATAAAGGTGATTGTGCTGCAATGTCAATTCCGCAGCATAAATCTGGCTTTTGAAATGTATATTGAGGATCAGTGATGTAACTTCATTTTACCGAGTCCAAATACAAATGAAGGCTCTGGATATGCTGAGGAGTAAAATCATTGACTTCCTCTGCTCTCCAGCTCAGGCTATTATTTTCCTTACTCTGAGCCCTCAGTCGCTTCTGGACTCAACTGGTGACGAAAATGTCACACATTGCAGAGCGTTCATTCACGGATTAAACCGAATGGGAGCAATGGGGTTGAAACCTGATCAAACTAGTTAAATCCAACAAACCCTTGATCACTCCAAAAACTTTTCTTTGCCTTACAGTTCCACTGGACATTGCGCACATTATCTCTCCAACTTGCAAAGTTGGGGTGATTTTTTTTTGCAGAGAGCAGTATCCTAGTTGTTGCCAGAACCACAGCTGTAGTTTTCCAGGTGCAATATTTAGTTTTCAGTTTCTGGCAGCGAATGGCTACAAATCGATCAAAGGAGAAAGTGACAGTGCACCAGATAGAACAATCTCTGGCTCCAATCCGCAGCCATTATTTAACACGACACAAGAGGTGGAATCCAGGAAATTCCAGGGGAAGTAATCATTATTTAGGTAGTTTAGGCTGGGGCTAATGATGATGGAAAGTTGATCCGCTGCTGCCATGGCCACCATGTAGCGCGTGGTGCAGGTGGACAGGACACATTTTCTCCGACTCAGGATCACAATTCCCAGTAAATTAACTGTCAGAGAAAAAGGAATAAGAGCCGGAAATTAATGAATAAACATTCTCCATGTCTGACCCGAGAGCATGTCGAGGATTTCAGTATCAATCCCATGGGCAGTGGTTAGAGGGGTGATGGTGTTGTTGGGGATGTTGCGTTCGAGATAAACATTGCAGGCTGGAAAGTAGCCAATGTAACCTTACCGGTTCAGCAGGGGTTGTGGGACAGAAAGCTGTGAGTTACACATCTCTCACTTTGCTGGAGGAAATCTGCAAATAAATTCAAATGTTTCTGCTGATCTGCTTAATCTGATCTGTTTTACACATTAACTCAGATTGTACGGGTTTCCTAATTAGACCCAAAATCGACAGGCATATACCAAAAGTTGGCAATAGAATTTGCCATCCCTTCCTGCACCCAAACATCGCAGCCCATCCCGGATTGTAAACTTCGCTGCACTGGACAGCTGATGGAGTGAGATGTCACTTCAGGATTTTTCGAATTATCATCCCCAAAACAAATGTCTTCCCCATTCTTTTTGTCCCCCACATTTTTTTTCTGTTTTCTTTTTTCGTCATTCCTTGTTCTGTCTGTCTTTCTTTCTATTCTTCTCTCCCTCCCTCTACATCAGCCCCTTTCTTCCCCTTCCTGCCTCTCATCATCATCATTCTCTCTCTCTTTCCTGTTGACTTCCCCATCTGCTGATTTTTCTCCCATTTATTCTCTTATTCTAACTTTCTCCCTGTCGCTCGCTATCTCTCTCCAATATTTCTATCTCTCTCTCCCTTTCTTCCCACATCTGTCTATCATACTCCAGTATCGCTCTCTCCTATTTTTCTCCCCATTTGTAGCTTTCTCTTCCCTGTCTTTCTCTCTCTCTCTCGCTTTCTCCCAAATTCTGTTGCTCTCCCTTAATCATCTCGCCCACTTTCTCTGCAGCTTTTTTTTGTGTCTTTTAACCACGTCAGGATCCCTTGGGCAGCAATGTGAACATATCCAGAGGGAACACGGAGGAGACATTTCATTCCCGAAGCCTCACATCTGGTGTAAGCCTTCCCGCCTCCTGACACTGAATGTGTATTCTGAGTCTGGATACACATCCCCTCAGTGACAGAAAGAGACCAACATCCCTCTTTAAAATCGAAACAAGCTGTGTGCTTTCCATTGGTAGTTTTTTAACGTTTATTTAATAATTCATTTCTCTGTCTGCTTATTTATTGACTGATTGATTCTGTGAACCAGGAATTGCACAGGGCTGCGCCTGATGCTTTTCTCCAGAGACAGGGTCTCGGCACTTACCCCAAACTGGAGATCCCCAAAACCTGTGTCGCTTCCCGCCCGCTCACAGAAATTAGATTTGTGGTTATTGACAAAGGGCGTCAAAAATATTTGATCCCTCTTTTCAACACAGGCCACACGAGAGAGGGGGAAACAAGCAGAGATATGGACGGAAATAAGTTTTTAGAAGAAGGGATGGAGTAAGATGTGGATGTGGTTGGAGGAAGGGACCAGGACCTGGGTGGAAACATCCACCTTCGCAATGAGTGAGAGCGACAGTGGCAGAAGGAGTAATAGGAAGGAGAGAGTGAAGCAGAGACAGGGGAAGCCGAGGAGAATGAAAGGTCAAAACCGTGGTTGTAATGGAGGGAGAATATTTGAGGAAGGGAGACATGATGTGAGCGTCTCCAGTGTGCAGTCACTGGCAGCAGCTCCAATCACACCTCTCTCATAACGTGACATGCGGAGCAAAATCCTTTGAGGGTGATTTTAAAAAGTGACCCACATGAGTCAGCAGCCCTTTCTCAAAACTAAAATAGGGAATTGAGCAGTTTCTGAAAACTGAAAGGGGGGCAGGATTGGTCAGGGCAGATGAGGGCTGGTATTTTATTTCATGTTTACAGGATCCTCTTTGTGGATTTTTTTTCTGTCTTCCTCCATTTCAATCTGTCTGCCTGATTGGAATGAATTGAGGAAAGGAGAGAGTGAGAGAGAATGAACAGAACCAAATGGGAGAGCTGGTTTCTTCTGGGATCCTGCTTAACATGAACACTCGCATGCAATAGAAAAGAGACCACACTTGAATAATGAATTAAATCATAGTCTGTAAAGTACTTTCGGAATGATTGAATTCAAAGTTCCTTAACAGGAACATAGATAAACGGGGGAATGAGCACATAAAAACATACAAAGTATAATCAGTAGGAGGCTATTCGGCCCTTCGAGTTTGCTCCGCCATTCATTTTTGATCATTGATGATCATCGAATTCAATCTCCTTTTTTCCATCTTCACCTATCCCTTGATCCCTTGACCCAAGAACTGTATCTAATTTCATCTTGAAATCAGACAGTGTTTTGGACTTAATCACATTCTGTGGCTGTGAATTCCCCATATTCGACATTCTCTGGGTGAAGAAACTTCTCCTCACCTCAGTTCTGAAAGGTATACCCCTTCTCCTCAAACTATGACCCCTCGTTCTGGACTCATCCACGTTTGGGAACATCATTTCTGATTTTACCCTTTCTAATCCTGTTAGAATGAGATAGGTTATTATGAGATCATCTCTCACTCATGAGACTACAATGGTTATAATCAAAACCGACTTAGTATCTCCTCATATGACAGATCTGCCATCCCTGTAGTCAGCCTGGTAAACCTTCATTGCACTCCCGCTATAGAAAGGGCATCATTTTTCAGATAAGGACACAGGACTGTGGCCCCACGTGTGGCCTCACCAAAGTCCTAATCAAATGCAGAAAAAACGTACCCTAAAGCTATACTCAAAAGCTTTCACTATGAAGGCCAACATACCGTTTACCTGCTGCCCCTGCGTACTTACTTTCAGCAACTGATGTACGAGCACACCCAGGTATCCACTTTTTTATTCATTTGTGTGACATGGATGTCGCTGGGTGACCAGTATTGATTGCCCATCCCTCGTTGACATTGTCAAGGTACTGGTGAGCTGCCTTCTTGAATCAGTGCAGTCCATCTTCTGTGAGTTGACCCACAATGCCGTTAGGGGGGTAATTCCAGGATGTTGGCCCGGGGAATGTGAAGGAATGGCGATATATTTCCAAGTCACAATGGTGAGTGGCTTGGAGGGGAACATGCAGATGGCCGTGTTCGCATTTATCTGCTGTCCTTGTCCTTCTAGAAACATAGAAACCCTACAGTGCAGAAGGAGGCCATTCGGCCCATCGCGTCTGCACCGACCACAATCCCACCCAGGCCCTACCACCAGATATTTACCCACTAATCCCTTTAACCTACGCATCCCAGGACACTAAGGGGCAATTTTAGCATGGCCAATCAACCTAACCCGCACATCTTTGGACTGTGGGAGGAAACCGGAGCACCCGGAGGAAACCCACGCAGACACGAGGAGAATGTGCAAACTCCACACAGACAGTGACCCGAGCCGGGAATCGAACCCGGGACCCTGGAGCTGTGAAGCAGCAGTGCTAACCACTCTGCTACCGTGCCGCCCCTTCTAGTTGGAAGTGGTCACACATAAACTCACAAGTCATAATATGCCTTCCTATTATTGCTACCGAAGTGGATAATTCCAGATTTATGCACATTACACTGCAACTGCCATTCATATGCCCACACATTAAGCCTGTCAAAATCATGATGATGCATGTCTGCATCGTCCTGACAGCTCACCCGCCCACTCAGCTATGTATCATCTGCAAACTTGGAGATAATGCACTCAGTTCCCTCTTGCAAGTGTTTAATATGTAATTTGAACGCTTGTGGTCCTTGCTCAGATTCCTGCGTTACCCACTTGTCACTGACTCCCAATCGGAAAAAAATGGCCCATGTATGCCAACTTTGTTTTATCTACCTGTTAACCAGCTTCCTATCCATCTCAAGGCATTACCTGCAATTCCATGTGCTTTAATTTTACATGGTAGGCTGTTACGTGAGACCATATAAAGCACCTTCTGAAAGTCTAATTATACCAAATCCACTGTTCCTTGATGCTGAATTCCATTAGTTACATCCTCAAAAAATTCAAATCGACTCGTCGTGCATGATTTTCCTCCTGTCACTTCATGATGACTTTGCCTGATTATGCACCTATATTCCAAATGCTTACTTAGGAAATCCTTGGAATGGATTCCAGCAAATTCTCCTGTACCGACGTTAGTCTCACTGGTACATATTTCTGTTCTCTCTCTACCTCCCTTTTTGCACAATACACTTACATTAGCTGGACTCCAATCGGTGGCAAGCAGCCCAGGATCCAAATAATTTTGTAATTGTGGGTTTTCCAGTTCTCTTTCCAAACGTTCTCCTTCGAATGCATTATCAGGAAGGGAGAGAGGGAAAGATAAGGTTGACGAGGTAAGAATGAAAGACGTAGAGCGAAGCCAGGGGTTTAGGGAGATTTGAGACAATACATTGCTGCGAGGTGCGTGGTGAGGTGGGATGGGGGGGGGGGGGGGGGCGGCGGGCAGGGGGGCGGGGGATGTTGGTCTGGAAGGGTTAGAGTGTCCTCCGCGTTGTGCTCACAGCCTAGCTGCCCAGCCATAGAAACATGGAAACTGGAATCAGGAGTATCCATTCGGCCCATAGAGCCTGCTCCACAACTTATTTTGATAATGGGTGGTCAGCGAATCCCGATTCCCCCATTCCCTACATGAGTAGATCCACTTTAAGGAAGTATTTTTCTACTAATTCTCATGAGCTGGTCCGTTTCCAATCTTTCTGCTTCCCTGAATGTAAGTATCTTTTCCAAATACTGACCATGCAGATTGAGATGTTACAAAATCATCTCTTTTACAACTTGTGGAACGTGCTCTGTGGAACTCTCATGCCGGCTGTCTGAAACTTTCTCCATTATCAGCTTTCAGCTTGGATGAGACCTGGTAAATGCATCGACTCTCTCCTTCAGTCTCCGATTCAAATGCTACTGAACTGAATATTTGCTAAAAACTTTGAGACAAAAGAGATTCGCTGCTCCGCCCAGAACTTGATAGGCAATTATCTGTCTTCAGAATTACCCGAATCTAAAATACAAATGACTCCAAACTGGATATTGCAGTCAAACCTCCAAGCAGATAATCGTTGTTTGCTCATTCTGACAATGAATCACCGCTTCCGTATTGACAATTAATAATTCTTCAATTATTGCTTCCTTTGGTTATTGTGTAACCACTAAACTAACGTACCCCTTCAAACTACCTTTTTTTTTCTTGGCATCTCCGATGTGAAAGAAAAAATACATTCACTGTTATGAAGTTTTCCTTTCCCGGCAGTTGCACCATTTTACTAACATAACAGGGCAAATATCTAACTACATGACTTATTTCATCATACAAGAACACAGATGCGCAGATCACTTGATATGATTACAATAATCTACCCAAAGCAAATGTAATGCTATCCAGAACAGAATCTACTCTG
The DNA here is from genome assembly GCF_964213995.1 of Mustelus asterias. NCBI lineage: Eukaryota > Metazoa > Chordata > Chondrichthyes > Carcharhiniformes > Triakidae > Mustelus > Mustelus asterias. Next base: position 380,199 of record NW_027590105.1, read on the forward strand.
TTTGTTGTTTGTAGCTTTACATAGAACATAGAACATCGAACAGTAGAGCACAGAACAGGCCCTTCGGCCCACGATGTTGTGCCGAGCTTTGTCTGAAACCCAGATCAAGCTACTTCCTCCCTATCATCCCGAAGTGCTCCATGTGCCTATCCAATAGCTTCTAAAATGTTCCTAAAGTGTCTGACTCCACTATCCCTGCAGGCAGTCCATTCCACACCCCAACCACTCTCTGAGTAAAGAACCTACCTCTGATATCCTTCCTATATCTCCCACAATGAACCCTATAATTATGCCCCCGAGTTACCGCTCCATTCACCCGAGGAAATAGTCTTTGAACGTTCACTCGATCTATCCCCCTCATCATCTTATCAACCACTATCAAGTCTCCTCTCAACCTGCTCCGCTCCAAAGAGAGAAGCCCAAGTTCCCTCAACCTTTCGTCATAAGACCTACCGTCCAAACCAGGCAGCATCCTGGTAAATCTCCTTTGCACTCTTTCCAGTGTCTCCACATCCTTCTTATAGTGAGATGAACAGAACTGCACGCAATATTCCAAATGTGGTCTCACCAAGGTCCTATACAGTTGCAGCATTAACCCACGGCTCTTAAACTCAAACCCCCTGTTAATGAACGCCAACACACTATAGGCCTTATTCACAGCTCTATCCACTTCAGTGGCAACCTTCAGAGATCTGTGGATATGAACGCCAAGATCTCTCTGTTACTCCACATTCTTCAGAACGCTACATTTGACCCTGTAGTCCACATTCAAATTTAACCGACCAAAATGAATCATCTCGCATTCATCAGGGTTAAACTCCATTTGCCATTTTTCAGCCCAGCTCTGCATCCTATCTATATCTCTTTGCAGCCTGCAAGAGCCCTCCACCTCATCCACTACTCCTCCAATTTTGGTGTCATCAGCAAATTTACGGATCCACCCTTCTGCCCCCTCCTCCAAGTCATTTATAAAAATTACAAAGAGCAGAAGACCAAGCACTGATCCCTGCGGCACTCCGCTAGCAACCTGCCTCCAATCTGAAAATTTTCCATCCACCACCACCCTCTGTCTTCTGTTAGATAGCCAGTTACCTATCCGATCGGCCAAACTTATTCAAAGCTTCCTCGTCATGATTGCTTGCGCTACAACACTCGTGACGAGAATAAATCTCTTCACTATTTCGATCAGGATTTGGAATTCTGGCCTGCTGTCAACACTCCTTTCCAGAAATGCTTAACGACAAGACCATTGATCAATCCTTCCTCGTTATGTATTCCAAATCTAATTGGGTCAGTTCTCTGATTGGCTGCATGAAATGTAGCTCGTAGAAACAATTCCTCATCCATTCTGTCAATCTTTCTTCATGGTTACCCTTGCTATATTTATTAATCCAGTCAATATGCTTGTTTAAATTACCCATAATTACCGTTGTGCTCCGCTCACTGGCCCTCATCTTTTCCTGGTTTATATGCCCGACTGAAAAGTACTGTCCTAGGGTCCTTCGAGCATTCCTACCACGGGATTTCTTCCCTTGCTTTTTATTACCACATAGATTGATTCAACATTTTCGTCCGTTTTGCCACTACGATTGTTTCATGCAGCCTTACAGTTATTCTGAACGAATAAAATAACTGCTCCTCTGCTGCATTTCCTTTAATCCTTTCGGAATACTTTGTACCCTTGGACATTTAACTCCAAGCTCTGATTCTCCTGTACCTGATACGCGATATAACACACGAGAGGCTGGATGTACTCGGGAAATAAAGGCTTTTATTGCCAACAATAACAGAGCTACTATATACAGTATACGATCCCAGACTAAAGGGTCACCAGGCAGAGTAGTGACCTTTATACCTCTCCCAGGAGGCGGAGCCAACTGGGGTGTACCATAGGACTATATTAACAGGTAGAACAGCCCAACCCTAACCCCAACAGTAACATATCTACAGACTCATAGTACTGGCCAGACCATGGCTCAGCACTACCTGGTGGGAACCAACAATGGTTCACCACATTCACCCCTCCTTTGAAAACAAAGGCCGGCGGGGTACAAAACACAGAACAATTGTTCATCTGTCTATAAGTTCAAATGGTCTGGGGGACCGCACCGTCGCTGTGACCTCCTCAACACCGGCGATGACACCGGTTCAGGCAATCGCGATGACGTTCTCTCCAAGGCGGTGTCCAGCGACTCCTGCAGTGCCTCACGGGCTGGTAGACAACAAGGTGGTGACAATCCGCTGAACTCGGGCACGCCATGAAGTGGCGACCATCTCCTGGACTCCGGCAAGCTGTACACGGGAGTAAGAGGGTTAAGTGGTGGTCCCGATACTGCCCGCGCCGTGTCAGGAGGGGAAATAATGGTTGGGGGGTCCCTAACAGGAAGTGTGGGAGCGACAGGGGTTTCCAAGCCCCCTGCTGGCGCCAGATCTCGAATCGAGACCGTGTCCTCTCGCCCGTCAGGATATGCCATGTAGGCATACTGAGGGTTGGCGTGGAGGAGATGGACCTGTTCAACCAAAGGGTCGGACTTGCGGGTCCTAACATGCCGCCGCAGGAGGACTGGTCCTGAGTACGTCAACCAAGACAGTAATGAGGTCCCAGAGGAAGACTCCTAGGGAATGAAAACATTCTCTCATGAGGAGTAGCGTTGGTTGCCGTACACAGGAGTGAGCGTATGGAGTGGAGCGCATCAGGGAGTACCTCTTGCCAACGGGAGACTGGAAGACCTTTAGACCTCAACGCCAGTAAGACAGCCTTCCAGACTGTAGCATTCTCTCGTTCGACCTGTCCGTTACCCCTTGGGTTGGAGCTCGTGGTTCTACTAGAAGCAATCCCATATGAGAGCAGGTGTTGCCTCAAGTCATCGCTCATGAACGACGAGCCCCTCACGCTGTGGATATAACAGGGGTAACCGAACAGGATGAAAAGATCACGAAATGCCTTGATAACCGTGGCAGTGGTCATATCAGAACAGGGAATGACAAAAGGGAATCGTGAGTACTCATCAACCACATTGAGGAAGTAGACATTCCGATCTGTCGAGGGAAGGGGGCCCTTAAAGCCCACACTCAGTCTTTTGAAGGGACGAGTGGCCTTCACGAGGTGTGCCCTGTCAGGTCGGTAGAAGTGCGGTTTGCATTCCGCGCATACCCGGCAGCTTCTGGTTATGGACCTGACATCCTCCACCGAGTAGGGTAGATTCCGGGCCTTTATGAAGTGGAAGAGCCGAGTGACCCCCGGATGGCAGAGATCATTGTGGAGAGCCTGCAATTGATTATCCTGCATACTAGCGCATGTTCCACGCGACAGGGCATCCGAGGGCTCGTTGAGCTTCCCTGGACGGTACATGATATCATAATTGTAGGTGGAGAGTTCGATTCTCCACCTCAAAATTTTATCATTCTTGATCTTACCCCGTAACGTGTTGTTGAACATGAACGCCATTGACCGCTGGTCCGTGAGTAGAGTGAACCGTTTTCCCGCCAAGTAATGACGCCAATGCCGAACGGCCTCCACAATGGCCTGGGCCTCCTTTTCCACAGCCGAATGTCGAATTTCAGGGCCTTGGAGGGTGCGAGAGAAAAAGGCGACGGGCCTGCCCGCCTGGTTAAGTGTGGCAGCCAGGGCGAAATCAGATGCATCACTCTCCACCTGGAAGGGGATGGACTCATCGATAGAGTGCATCGTGGCTTTCGCGATGTCGGCTTTTATTCTTGCAAAGGCTAAGCGAGCCTCTGTTGCTAGGGGAAAAGAGGTAGACTTGATGAGCGGACGGGCTTTGTCCGCGTAATTGGGAACCCACTGTGCATAGTATGAGAAGAAGCCTAAACATCTTCTCAGTGCTTTGATGCTAGTGGGCAGGGGAAGTTCGAGGAGAGGACGCATATGGTCTGGATCAGGGCCAAGGACCCCGTTTTCCACCACGTATCCGAGGATAGCTCGGCGGTGCATGCGAAATACAAACTTCTCCCTGTTGTAGGTCTGATTCAGGCGAGATGCAGTGTGTAAGAATCTAAGAAGGTTGGCATCGTGATCCTGCTGGTCATGGCCGCATATGGTGACGTTATCCACGTGCAGGAAGGTAGCCCGCAGCCCGTTCTGGTCCAACATTCGGTCCATAGCACGCTGGAAGACCGAGACCCCATTCGTGACACCAAAAGGAACCCTTAAAAAATGGTACAGGCGACCATCCGCCTCAAAGGCCGTGTATTGTCGGTCCTCTGGGCGAATGGGGAGCTGGTGATAAGCAGATTTTAAGTCGATAGTGTAGAACACCCGGTACTGCGCAATCTGGTTGACCATGTCAGATATGCGTGGGAGGGGATACGCATCAAGCTGTGCGTATCTGCTAATGGTCTGACTATAGTCTATGACCATCCGGGGTTTGTTCCCATTCTTAACCACCATGACTTGCGCTCTCCAAGGACCAGCGCTAGGTTGGATGATCCCTTCCTTGAGGAGCCGCTGAACTTCAGATCGAATGAAGATCCGATCCTCAGCGCTGTAACGCCTGCTCTTTGTTGCGATGGGCTTGCAGCCTGGCACGAGATTCTGGAATATTGAGGGTGTGGTAATCCTAAGCGTTGAGAGACTACATGTGGAGCGTGTTGGGCAATTTAGAGGCTGCGGGTCTCCCACTGAAAGCGGAGGGAGTGGCCTATCGTACTGCAGGGTTACACTCTTCAAGTGGACCATAAAATCTAGTCCTCGGAGTATTGGCGCGCAAAGGTGCGGTAACACAAGGAGCCTGAAGTTCTCGTAAACCGTGCCCTGCACCGTCAGATTGACCACGCAGCTCCCGAGCACGGTGACAGACCGGGACCTTGACGCCATCGAAATTGTCTGCTTGACAGTCCGAATCTGGAGACCACACCGCTTCACGGTGTCCGGGTGAATGAAGCTCTCCGTGCTCCCGCTGTCAAACAAACAATAAATCGGGCGTCTGTTTACCTGTATGTCGATCATGGACTTGTCGCGTCTGTGAGGCTTGGCGTGGTCCAGGATGATTGACGCCACCGTTGGTTCGTGGGTGCAACTGCAGGCAGCTGAGACGGTTGATGACGACCCCTGCTGGTCATTCGCGGTCGGTGCCGACCAAAATGGCTGCCCCCATAGGTCGCACGTGGACGTTGGCGCCAAAACCTGTGGCCCCTGCAGGTCGCACGTGTCTTGCGACTCCGTCGTTCGGAATGGCGACGTCCTGGAATCGCACGTGGTAGAAGACCTTGAAGATGCAGAAGACAAGGAGGCCGGCTCCAGGGAGTCACACGCCGCACTGCTGTTTTTGGATGGAGGTTTGGACCGGCATACTTTGGAATAATGCCCCTTCTTGCCGCAGGCGGAGCACAACACCACTTTAGCTGGACATCGCTGCCGAGGGTGTTTCACCCCCCCACATAAGTAACACCGCGGACCACCTGGAACTGCTGCCATCGTCAGGTTCGAGGCTGGGAAAGCAATCGCGCAGTTTTTCGGTCCCGCTGAATAAAGTGGAGTCTGCGACTGCCCTTGCCACACTGTCTCCACGTGGTCGCCGGGGTACATCTCCAGACTTTTGGAGGCCGTTTCTCGAGCGTCAGCCAACTCTATGGTTTTAGTGAGATCGAGGTTACCTTGCTCCAACAGCCGAAGGCGGATGTACGATGAGCCGATTCCCGCCACGAGCGCATCTCGAACTAGGTCGCTCATGTACTGGGCTGCCGACACTGACTTGCAGTTGCAGGCTCTGGCTTGCTGCTGAAGCTCGCACGCGTACTGTTCCGTCGTTTCGCCGGGCTGCCGCCGTCGAGTGGCTAGAAGGTGTCGAGCATGGATCTCATTTGGCGGTTTGTTGTATCGCTTCTTGAGAAGCTCGAGGGCCCCTTTGTAGTCGGTAGCCCCACGGATCGCTAAGTATACAGCATTGCTTACCCTCGCGTGGAGGACCCGGAGTCTGTTGGCGTCGTCGGTGACCACTGTGGAGGCGTCGAGGTAATCTTGGAAACACTTCAACCAGTGGACGAAAGTGTTTGATGCTCCCGCCGCACGTGGGTCCAACGTAAGCCGTTCGGGTTTAAGCATTTGCTCCATGTTTTCTTTTGTCGTTTTTTTTTCAAAAAAAAAGAATTTACTTGTTGGCAATAAAATTGATGCGCGATATAACACACGAGAGGCTGGATGTACTCGGGAAATAAAGGCTTTTATTGCCAACAATAACAGAGCTACTATATACAGTATACGATCCCAGACTAAAGGGTCACCAGGCAGAGCAGTGACCTTTATACCTCTCCCAGGAGGCGGAGCCAACTGGGGTGTACCATAGGACTATATTAAAAGGTAGAACAGCCCAACCCTAACCCCAACAGTAACATATCTACAGACTCATAGTACTGGCCAGACCTTGGCTCAGCACTACCTGGTGGGAACCAACAATGGTTCACCACAGTACCCACGTGTCAGACATCCCCACCATGTCATGTATGTTTTCCCTGTTTGTGCCATCTGCTCATCAACGTTATTTCAAATCTGCACGCATGTAAAAGGTCTTTTGATTTAGTCCCACAGATTTGTCCTTCTTTGAGTCTCATCCCTGTTATTCATTCCAACTTTCAACCTTCATTTTGATCTTTATGTTTCCATCCTTCCCCATGTTCGTTGGACTGGTCCTGCCTATTTATTCTGTAAAACTCTACCTTTTTCTCACATGCTGAAGGGCTGATTTAGTTCCCATACCTTGCTTTATGAACTTAAGTCCACCTGAATTGCATGAACCCCTCTGCCAGGATAATGATGCCCATCGAATTAAGATGCAACACGTCATTTTTTATGCAGGTCGCACCTGCCTTGGAAGATATCCAAATGACCGAAAAAATCTGAAACTGTATCCCTGCACCAGCTCTTTATCAAAGTGTTAAGGTGAACTAGCTTCCAATTCCTTGCCTCACTGTTATGCAGCACGGAGAGTAATCCCGAGATTACAACCCTGGAAGTCCTGTTTTTCAATTTAACGCCTAGCTCCCTGAATTCTCTTTTTGGACCTCGTCACTCTTCCTGCCAATGTCATTGCTACCAATGTGTACCACGACGTCTGGCAGTTCACACTGCCCTTTCAGCATAGCAACATGAATAGGCCATTTCGCCCTTTGATCCTGCTTCTCTATTTAATAGGATTATGGTTGGTCTAACAGTCAAGACATTCATATCCCTGCCATCTCTCCATAGCCCCGAATTCCCCAACTGTTTAAAAAGCTATCGATATCAGTCTTGAAAATGTACAAGGGCTCGATATCCAATCCTCCTGGATTAATGAATTCCAATGATTCACCACTCTTTGAGAGGATAAGATCAGTCCGCAATCCAAAATAAATACGCACCACCTATTCTCACAATATGCCCTCTGGTCCTAAGCTCTTCCCTCAGTAGAAACATCTTCCCAACATGGAAGTTGCTTTGCAGATATTTCTTTGGGAAATAGAGACGCACAACTGATTGATGTTTGCATTTTCCATTTTAATTTGTTGAAGCTGATAGTCTAAAAAATGATGGTCTGCACATTGACGTTGGGCAGTTGGTGACAGCAGTGGACTGATTCATTGTTTGCAACTGAGAAAAAGGGGAAGGTGCTGAGTGACCCAAAGTCAATGTTTCCAGATGCAGCTTAAAACTGAAATAATTCAACAACGGCTTGACCTTTGGTGATTTCCGTGCATTTATTTGCCTATCCAAAGCCGAATTTGCGCAGGAAACCCGGAAAGTGATGAATAATAACTGAAGCCTGTCGGTAGAATTAAAGATGCCTCGGCCCCAAGAAAAGAAAAAAAAACAGCAAGCTGCTCTGTATTATAATGATTGTAGAACTGTTTGATATGCTGGCAATATAGTTCAATTCCATGCCAGGGACCAAAGTATGTTGTTCTTGTTCTCCAATGGAAAATGGTTTGTCACTACTGAGATTTGGAAATCGGGTGCAAATTTCATTCAGAATAAATGAAGAAGGATCTGTATCCATCTTGTTGCACAGGGCGCAGCTTTTCATGAGATGCCGTCAACATCTTTGGTAGCGAGATCAGGTTAATGCAATCATTTGACAGCAATTGAACTGCTCGCCTTCAGAAAAAACGCGTGCCACCTTTAATTTGTACAACGTCTCATCATTCCCGCCAAAGCTGTGCATTCAAATTGTATGCAGGATAATCGAATGTTTCAACTGAGTACACTGCAGAAGGGTGACTTGGACGAATTCATAAATAACCTGACAAACTATGGCAATCTCGTACGAACTGACTTGCATGTTTTCATTGTGGAATCTCGGGTCGATATCACATTTATTAAACAGGGTAGAATCATAAATGAGGCTTTAGAGTGCAGCACGTAGTCTGCAATGAATGCGATACTGACGAAATAGCGGTGTGCAAGGGCAAATTCAACAAAAAAAGAAAACAACTGCAACAACTGTACACAATCTATAACTGACACAATACAAGATAGGGAATACTGTTTGACGGAACTGTTCATAACAACACCGCTCTATTCTTTCCCGTCATTCCTCATCTGCATTTCCTTTCTAGGATTTAGAAATTTCCATTTTAAAAGTTGCTCTTTAATATGGAATGATAACCACCTCCTCGGCAGTTTATCTAGCAAAAGAACCCCCTTGTTATGCTTCAAAAAGCATAGTCTCATTAAAGAACACCTGGAACCAACAACAATCGAAATACCCCATTGACCCCTTGCTAGCCAGCCTTCTGTCACTAAATTCGTCACTGCCATTTCGATTCGTGATTTGAGGAACAACTGTTTCACCTCTTCATAAATTTATGTCATCAAATATGAGCAAAATCACTATGTTTGCATTTTGTTTTGAGCCGCATTAATGCATCTGGTGACCCCGCAGTGAAGCTTACTCGATACATTGTGGTGCCTGCAATTGAAATATGCTTAGATAAATCCCCTGGACCTGACGAGGTGTATCCCAGGACATTGTGGGAGGCGAGGGAGGAAATGGCGGGTCCCCAACCGAGATATTTGAATCGTCAATAGTCACAGGTGCGGTTCCTGAAGATTGGAGACTGGCAAATGTTGTGTTTTTGTTTAAAAAGGGCTGCAGGGAAAAGCCTGGGAACTATAGGTCAGTGAGCCTCACATTTGTGGTGGGTATGTTGTTGGCAGGTATTTTGAGAGATAGGATCTACAGGCCTTTAGAGATGCAAGGACTGATTAGGGACAGTCAGCATGGCTTTGAGAGTGGAAAATCGTGTCACACAAATTTAATAGAGTTTTTTGAAGGGGTAGCCAAGAACGTAGATGAGGGCAGCGCAGTTGATGTTGTCTTCATGGACTTTAGCAAGGCCTTTGACAAGGTACCACATGGTCGGTTGTTGCATAAGGTTAAATCTCACGGGATCCAGGGTGAGGTATCTAAATGTATACAAAATTGGCTTCTTGACAGAAGTCAGAGGGTGGTTGTAGAGAGTTGTTTTTCAAACTGGAGCCTGTGACCAGCGGTGTGCCTCAGGGATCAGTGCTGGTCCACTGTTATTTGTGATTTATATTAATGATTTGGATGAGAATATAGGAGGCATGGCTAGTAAGTTTCCAGAAGACACCAAGATTGGTGGCATAGTGACAGTGAAGAAACTTATCTCCAATTGCAACGGGATATTGATAAATTGGGCCAGTGGGCTGACGAATGCGAGGTGATGCATTTTGATAGTCTGAACCAGGGCAGGACTGACTCAGTTAATGGTAGGGCGTTGGGGAGAGTTACAGAACAAAGAGATCGAGGGTAACATGTTCATAGCTCCTTTAACGTGGAGTCACAGTTTGACACAGTGGTGAAGAAGTCATTCAGCATGCTTGGTTTCATCGGTCAGAACTTTGAATACAGGAGTTGGAATGTCTTCTTGAAGTCGTACAAGACATTGGTAAGGCCACACTTGGAGTACTGTGTTCAATTCTGGTCACCGTATTATAGAAATGATATTATTAAAGTAGAAAGAGTGCAGAAAAGATATACTAGGATGCCACTGGGACTTGATTGATTGAGTGAAGGAGAGGCGGGATAGACTGGTACTTTTTTCTCTGGAGCGTAGAAGGCTGAGGGGCGCTCTTATAGAGGTCTATAAAATAATGAGGGGCACAGATCAGCTAGATAGTCAATATCATTTCCCAAATGTAGAAGAGTCTAAAACTGGAGGGCATAGATTTAAGGTGAGAGGGGAGAGATATAAAAGTGTTCAGAGGGGCATTTTTTCTCATAGAGGGGGGTGAATGTCTTGAGCAAGCTGCCAGAGGTAGGAGTAGATGCGGGTACAATTTTGTATTTCAAAAAGCATTTAGATAGTTACATGGGCACGATGGGTATAGATGGGTATGGGCCAAATGCGGGAGATTAGCTGAGGGGTTTTAAAAAATAGGTGGCATGGACAAGTTGGGGCGAAGGACCTGGCTCCATGCTGTAAACCTATACGAATCTATGACTCTATGCCCTGGGTGAAACATGGCACCAATTAGCGAATGTTGGTTCAGCTTGTTGTTGTTGTAGAATACAGAAATAAAACTAATCGCTGTTCTCTGTTTCATAATATGTCGTGAAGCAGCTGTCATAAAATATTTATTCTGAAAATTGACTGTGTGCTGTCTACACAGAGCTGTGGACTAACAGAAATGGACGGTGTCAATTTTTCCACATGAACAAATGGGATGGATATCGCGTGATCAAGCATCACAATTCCACGTGCAAAATAAAATTAAAGCATTCACCCATATTTTCATGTTGTCAAAATATACTGTTTTTGTCCTGCATTTTCCATTGAGTACGTTGATTAGCTGCAAATCCCCAGTTTACATGAATCCACTGCATCAAAAAGGAAAGTCCCGAAATGTGTTTGACCTCCAAACACCTGACATTCTCAGGAAATTTGGGAGTAGGCAGTAAAAAACATGGTCATTGTTGTCGAGTCAAATGTACAACAACTTAACAGCTGAGTTGATGCAATCAAATCCATTAAGAAGCAAAGCAGAAAGAATATTGAGTGTCGCTGAATCCCGAGTTTAATTTTAGAAGATTATGATCTATTCTTATTGTGAGTATTTAATTGTTGTGTAACTCTGATCTATAGTCAACTAATATATTCGGATTTCCAGGGCAAGTGAGAGGTTGCAGCTGCAGAATGTGGGAAATGCTGATCGCCATACGGATCCACAATACTTTCCTGCGGTGAAGGAGCAAAAACTCAGGTTCATTGACCTGAAAGCCAATCTATAGATATTTCCACATGTCAGGCGAAGGGAAATGTTAGCAACGTCATCTTTGTGGGTAATTACGCCATTTGCAGTTTCTGATATGCCAAACGGTCAGGGACAGGAAAGTACGAGTGCAAGGGAGGGAGTTAAGAGCATCCTGACAGCCGTAGTGCACAAGACTCAGACTTTAATGTTATCCAACAGATGTAACGAGCTCGCAGCATATGTGGGTATGATCAGCTGCTAAATCGTGGCTGAGAAAATAGAACATTTCTACAGGTTGCGGGAAATTATTCAATTGATGGTAAAAGCGTGGTAGTGGTGGGGAATTTGAAGTGAAGCAGTGGTAGATGGAATGTTATATTCAAGAGTACAGACAATACAATTCATTTGTTTAATTTCCTATTGTAAGACTACAAAGTGGAAATGATCACACCCATTCATATTCTTAATGCAAACAGCAAAAGCTTTCATCGATCATATCCGATACAGCTTGAGAAAACCCGTCACGTCTTGAAGAAATAATTTCATTCTATCTTATCTGTGCTGTTTGTGTGCCTTAATTCAATTGATTTCCAAACAATAAATAACGATCTCCTGGACTCTGGTCCGAATATTTGTCACATTAAATCAAAGGCAATAAACTGGTTGGTGCGTCTTTCCATGAATAATTGTCTCTGTTCATTCTGATCAGAGTGGAGCATTTGTACCCTCCAGTCCTGTGACATACCCAATATAATCAGATATTTGAAAGATTCTCTTCATTCCCTTCTCCACATGCATCATTCATTCCTCCATATTAACCATGCATTCATATCGGGCAACTTTCAATTTTCTTGTGAGTTAAGTTGCGTTCAAAGGGGTTAACTGTATATATTGGTTCAGTGAATTAAATGATCGCCAGTCTCCATGGAACCTAATAGCATGAGAGTTACCCTGTTCTATTAATAAGGAACAGCTTTCCACGTGCTATATCATAGTGTGAGCGGGAGTTGCAGCCGAGGCACCAACAGTGAACGGCTTGTGAGAAAGGAGTGATCTTTAAAGGAGAACCATCGTTTGCGGTGTTACAGTAATGGGTCGACAACGAAGAAGAATCGATTGAAATGTTACAAGAAAGGACTGGAATCTGGGAATAATCGATTGGAATGTAACGACAGTGGATCAGAATCTGACAGCAATAGGTAGAAGCCTGATATCGATGGACAGGGCTTTATCCTTGTTGCTTGAGTCTATTACTGCAGACGATTTTTGGATAACACTTGCTGATCGGATCGATTGCACACTGAAGTTTATAGAATATTTTTACTATCCCATCCTGGCTATCGTAGGTGTCATTGGCGAGTTTCTGTATCCAACTTTCCATTGTATAATTTATGTTCTAATTTATCACTCGCATTTACCTTTAACTTCACACCTGCTGTGTTTCATTTTTCACGGAACCATGCACTCCGCTGCAGTTACAGACGTCCAAAATTCATATCAGAAAAAACTGTTACCAAAATTCAAATTCACCGTAGATTCCCCTTGGACCTGTATTTGTCGCCGGTCAGACAGGACTCTCATTTTAATGATGTCATTTTTAGGTTTCTCGCCTCCCATTATTGGTCATTCAGTGGAGTTTCATCATTTTTCCCTCCAAATGCACAACCAATTGAATCCTGGAGTTATTTCTCCCCCTCCTCCTGGAAGTCTATTTTCTGTACTATAACATCCAAATCCACGGAGGCTCACATGATGGACCGGGGTCCAATCCAGATATTCCAAAACATACACGGAGATGGAGAGATGAGCGCCAATGTTGGAAGGGCGCGAGCTGCCGGCCACCAAATAATGCAGCGAGATAGTTTTCTGGACAGAAAATCATTATGCATCGGGGGCATTGAGCAAATGAACTGAAGTGAACCAAACAATTTGCCTTTATGGGCAGGGTTCATCCCCGGGTGTACCGAGCAATGCATTGATGTGAGCTGCACAGGTCCACTTACCGGGCTTGCTTCTGAATTAATTGTACAGAATATTGCAGTGTCATTGAATGTTGCCTAAATGTGATATCTGTCAGCCATTCCAGCAGCTTTGTGAAAGTTTCCTGTTGGAACTTGTTTTGTGCTTGTTCAGTCTTTAGTTGTTGAACTAAATTGTGTTCAGAAAGATTAATCTCCCCTTCCATTATAGAAATATAGAAACGTAGAAAAACTACAGCACGATACAGGCCCTTCAGCCACAAAGTTGTGCCGAACATGTCCCTACCTTAGCGATTACGAGGCTGACCTATAACTCTCTATCTTACTAAGTTCCCTGTACTTATCTAAAAGTCTCTTAAAAGACACTATCGAATCCGCCTCCACCAGTGTTTCCGGCAGCCAAATCCACGCACCCACCACCCTCTGAGTGAAACATTTACCCCTGACATCTCCTCTGTACCTACTCCCCAGCACCTTAAACCTGAGTCCTCTTGTGGCAACCATTTCAGCCTTGGGAAAAAAACCTCCGACTATGCACTCGATCAATACCTCTCAACATCTTGTACACCTCTATTAGGTCACCCCTCATCCTTCGTCTCCCCAAGGAGCAAAGGCCAAGCTCATTCAAACTACCCTCATAAGGCATGCTACCCAACCCAGGCAACATCCTTGTACATCTCATCTGCACCCTCTCTATGGCTTCCACATCCTTCCTGTAATGAGGCGACCAGAACTGAGCACAGTACTCCAAGTGTGGTCTGACCAGCGTCCTATATAGCTGCAACATTATCTCACGACTCCCAAACTCAATTCCTCGATTGATGAAGGCCAGTACACCTTACACCTTCTTAAACACAGGCTCAACCTGCACAGCTGCTTTGAGCATCCTATGAACTCGGACCCCAAGATCCTTCTGATCTTTCACTCTGCCAAGAGTCCTACCATTAATATTATATTCCGCCATCCTCTTTGACCTGCCAAAATGAACCACCTCACACTTATCTTGGTTGAACTCCATCTGCCACTTCTCCGCCCAGTCTTGCATCCTATCACTGTCTCATTGCAACTTCTGACATCCCTCCACACTATCCACAACACCTCCAAACTTTGTGTCATCAGCAAACTTACCAACTCATCGCTCCACTTCCTCATCCAGGTCATTTATAAAAATCACAAAGAGTATGGATCCCAGAATAGATCCCTGGGGCACTCCACTGGTGACCGACCTCCATGCAGAATATAACCCATCTATAACCACTCTTTGACTTCTGTGGGCAAGCCAGTTCTGGATCCACAAAGCAATGTCCCCTTGGATCCCATGCCCCCTCACTTTCTCAATAAGCCTTGCATGGGGCACCTTATCAAATGCCTTGCTGAAGTCCATATGTACTACATCTACTGCTCTTCCTTCATCAATGTGTTTAGTCACATCCTCAAAAAATTCAATCAGGCTCGTAAGGCATGATCTGCCTTTGACAAAGCCATGCTGACTATTCTTAATCACATTATACCTCTCCAAATGTTCATAAATCCTGCCTCTCAGGACCTTCTCCATCAACTTACCAACCACTGAGGTTAGACTCACTGGTCTGTAATTTCCAGGGCTATCTCTACTCCCTTTCTTGAATAAAGGAACAACATCCGCAATCCTCCAATCCTCCGGAATCTCTCCCGTCTCCATTGATGATGAAAAGATCATCGCCAGAGGCTCAGCAATCTCCTTCCTCGCCTCCCTCCGTAGCCTGGGGTACATCCCATCCGATCCCGGCGACTTATCTAACTTGATGCTTTTCAAAAGCTCCAACACATCGTCTTTCTTAACATCTACATGCTCAAGCTTTTTCAGTCCATTGCAAGTCTGCACTACAACCACCAAGATCCTTTTCCATAGTGAATACAGAAGCAAGGTATTCATTAAGTACCTCTGCTATTTCTTCCGGTTCCATACACACTTTCCCACAGTCACACGTGGTAGGTCCCATTCTTTCACGTCTTATCCTCTTGCTCTTCACATACTTGTAGAATGCCTTGGGGTTTTCCTTAATCCTGCCTGCCAAGGCCTTCTCATGACCCCTTCTCGCTCTCCTTATTTCCTTCTTAAGATCCTTCCCGTTAGCCGTGCACTCTTCAAGATCTCTAACATTACCTCGCTCCCTGAACCTTTTGTAAGCTTTCCTTTTCTTCTTGACTAGATTCATTCGAGCCTTTGTGCACTAAGGTTCCTGTAACCTACCATAACTTCTCTGTCTCATTGGAACGTAGCTATGCAGAACTCCAGACAAGTATTCCCTGAAAATGTGTCACATTTCTTCCGTACATTTCCCTGATATAACCTCTTTCCAATTTCAGCCTCCAATTTCCTGCCTGATAGCCTTATAATTCCCCTTACTCCAATTAAACACTTTTATTAAAGTGTTATATTATTTTAATTTGGTACCATGGTGCAAGCTGTAAGATACGGGAGAAGTTTATTTACAGACACTGGCTGCCGTTTGCTCCAGTGAATTAATGGCATTGCCCAAATGTTCTCTCCACTGTGACATTAGGTTGCTCTTTTTTCCGCTGCCAAAATTCAGTTTAAGAAAGCGACATTCGGATTGAATATATCAAGAGGACTGCCATCACCACAAGAGCAGAAATATACCCACTGCGCCAGGTGCTTCCTGTTAGTTCTGCAAAAACAGCAAAACATAGAATGACTGTTCAGAGTTTTTGCAGACTGCTTTTCATTCATTAAAGATTATGAATTTTTCTCTCACTCCAAGTGCCGACCTTTTCTAAAATAAACAGCTGTCTTTTAACAGCGAAAATACCAGCCCTCTCCTCGTAAAGTCTAACGTCGGGGGAATCTCAAAAATAAATGTGAGAAAATGTGTTTGTGTGTTTTGCTGCTTCTCTCGAATAGTGCTATTGAGAGTTGTCGCTTCCTCAGACATGTAGCTCGTTGCGCAGTGAAGCTCTACAGCCATATATGGTATATTATTCCGCAACATTTCTCAGAAGCACGGCTGAAGCAGCTTGTCGCTCCACATGGCTAGACAGATAAAAAATACGCTACAATATTATTGATTCTGTGTTGCTGATGTTGCAGGGGAGGCAATGGCTTGGTGCTATTATCGTTAGATTATTAATCTAGAAATGCAGCAAATGTTCTGGCGACCTGGTTTCGGATCCGGCCACAGCACAATTCAACTCGAATTCAATAAAACACATCTGGAATTAAGAATCTACTGTTGATAATGAAACCATTATCGATGATGGGGAAAGGCGCATCTGGTTCACTCATGTCATTTGCGGAAGGAAATCTGCAGTCCTTAACTGGTCTGGTCAACTAGTGGCTCCAGAGTCAGAGTAACGTCTTTGACTTTTAACTGTCCTCTGAAATGGTCGCGCAAGCCATTCAGTTCAAGGGCAACTGGAAATGAGTTGGAAATGCTGACCAGCCAGTGCCACCCATGCCCCACGAATGAATAAATAAAATAAAACGAGGAACAGAGATTTGCTTGATGGGAAGGGACTTTTCGCAGAGGGATCAGTACACAGCGGTGCTAAAATTCAAGTGAGGGGCAGGAGATTTAAACACAGAGGCATGGGCAAGAGAAAGGGGGGGAAAGGGATGAGAGAATTGATGAAAATCCCTCTGATTGATTATGAGGCATAAATTATTATATTAACAAACAAATTACAGCACAAGAATAGGCCCTTTCACTCTCGAAGACGGTGTTGATCATGATGCCCTAACGAAAGTAAAAAGGATCTTTCTGCCCTTATTCTGTCCGTATCCCTCTATTCCGGCCCTATTCATGCACCCATCCAGATGCAACTTAAACGTGGCTAATGTGCCTGCGTCAAGCATCTCTTCAGGCAATCCATTCCAGTCACCCAACACCCTCTGTATGAAAGATTTGCCCCACACATCTCCCTTAAACGTTCCCCTCTCACCTTGATCCTGTGCCCCCTTGTGATTGACACTTGAATCTGGGAAAAATCCGCTGAAAATCCACCCTGTCTATGCCTCTCATCATTTTGTAAACCCCTATCAGATCTCCCCTCAGCCTCCGTCTTTCCAGTGTCAACAATCCTACTTCATTCAATCTCTCCTCTTTGCGACCACCCTCGAGACCATGCAACATCACGGTGAACATTTTTTGCACCCTCTCCGAAACGTTCACCTCCTTCTGATAGTGTAGTGACCAGAACTGTACGCAATACTCCAAATATGGCATAACCAAGGTTTTATGTACCCTCAACATGATCTCCCAAAACCTGCACTCAATGCTCCGGCAGATGAAGGCCAGCATCCCATGTGCTTTCTGAATCACCTTTACCACCTGTGTTGCCACTTTTATAGAACTGTGCACGCTCAGATCCCTCTCAATGTTAATGTCCCTACGTTTTCTGCCATTTGCAGTATAATTCATGCATAGATTTAATCCTCCAAAATGCATCACCTTGCATTTGTCCGGATGAAATTCCAGATGCTATTTCTGTGCCCAAGTCTCTAACTATATCCTGCTGTATCATTTGGCAATACTCGACACTATCAGCAACTCCATCAATCGTTGTGTCATCTATAAACTTACTAATCAGACCCCCCACATTTTCCTCCAGGCCATTTATATATACCATAAACAACAGAGGTCTCAGCACACGTCTCTGCAGAACACCGCCAGCTAAAGATCGCCATTCTGAAAAGCACCCTCAACCGCTACTCTCTGTCTTCCATAACCAAGCCAGTTCTGTTCACACCTTCCCAGCCCACCCCGAATCCAATGTGATCTCAGTTTAATACCAGTCTGCTATGTGGGACCTTGTCAAACACCTCACTAAAACCCATATAAACTACATCCGCAGCCCCTTCCTTATCTTCAAAAAATTAGAACATTTATATTCATATTTGGCTGTAGGAAATTGGAACAATGGTTCATGCAGCTATCACGAGAGGCTTGATGGGCTTATTTTTCTTAGCGCCTGGAAGCCTGGAGGGATACATCATAGAGGTGCAAATATTATGAGGTCTGTAAAGTCAGCAGTTCAAGTCGATGAGGTTGTAAAAAGGACACATGGAATGTTCTCCTTCATTGTAAGAGCTATAGAAAATGAAGGTATGGATATAACGTTGGAGTTGTATAAAACACTGGTGAGGCCACACTGGAGAATTATGTGCAGTTCAAGTCAACATATTGCAGGAAGGACATAATTTCTTAGGAAAGAGTGCAAAGGAAGTTAGCAAGAATGTTGCCAAGACTAGGAAAGTGCAGCTACGAGGAGAGATTGGATTGGTTTGTGTTGTTTTCCTGGCACCTCGGGCTTGAAAGGACAAGATGGGCCGAATGGTCTCTTTTGTGCTGTAACTTTTCTACAGTTCTATGGAAGATAAGTGCACATTGCCTTGGAAGGAGCGGCTAAGGGTCTGATAGTTAATACAGGTTCCCCATCACTTACATCGGGAGGAGGCATTGTAATGTGAGTGGCTGTTCTTGTTGGTTCAAAAATGAGCCGAGCCAGTAATCATATCTTATTCCTCGTGAGAACCATCTCACCGATGCACTGCAAAGACAGCATCTTGCAATCCCATGATCACTCCCATCTAGAAGGGCTGTAGACACAAGGTAACAACTCCACCTGTAACGTCACCTCCAAGCCACTCACCATCCTGACTTGGAAATATATCTCCTTTCCTGATTATCGCTGGGTCAAAATCTTGCAACTCCCTTCTGAGAAAACACGATGTATGTACCTACACTCAGAAATTGCAGTGGGTCAAAAAGGGAGCCATTTTAAAATGCTTTCAATTGAGAGGAAGGGAGAGTTGATCAGCTGGTCGCATGATGCTGTACATGTCGGAGTTGGCGAAGCTTGATATGTTACTGTGGATGCAAGTAACGTGTATTCAGAAGAAAAGGAGCCCTTTTGTGCTTGGAAAGTGATTACAAGGAGTCAGTCCAGAGCTGTGTGCAATAGGATAAACACAGTAAGAAGGTTCACAACACCAGGTTAAAGTCCAACAGGTTTATTTGGTAGCACAAGCCACTAGCGTTCGGAGCACTTCTCCTTCATCAGGCAAGTGGGAGTTCTGTTCATAAACAGGGCATAGATTCTGTGCCCAAGTCTCTAACTATATCCTGTTGTATCCTTTGACAATATGCGATACTATCAGCAACTCCATCAATCTTCATGTCATCCACAAACTTACTAATCAGAACCCCACATTTTTTCCAAGCCATTTATATATACCATAAACAACAGAGGTCCTGGTACTAAACTAAGGTCACATTGGATTCGGGGTGGGCTGGCAAGATGTATACAGAACTGGTTTGATTAAGAATCTTTTTAGAAACTTGATACAGAAGACAGAGCGTAGGGGTTGAGGGTGCTTTTCAGAATGGAGATCTGTAGCTGGTGGTGTTCTGCAGAGGCCAGGACATAATTTATGCCCTGTTTGTGAACAGAACTCCCACTTACCGAATGAAGGAGCAGCGCTCCGAAAGCTTGTGGCTTGTGCTACCAAATAAACCTGTTCGTCTTTAACCTGGTGTTGTGAGACCTGTTACTTTGTTTACCCCAGTCCAACGCCGGCATCTCCACATCATGGAATGGGATAGTCAGAGTTGTGAGCCATTCCAGCCAAGTCGGTGGTGGACGAGTAGTTGAGAATAAGGAATGCCGATCTAAAACATTGAGGAAAAAGCTGGCATTGGCATAACTGAGGTGACAGAAATGGTGAATCCGAAAAAGTGGACTGAAGTTCTGAGAAGAATCAGGATGGGAAGGTCAAAGTCACTGTAGAAATGCAACCTCTTGAGGATAATTGTCAGCAGAAATGGAGCCACACTTGCCACTTTTCCTCGAATTCATTGTTCCATTCTCTCAAATGTTTTGTCCCTCTCGCGCCTGGTCTGGGTGATGCCATCAATGCGTACATCTCCACCTCTCCTTCTCTTTCGTCATTTCAGGGGACAGTTACCTCCAGGACAACGGGGTCAATCTTATATGACCAAGAATATTGGCTCCAATTTCCAGATGAGGATCTTCGAGAAGAGGTTTGTGTACTGGGTGAATAACCGAACACTCCCTAAAAATCCAGATTAATGCTGAAGAAAACAAATTACATTGTTTTCCTGAGCTATGGTTCATTTTCTAAGAGATAAATACTCACTGTTCTGAGCTCCAAGATGACGTAGAATGAGTGTTAACTGGCTGCTTGCGAGAGACACTGTTCCCATTCTGTAAGTAGATATTTTAAATACCCCTGCCATTCTTCACTGAGATAGTATCCATATTCCTCAGTCTGGCTCACTTAGTATCACTGATCTGAGATAGAGGAGGACTCATAGAATTGTTCAATCATCAGAGGAAAAAAAAATAACGAGAAACATAATATTGTCAAAACTCTCGAAAATATTCTTCTGACGCATTTCCTGTTAGGACCCAATGTCGTTTCTGAAGGACATTTCAGTTAATTTCACGTTGAATTCTTCAGGCAAGCTTTATCGCTTTCTTTAACGACATTTGGTATTCGAAACAAACAAAAAGCAAAGAACAGTACAGCACAGGAACAGGCCTTTCGGCCCACCAAGCCTGTGCCTACACATGACGCCTTTCTAAACTAAATATCTTTTATCTATATTTCGTCCATGTCCTTCTGTTCCCTGTCTAATCATGTTTTCCGTTGAGGACATTTCAATCTGTGAAAGTAAATACTGTAATGTATAATTTGTTTGGACTTTTCTTTCACATGTATAAAGAGATTCAAAATCCTATACTGATACAAGCCTTGATTATGGAACATTTCAGTGCCAATGATGTAAATGTATCTGAAATGAGTGACCCATATATGACAAATATAATTCTTGCTTATTATTTTAATTATTAAATCAAAGTATAAGCTGCCTGCATGACATCTGTTCCTTCAATGTATACCAAGATTCCGAAATGCACAGTCTTAAATATTGCAAGGCATTTAATATTGATTACAATGACTTAATGGGCTTTATTCACCAGCTCATGACAAATTCATGCTCGTCACTACATTGGAAAGTTGGAACCGGATGTCAGGAAGATGTAAATTCGAGGAAATGCACCCAGAAACAATTTGGTAGCAATGCGTGGGCTTCGGTTCCACAGGGAAGCCCAATAGTTGAAATGTAGTCATTAGTTAAAGGGACTTCGATATTCAGGTAGCCGAAATCAATTTCTGAAACTACAGTTGGGGACTTATTGTGCGTTGGTTCCCAGTGCAAAGAATATTAGGCTGGAGGAGACGACTGAGGGAATGTCTTATGAAGAGAGATTGGCCATTCTGTACCTGTATTCTCTCGAGTTTCGTAGAATAAGAAGTGATCGCATAGAATCCTGTGAAATACTTAAAGGAATAGAAAGAGTAAATTCAGATTAAATGTTTCCCATGTTTGGCGAATTGAGAACCAGGGTACATAATTTTAGAATAAGAGGGAAGTCACTTAGGACAGAGATAAGGAGACATTTCTTTACACAAAGAGTTGTGAATATTTTGAATTCTCTATCCCCGAGGGCTGTGGAAGCTGCAACTTTGCGAATATTTCAAACTGGGATTGGTAGATTCCAGGCTAAAATTAACTTAAAGGGTCATCAGGATGCTGTGGAGTAAAATGTATTGAAATATACAACCAGCTACGATGATATTGAATGGCGGAGCAGTCTCGACGGGCTGAATGGCCTACTCCTGTTCCTAAGTTACTGTATTGAAAACAATGTGGTACAGAGGGAAAGGATTCAGTTTACCCTGGCGGAATTTCATGAGATAGGAGATAGATGAAATAAGGTGATCGCCTCGGGAAGTGGTGAAAGAGCGATGACTTCAGTTTGATGACACACTGTGACAAGATCCGGAGTAAAATCATAGATACATAGAAACGATGCGGCACAGAAGGGGACCATTCGGTCCCATCTTGTCATGCCGACCCAAAGACACCCATTCCTTTTCTAATTCCTTTTTTGCTGCTCGCAGCCCACCACCCTTCAACTTCCAGCATGCAAGTGAAAAATCCAGGTACATTTTAAACGAGTTCATGGTTTCTGCCTTCATCACCAACTCAGGCAGTGAATTCCAGACACTCAGTACACTTCGCAAGAAAATATATTTCCTAATTTCCCCTCTAATCCCACTTCGCTTGAATCTGTGACCAGGAGCTTTTGAACTCTATGCCAATGGACGCAGGTTTCTCCGAGTTATTCTATCTCTACCCCTCACAATTTTATATATCTCAATCGTTTCCCACCTCAGCCCAATCTGTTCCAAGAAAAACATGTCCAAACTCTCCAATGTCTCCTCATAGCAACAATTATTCAGCCCTGGCAACATTCTGGTTAATATTGTTCTTAATCTCTACAGAGCAAATACGTAGTTCCTGTAAAGTGGTGACCATAACTGGACACACTCTCCAATTCTGTCTTATACAGATCCAAAATTATATCCCTACTGTTCTATTTTCTACCTCTACCAATGAAGAGGAACATTCCATATGCCTTCTTTACAACATTATCTACAACAGAAACCTTCATGGACCTGTGCACTTGTACACCAAGATCTATCACTTCATTGATCCATCCTAATATATTCCTGTGTATTGTGTATTCGTGTTTCCTGTTTAACCGGCCTAAAATGCATTACCTCACACATATCAAAGCCGAATTCCATCTGTCTCTTTCCTGCCGACTCCACTGATCCATCCATATTATTTTGATGTTTTCAGCTTTCCTCTACACAATCTACTACACGGCCAGTTTTGTGTCGTCTGAAAAGATCCCAAATACCGACACCACGTTCAAATCAAAATCATTAATATCTAAAAGGGAGAGCTGGATTCACACCACCGAGATAGAGATTAGAACAGAACAGGACAACATGTTGGAATGGAATTTAACAAATGTTCTGAGAGATACAGCGTTGGAACACTAGGACCCAGCAACAGAGAGATTAAACAAAAGCAACACAAAGAATGGTGCTGTAAGAGAAGCAAGCGACTGTTAAATGACATGGTACGAAATGAAGAACATTACAATTATGATAGGTGAGTTATAAATAAAGTTTTCACACGGATCTCAGAGGAGAAAAGTTTAAGATATCTACCCTGCACACTGACAGTAATGGGAGCTGAAAGTGTATCTGTGCAACTTTCAAACGGATAGAGAAAAGAGAAGAGCGAAATGGGAAAGTGTTGATCCGGGAGCTTATTGGAATTCTACCGAGGACCGAAAGCCAGAAGATTGAACGCCAAAACTGATGGTGTTTTCAGAACATGAGATGTTCACTTCCTCAGTATTTCATACAAAATCCCATTTGGTAAGCAACAGTTTACTGAATTCGAAATTTATTAAAAATTCCATTTCGATACGAAAGATGAATGAAACAATGTATAATCGAGTTTCAGGGAATTAGATAAGACATATTTTACAGGAAGTGTATGTAGAAATCAAGGGATAATTAGGTTGATCGCAACTATAGTGGAGAAAAAGGAAAGTGAAAGGTGAAAACAATCAACAGGACGAGAGACGTTTCCAATGATTGCAAAATGGTTGGTGAACACTGGGAGGCTTTGAAGGCAGAGGCATTCTGTTCCGATGCAACTCCGGGGTATAAAAAGCATCTCTGACCACAATGTTTCATGATATCCTTGATATTACATAATTGCCAGCGAACTGGATGGAAGTTTACACATTTTGCACCGCTGTATGAAAGAGGAAAGACAGGATAATACTCCTAACGTCATTGATGGCTGGAAGAACCACTACCGGCCCTCATCAGGCCTCACTTTTCATCTTCCTATTATATGCAAACCACATAGATTTTGGTATAAGAGGCACAGTGGCGATATTTGGTGTTGGTACTAAACTTCACAACATACCAAATCGGGACCGTGTCAACAGTGGAATTCAGGATGATGTGGAAACACAGGTGAAATAGACAGAGACCGGGCAGATTCAGCATAATTGTGATGATGCGAAAAGCAATGCAAACTGCGCAAAATCAATGAAGTGGCAATATAATGTATATGGCGCTACTTTGAGAGGATGAAAGGAGAGGGAGACCTGAGGCGTCTGATAGGAGTGATGGTTAAATATTTAAAATTAATTGAAAATGATGGAGCAGTATGATCACGTAATTATTTAGAATCATAGAATCTCTACATTGCAGAAGGAGGCCATTTGCTCCATCGAGTCTGCACCAACAACTATCCCACCCAGACCCTATCCGCGTAACCCCATATATTTATGCCTGTTAATTCCCCTGACACGTGCGGTCACTTTACCGTGGCCTATCAATCAAACCCGCAAATATCTGGACTGCAGGAGGAAACCGGAGCACATAGAGGAAATTTGGGTTTGTACATATGGGTTTCGAACACAAATTTAAAAAAAAATTTTTTCCCAACCATTAAAATTCAATATTTATGGTCCAGCCAGAGTACTGTGTACAAGTTAGGGCACTGTACTATCAGAAGAACGTCAAGGCCTTGAATAGATACAGTGGATGCCTCACAGTCCACTGTTATAGTTGAGAAATATCAACAATGCAGGCACATCCGAGGAGCATATTTTTTCAAGTTGGATCAGACATGCGCAGTGGCATCTTAACAGATCAGTCAAATTTGCTAGAGGTCCTGAGAGAGCAAGAAGGGAAAATAACTTCCTCACACATCGGGCTGATTAACCAGCATTCGTAGATTTAGCATTGTTTGCTAAATGAGCTTGAGGGTTAAGGAGGAGTTCTGGTTCACTTAGAGATCCGTGAAGATGTTGAACGATCATTAAGTCACATTTTGGAAGAATGTTTTAAGGGAAATTGGACATGAACTTGAAGTAATCTGATATGCACTGTGCTGAAAAGCTGCTTATATGAGAATAATTCGACAGGCCTTTCAAAGAAACAGCCCAATGACATACCCCCTGTTCTTGGATGATTCTATGAACTGAATACCAGGTGGGTGACTCATTTCCATTTCAGACTGTTGAATGTCACTGGCCCAGTCGGGGGTGGCGGTGGGGAAGCTGAGTCGAGTATATCTATTTGAGGGATATGTGACGTGGGATTGGTGCATGGAACAAACCGCAGTTCTGGGCTCCTGCCCATAATCTATTGATGTGTCGGTCGGAAACACACGGTCATGTACAAATTGCTGCAAAGCATTAACTCCTACAGCATATTGGTGGTTCGCAAAGTGTCCAAGTGACCGTCCAATATCGGCGAACATCACTTGATTCATGTTCAGATCATACCACGGTATCTGGCAGGTAGAATGATGTTTAGACCTCTCTTCACGGTGATCCTATTGCTAATTTTGAACTGTGAGCTACTGGAGCTATTTCTTTATTTGATGATTATTACTGAAATCGGCACATTATTGTTGTGATTACTCCAGTCTTTACTCCAGAACCTATTGAAGTGATGTAGAAAGCAAATGAGGATTTGTTTCGTTGTCTGGAATTGAATGAAGTAACAGAACTTCTTTCAACCGTGGTTCTTGGGCAGAGTTGAAAATCTGATGGGAGTATTAATACTATCCAGATTTGGCGCACCATCGCTCTTGTGCACCAGTTGCAGCGGTGCCGCTGGTCAATTTACACAATATGATTTACTTTATTTCAGTTTGTCATTCCTTGGGTCCATTAAATTAATGGTTAATTTAATTTGCAGAATTTCAATTGATTCATAACCCGGAATATTAGTTCATTTTTAAATTTAATTTATTGGAATGGGGGAAAAATTGTCCATTCATTGTGTATCCATGTTCACCTCCTCGCAGCTCCTCCACCCCGACCCCCATACCTGTATGTATAGCGCGGCTCACAACACCTGAGTCCAGGCCAAACTTCGAAAGAGACACATTTTTGAATTATAATCCATGCTATAATGTAGGAAGCACGCAGATCATGGCGACAAATTGCGGCCTTTCTTGGGAATCACTCGCTTGACAGTGTAGTGTTGGAAGAACACCCCATCCAAGAAATATAAGCTCAGGCAGTGTTGCATGCTCTGCACTGAGCTGTCAGCCGAGCTACTGTGCTTACGTGTATTAACGGGAGAATGACACCAGTGTCCCTGAACTACATGTGTTATATAGAACCATAGCACCTAACCTGCACATCTGTGGACAATAAGGGACAATTTAGGATGGCCAATCCACCTAACCCGCACATCCTTGGACTGTGGGAGGCAACTGGAGCAACGGGAAAAAACTCCGGGGAATGTTCAAACGTTAACAGCAAAATGGGCTACTATTTAAATGGTAAAAAGAATTGCAATATGCTGCTGTGCAGAGGGACCTGAATGTCCTTGTGCATGAATTACAAAAAAGTTGTTTCGCAGGTGCAGCAGATAATTATGAAGGCAAATGGAATGTTGTCCTTCATTGTTGGAGGGATGGAGTTTAAAAACAGCGAGGTTATGTTGCAGCTGTATAAGGTGCTGGCGAGGCCACACCCGGAGTACTGTGCACAGTTTTGGTCTCGTTATTTGAGAAAGGATATACTGGCACTGGAGGGGTGCACAGGAGATTCACTATGTTGATTCCGGATTTGAAAGGGTTGGCTTATGAGAAGAGGCTGAGTGAACTGGGATTATACTCATTGGAATTCAGAAGAATTAGTGGAGATCTCGTATAAACATATAAGATTATGAAGGGAATATATAACATAGAAACAGGGAAGTTGTTTCCACTGGCAGTTGAAACTAGGGGGCATCGTCTCAAAGTAAGGGTGAGCATATTTAGGACTGAGTTGGGAAGGAACTTCTTCACACAAAAGGTTGTGAATCTGTGGAATTCCCTGTCCTGTGAAGCAGCTGAGGTTACCTCATTGAAAGTTTTTAAGGGAAGGATAGATACGTTTTTGAACAGTGAAGGAATTAAGGGCTATGGTGAGCGGGGAGGTAAGTGAAGCTCAGTCCAAGAAAAGATCAGCCATGTTCATATTGAGGGGCCAGAGGGTCTACTCCTGCTCCTAGTTCTTATGTTCTTAAAACAAATAATGCTGGGAAATCTCAGCAGGGCTGATAGTATCTTTGGAAAGAGAATAGGGCTAGCTTTTCAAATCTAAATGACCAGAAGTACTGTGGCGTCTCTGTTAGCTGAGAGTTTTTCAGATTCTGGATACAGGTTAAATCAAGGATTGTCGAAGAACAATCAAACCAATATCGACTGCCGACTGATCCCAAACACATCATTTTCTGTCAAAAAATTATCCGCTCAGGTGTTCTCTGTACTTCATGAAACTTCGCATATTTTATGTCGTTTGTTTTAGAGATAGAAAGCGGTATAAAATGGTATTGAGCTAGCTATGGAACATTTTTCGAGGGTCTTTTATATTCATGCAATTATTATCCAGCTATCGCTTCAGATGATGCTGTGATTGAAATTTCCAAAATCTCAAAAAGAATTACTTATTTATTGTTGCTTTTGATATTCCGCATTTGGTCATTTCATATTACTTAAAATACATTATTCACAAATTTACAAATAAATTGCTTTGAGTTAACTTAAGTTTTTCCATATTGTCCAGATATATTTACATTGTGTTGAACGAGATATGGAAACTTCTTCCCGGTTATCCTTCCACAGCTCGACATGTCTTTCAACATTTCAGCGATATCTCGATTCAGTTCCACACAATTTGCAAAATATAATATGTATGAATCTTTACCTCGAAGAAAGTTATATGAGAGGAAAATGTCTGCCATTTTTACATGGTAGTCTGTGCATTTAGTGAACTACCTTGCCCCGAATATTAATCAAGTGTGGAAAAGTACAAATATGTGACATATTTAAATATAATTCTCTTTGAGTTGCATTTAGTACAGCCCACAATTTGAGACTACTCCTTTACTGTAAAATTTCTGTGCTAGAGTTGCCTGTTTGAATTCACTCAGTGGTAAGTGTAGCTTTGAAATGTGTTGTAAACACGCTGTTTTAACTCGAACCCAAAATGCGATAACCTCGGAGTGAGGAGTTCGAGAAGGTTCAACCTCAACATTCTTCTTAGAATTTCGTTTTACAATCGCCATAGATGATCAAATAAGCAAACTGCTGCGGCATGTGCTTCCATTTTAATTTAAATCTATCTTTAGCGTCTGGGAAACTAGATTGGGTTTAATCACATATGATCAGATTGTTCCGAAAACAAGTTTTTTTTCTGCTGAAAGAATATTTTTAGTTTGCTGAATAACTTTAATGGATTTTACAATCAAATAATTCGAAATATCTTTTCAATGTGAATACTACCAATTGCATATAACATTGGCTTATCACAGGAGCGACCAAAGTTACATTGTAAAGAAAACAATTTTCTAAATCAATAGTGTCGTTGATAAATTGGGATGTTTATGATTTCAAATTGGATTTAAAAAATTGAGTTTACGATTGCCTAATTTGAGGTGATTTTACTTGCCTTTATAATAATATTAATGTTGGAGTAAGAAGCAGCAATGGTAAGTATAACATTTGAACTAAGTTGGTAATTGATAATATGACACCAAGCACAAAATCACGACAGTTGCGCCACAATTGATTGAAGGCTTTCGAAAGCAGCGTGCAAGCAACTGGCTGAGTGGAATGATACCAGAAAGGATACCATGAGCACAACTTAGACTCAGCTGAAATTTACCGTGGTTATCAATAGAAAAGGAGAGTAGGAACCGCTGGATTAATCTACGAACACATAACGGTGATTTATTAAAGTATAAACAAATAAGTGCATTTCAATGTTTACCAAAACAACAATGAAAAGGGGGTTAGAAATTATGAACACAACACTTTTGGTAGGCTACAATATCTATAGGAAAACACCAACACGTAAAACAGGAAAATGACTGAACATTTACCTGAGCTACGAAGATAAATTGTAGCTGAAATGGCGAATGTCAGAGATTCGTTGTAAATTTTTGATTTTCATTTTAAAACATGATCAGCTGAATATATTGGACAACCCTGTTTAGCTACATGAAGTGGAGATTTTTATTATTCTATGAAGCATTGAATCGACTGATAATACATAAAGACTGATTGATACAGTGCAGAAGGCCATTTGACCTATCGTGTCTGAACCGGCTTTGCAAACGAGTGTCATGAATTAGTATAATTCCCCTGTCTTTCCCCCAGACCATGCACATTGTTTCTACTCAACTATTCATCCAATGCACTCTTGAATCTCTTGATTTAACATGCCACCACCACACTTTCGGGTTTTGCATTCCAGACCCGAGCCATTCGGTTTGTGCAAAGGTTTTCTTTTCTCAGGTCACGTTTGATTCTTTTCCAAACCACTTTATATCTGTACTATTTCATTCCTGACCCTTTTACAAACAGGAGGACTGTCTCCCCATCTACTCTGTCCTGCTCCTTCATGATTTGAACGTCTCTATCAAATATCCTTTTAGCCTTCCCCTCCTCAAGAAGAACAGTTCCAACTTCTCCAATCTATCCGACTGAAATGGAAATACAACAGCGACTGGAAGGTGATGTGCTGAAATAATATCAGTGATATAACCCTTTATGCAAGTAAATACTTGATTGGAGATGTCTCTGCGATTCTTACACAACTGTGGAATTTGTGAAGTTTGTTGAAAAACTATTGTAACGTTGTTCCCTCTGGTCTTGCATTGCGTTGCAAGAATGCATGATATGTAAATTGTGCTAAGTATTAGCAAAGGTATTTGGCACGAAGTACTGAGGCTCTTGAAGTCATGGCAGTCACTCACTATTCACAATGTAGAACCCTGGGCAGAATCACACCAGTCGTTGGGAAACTGAGTATAGTTCAAATTTTTCGGCACCAACAGCAGAGGAGAAGAGTCAGTGGCCCAGTTTTTGATTGTATCTAACCAGAGTACAGATATGAGGCAATTATATGTGTAAAATGCATTATTATCAGATTAGGAGCCAGTTCATAAACTAGAAAAATACAGTAAAGTTTATGCATCAAAATTGGCTTGATGACAGAAGCCAGAAGGTGGTTGCAGAGGATTGTTTTTTTTTCAAACTGGAGGCCTGTGAACAGTGGTGTGCCTCAGGGATCGGTGCTGTTGGTTGACATTTATATTGATGATTTGGATGAAAATTTAGATGGCATGGTTCGTAAGTTTGCAGACGACACCAAGGTTGGTGCCGCAGTGGACAGTGAAGAAGGTTATCTAGGATTGCAACGGGATCTTGGCCAATTGGGCCAGTGGGCTGACGAATGGCAAATGGAGTTTAATTTAGATCAATGCGAGGTGATACATTTTGGTAGATCGAACCCCAAGGCAGGACTTACTCAGTTAATGGCAGGGCATTGGGGAGAATTATAGAACAAAGAGATCGAGGGGTACATGTTCATAGCTCCTTGAAAGTGGAGTCACAGGTGGGCAGAGTGGTGAAGAAAGCATTCGGCATGCTTGGTTTCATCGGTCAGAACATTGAATACAGATGTTGTGACGTCTTCTTGAAGTTGAACAAGATATTGATAAGGCCGCAGCTCTGGTCACCCTATTATAGAAAGGATATTATTAAACTGGAAAGAGTGCAGAAAGGATTTACTATGATGCTACCAGGACTTGATGGTTTGAGTTATAAGGAGAGGTTGGATAGACTGGAACTTTTTTCCCTGAAGCGTAGAAGACTGAGGTTTGGTCTTATATAGGTCTATAAACAATAATTGGCAGAGATCAGCTAGATTGTCAATATATTTTCCCAAAAGTAGGGATGTCTAAAACTAGAGGGCATAGTTTTAAGGTGAGAGGGGAGAGATACAAATGGGTCAAAGAGGGGCATTTTCTTCACACAGAGGGTGGTGAGTATCTGAAACAAGCTGCCAGAATTTGTAGTAGAGGCTGGTACAATTTTGTCTTTTAAAAAGCATTTAGACAGTTACATGGGCATGATGGGTATAGAGGGATATGGGCCAAACGCGGGCAATTGGGACTAGCTTAGGTGTTTTAAAAAAAAGCGGCATTGGACAAGTTGGGCCGAAGGGCCTGTTTCCATACTTCAAACCAGGAAGCCAGAAAGTTATCAGGCAAATTTTCTATTTTTGAGGACTGTCGAGGTTACATGAGTGCAAGAAAATCCCAAATCTCTTTCTAGAAAAAATCCACGCTTCAGAATATGCAATGAAATAAAAAGGGGCGAACGGCCATCATCTGTCAAATTCTTAACTTAATTTCAAACATATTTCACTTCGAAGATTGATCTGGGATCAGACCGCAGACATTAACTAATTCACTGAGAACATGATTGTCCTTAACGTTGGTGGGGAGGGGGGGGGGCGGGTGCTGCTGGCGGCGGGGGGTGGGGGGCGGGGTGGGTAAATTCGGATTTGGCAACAGTGTATTTTCGCTGAAATGAAAATGATTTACAGGGATCAGGTTGTTTGGAATAACTCCCCAATCAATTGTGCCAGAATCTACAGACTTAACCGCCCGACAAGAACATTAAATCGTAAATTCAGAATGTTTATTAGCCATTTAAATGTAACAAGTCAGAAAGATATGAAGAAAATAATCAGTTAACAATAATTAGCAATAACTAACCGTAAGAGGATAAATTCAATCTTCAGCAAGTTAACATTCTTCTCAACGACCTCCTTTCTTGAGCAGACCAAGAGGTAACAGGGTAGTCTCTAAAACGTGAGTAACATGTTGACAAAAAAGGCTCATCGATACCATTATTTTATACCTTAAAGATTTTTTTATGTTCACCTTAGCCACTTTTTTGGAAAAAGCCAGTTGTTCTATAATTCGCCAATGATGAAATGAGAGTTAGTCTATTGTTTTCAATTTGTTATGCATGATGTAACCTTAAAACAATGGATTTTCTTCAGCTGTTTTGCTTATCTTGAGTTACCGTGCATGTCAAACAGTAATTGGCTCAAATAAATGCTGTCATTTTGTCATTGAGGCAACCTGAATGAAGCCCTATTCATTTATTCAGTCAAGGTTTTCTAAGTTTTCTAAGTTCGTGTTATCTTTCCAGACTGCCTGGGAACTGAACCATTTGAAATTCTCCTAATTTACTACCATTGTCCGAAAAATCAAGTAGAAAATATTTATGAACATGAAAGATTAAAATCTTTTGTATTGCAAGTTATGTTACAACCCTTAATAGTACATACATTAAGTACTGCTTATTGTGTCATGTGTCATAATTAAGGCTCTCCATGTAACTGGCTGGCTACCAATAATGCAGCAACTGGTTTAACTCTTGAAATGGCTTGTTATCTCAGTGTTAGCTCAAAAATAGCCATGCTCGTTGTGTCAAATAGCATATTGATTCTGGTTACAGAATGAGAGTCTTACTAAAATTATTGATATTGGAACTACGAAGAACAACTAAACTCGGGTGAAACATATTCGGCGCACCATCAGTAGAATTTTGGGGACTATGGGGAAACGGATTGGGAATAATTATACATAAATTTCATGGAGGCAGCAGATGCAAAATGGGCCGAATGGCATCTTTTGGGCTATTTAATCCAAAGCCTATAAAATGACCAAGAACATCAAAACCCCATTCTCAAGATACCTTGACATGGTAAATACATGAGACTCTGAATAAAAGCAGGAATGTGACGTCTTTAATGGCAAAAGTGGAGAGGTTAAGGTGGAGCAAAAACCAAATGTTTGACATAGGTAATACGTCGAAGGTAATTGCATTTCAAAGATGCCATGGAAGAAAATGCATCGGTGGTGGAGATGTTAGTATTAAAGGGACACATCATTGGTCCAAATTTGCTTTTAACAGCGCAATGAAAGTCAGTGTTGTTTGAAAGCAATATAGCATGTGTTAATAACCGAATAATGGTCAGTGTTGTGTGAAAGCAAAGCATGAGAGCAAGCATAACTGCCACGGTGGGAGGAAGGGCGTGGTCTGAAATGTCTGATTGAGTTAATAGTTATGACTACAACAAATGCAAAATGCTGTCAATGCCGCAGATGCTGGAGAGACCCCTCGATGATTTATTCCAACAATTTGTTGTATTTGTATTGTTGCTTTTTAACGGTGCAATTAATTCCATGCCGCAGCGATTATTAATTCTCAACATCTCTTTTCACACAAACCAGGGTACAGCGGGGCTCCCAAATCAGGTAATCAGTTTTCTAGTCTCTGCTATCTCTCTGCTGCCCATCTCATTAAATCTGAAGGCTAGGTGATAATCTCCGAACAATTTTAAACTGGTAACGTTCGAGGTGTACTGTGTAAACCAGAACATTTCATAGAAACCTTCATTTGCAACTGTGACTGCTGCTCTGTTCAAATGAACAAAATGGGCGAGGGTTCCTTAAAAGCAGAATATGAAGAATGCGCTACAATAACTCTTGCCCCCAAAAGGATTCCCTTCTCTCCTCAAGAATCAACACTGACATCCAGATCTCATGATAATCGTGCCTACATTATCTATTGGCTGCGGTGGAATGAAGGACAATTTTGTCCCAAAAGGCTGCGACTGCAACACATCGTATTTGACCAATGGGTGCTGAGCCCAATGGAGAGATGCTCATCTCTTCCCCGACAATCTCTCAACCCCTGGAAGTGAAAAGATATCGGAGCCTGTCGCGACCTCCAAACTTTGGGGTTGCTGAGCCGGTGGAAATTTCCCTCAGTCTCGGCTTACTTCTCTCTTCCACTTTTTCTTGAACAGGTGGCATGATCTTCGCCAGCTTTACCGTTTAATAAAACGTTGGTAAGGCAGCAGTTAGAGTACAGTGTGCGTTCTGGAATCCACAGGATTGGACTGTTCAGATAACACCGGGCAGGATGCAAAGGGAATTTACCAGGATGCTGACTGCGCTGGAGAATTTTAGCTTTGAAAAGATTGGATCTACTTGAGTTGTTTTCCTTGGAACAGAGGACAGCGAGGGGGGACATAATTGAGATGGATAAAATTATGAGGGGCGCAGGTAGAGTAGAGTAGAGTAGAATATTTTACTTCAATGATGAGTGGGCATAGATTTACGGAAAGGGGCATGAGATTTGAGGGGATGTGAGGAAAAATTGCCTTCACCTAAAGGCTGGTGTGAGTCTAGAACTCACTGCCCAAATGGTGATGGAGACAGAGACCCTCACATTATTTAAGATGTAGTTAAATGTTCACTTACAATGCCAAGGCATACAACGCAATGGACAAAGTGCTGGAAAACGAATATTAAAATAATTGGGAGGTTGACTGGCACAGAGGCGAAGGGCTGAAATTCCTTTTTCTGTGTTCTCTAATGCTGTGACTCTACTTAATAAGAATTGTCGTAGTTGGTGGTGTTCAGGAATCGTGCAAACTCCCAAGTCATTAATCTGTTCCAATTTGCACTGAGGCGGCCATGTGCTGGGAAATGGTGTGTTGACCATCATTGAACCATTTGCTGTTATTTCTGGTATGTTCACAGAGAACGTGAAGGTGAGGCTGGTGAGTGGCAACAGTCGCTGCGCTGGAAGAGTGGAGATTCACTACAAGAGGAGATGGGGCACTGTGAGACACAATGGCTGGGACCTTCCAGATGCCACGGTTGTGTGTTGGGAACTGGGCTGTGGGGCAGCTATCTCAGCAACCCGTGGGTCTCACTTTGGGAAAGGCTCAGGACCCTTTGTGATGGATTATACCCACTGCAGAGGGACAGAGACCGCTCTGAGGAACTGTACTTCAAGTAACTGGGGTCACTATTCTACGTCACACAAATATGATGCTGGTGTCATTTGTACAGGTAAAAATCCTACTGATTCCAATTTTCTGGGGTTTCTAGAAAGGGTGAGAGCAAGTAAAGTAAACTTAGCCCGGAACCATCATAAACCAGAAATCGAAGGAATAATGAATCCTAACTTCTCCAGTGGTTATTAATAAATTAATATCGCCATTTGTATGCTTCTTCAATAACGATTATAATATTATTTTAAGTCATCATCTCTCCAATGGACGCACAAAATATTTGTCCCTCGTCACATTTACAATGCAGCCGTAACCTTGCCAGGAGGCTTGATATTTGATGCATTCTCACTTCCCCTCAAAATGGACTGGTGGGAGGGGTATATTTCACAATATACATTAACGATTTAGAAGGAGGAACTGAAAGCACCGTTGCTAAGTTTGCAGACAGAGCAAAGATAGCAAGAAGTACAGGTAGTATAGAGGAAGCAGGTGGGTTGCATCAGGACTTGAAGAGATGAGGAGAGTGGGCAAAGAAGTGGTAGATGGAATACAAAGTGGAAAAATGTGAGGTTATGCACTTTGGAAAGAGGAATGGAGACATATACTATTTGCTAAATGGGGAAATGCTTCGGAATTCCGAAACACAAAAGGAACTTGGGAGTCCTTGTTCAAGATTCTCTTAAGGTGAACGTGCAGGTACATTCTGCAGTTTGGACGGCAAATGCAATGTTAGCATTCAAGTGGAGAGGGGTATAATACAAGAGCAGGAGTGTACTTATGAGGCTGGAAAAGGCTCTGGTCAGACCACATCTGGAGTATTGAGAGCAGTTTTGGGCCCCATATATAAGGAAGGATGTGCTGGCCTTGGAAAGGGTCCAGGGGAGGTTCACAAGAATGATCTCTGGAATGAAGAGCTTGTCGTAAGAGGAATGTTTGAAGACTCTGGGTCTGTACTCGTTGGAGTTGAGAAGGGTGAGGGGTGATCGTATTGAAACTTACAGGTTGCTGCGAGGTCTGGATAGAGTGGACAAAGAACAAAGAACAAAGAACAATACAGCACAGGAACAGGCCCTTCGGCCCTCCAAGCCCGCGCCGCTCCCCGGTCCAGGATTGAATCCTGAATCCAGGATCCCCACCCAATTTTCCAGCCTATCTACATACCAATATCCTATCCACCGAGCTGTCCCTCACAGCTACGATGCTTTGTTCATTACAACCTATTAACTTACCCCCACCCCCCCATTCCAGACCATGTGATCTCCAGGGAGAGGCGAGGACGTGGAGACGATGTTTCCACTCGTAGGAAAAACTGGAAACAGAGGGCACAAACTCAGGCTAATGAGACGATCCTTTAAAACAGAGATGAGGAGAAATTTGTTCATCCAGAGAGTGGGGAATCTGTGGAACTCTTCGCCGCAGAAGGTTCTGGAGGCCAGGTAATTGAGTGTCTTTAAGACAGAGACAGAAAAGTTCTTGATTAATAAGGCCATCCGGGTTTATGGGGAAACGGCAGGAGAATGGGAGTGAGAAAAATATCAGCCATGATTGAATGGTGGAACAGGCTCGATTGCCCGAGTGGTCTAATTCTGCTCCTATGCCTTACGGTCTTATGGGAGCTGTATAAGTCCGAAGAGATCATGAGTAATGGGGACCTGAATCCGAGGCTACCATTGGCACACAGTGTACACTAATTGCGCGCTGTTGCCCATGATTATCTCCTGGTCATAATGAAAACAATTGAATTAGCGTTCTACATCATTTCCTCCTTGCGATTTTAGCCCAATGTATTATATATTTACGTGAAAATTGTCAGAGTGGAGATTGCCTGATGGAGGTTTATGTCCACAAATACAATTTTAGAACAATCGTACCTCCACGTGAGAACGCAGATGTTATGGAATGGAATTATCATGAGCATGCGTTGTTTATCAATAAGGCACAGTATCCATCCGAATTTCATGTTTATCCCTGCTCCTTTTCCAATTTGTAGGAAAGGATGACTTCCTGTCTCCGGAGACAGTCACACACATATATTTTCGATATTCTGAAAGTCTGTCGCTATATTTGAGCTCAACATCTAACCTGGCCACCAGAAATAGACTGATCTCAACATTTGTCCGTTTGAAACCTTGGGTATTTCCCCTCCTCACTATGGATTTGTGGCCGTCCCTGAGTTGAATTTTCAAACGAAAATCAGGAAATAGATAAGGATATCGTAACAAAAACATCTGGGAGATATGGGGGAGAAAATATAGTCTGATAATATCTGTGCTTTCCCTCTCAGTAGAAGCTTATGATTACTTTTAACAATATACATTATTTAATGGGATGTGGGCGTCGCTGGCTGGTCCAGAATTCATTGCCCATTCCTAATTTGCCTGAGGGGGCAGTTAATAGTCAACTACTCCAGTCGCATGTAGGCCGGACCAGATGTCCTTGCGTAGAGCATATTAATGTACCAGATGGGTTGTTCCAACAATATACAAGGCTTTCATAGTCAACATTAGACTTTTAGTTCTATATTTTTATTCAACTAAAATGTCACCAAGTGCCAGTGAATACTGGGATTACAGAAAATCTCAGTCCTTTACGAAAACCTTTGAAATGTTCACTGCACATTGACATATAATTCCCAGGACCTGCCAAGCCCAGACTGGTCAATGGAAACAGCCCCTATGCGGGGAGGTTAGAGATTTATTCGAATGGGACCTGGGCTACAGTTTGTGGTGATACATCCTCCTGGTCGTTACTGGATGCAGAAGCCGTTTGCAAGGAACTAGGATGTGGCTCCGGAGCAGCAGCGCATGTTAACGCACATTTTGGAGAAGATTCTGGGCCTGTTATCGGTCCGCCTGGCTGTGGACATCGGCAGGACGTTGGAGTAATTTGTTCAGGTACGAACTCTGATTCTTTAGAATTTCTTCTTAAAATTGTGCGGCCGCCTCTCGGCATATGGCCAAAGATTAGAAGCATTTCTATCTTGTTAAAGTGCAGCAGTTATTCAGGGGGCATTGTCAAATAACGTAGATGGCGTTGATATCCATACACCACTTCAGGTTTTAGGTAGTCTGGCATGTAAACGAGAGCAGGGAAGGCAGCGGGCGTAATATGTATGTTCTTTATTCATTGCTGCACATTGGGCGAGAGCGAATATTTATCTGTGTGCAATGAAGTGATTCCAACCCTAGGTTTACATTCGAGAAGGTTTCCAGTTGAACATTCTGGGAGGACTTTGATAATTGGATTTTCAGACTATGAAATCGACATCTGTGAAATGAATATCTGACGGCTTGCTGGGAAAGCCAGAGCTAACTGGGATTGTATGCCACAAAAATTATTTCAAACGCCTCTGTCATGGTGAAAAGAATGTTCAGCAGATATGGATATAGAACTATAATCCGTACCTTCATGTCTGGTGTTACATTACTAGTTTGCTGTATTTGCAAAGGTTCCTGTTGCAATTTTGACCTAAAATAAACATTGACGAGGGCGGTGCTGGCTGGGCCATTTCAGTGCTCATTAATAATGTTATTATGGATCTGGAGTAAAATTAAGAGTCAGCTCATATATGGATAGAACATATCCTTCCCGAAAGGTCAGTCGCGGACCAGATGGATGTTTCACGCCCAATTTAATGGTTATCATGAGACTTGTGAACTCTGATTCTTTTTGCAAATATCAATTAAGATATCACCAATTAATGTGGTGGGATTACAACCCTGGTTTAGCAGCCCAGTGGCAATATCACGATGTCACTGCATCCTCGGGGCTCAGATGACCCATGGTACCAATAGGAAACACAGTGAGATGAGCTATGTGTCAGGATACAATGCTGCTAGAAGAGGCAGAGCTGTTCTTCGGACTATGGAATGGGTTATATAAATTGGAGGGTAGCTAATATAAGCCCGCTATTCAAAATGGGAGGTAGAGATAAAGCAGTGCTTTTACCAGTGAGCCTTACGTTGACTGCAGGAAAAGGGCTCTCT
Organism: Mustelus asterias; assembly: GCF_964213995.1. Classification (NCBI taxonomy): domain Eukaryota; kingdom Metazoa; phylum Chordata; class Chondrichthyes; order Carcharhiniformes; family Triakidae; genus Mustelus; species Mustelus asterias. Next base: position 419,021 of record NW_027590105.1, read on the forward strand.
GGAGCGGAGGAGGCTGAGGGGAGACTTAATAGAGGTTTATAAAATGATGAAGGGGATAGATAGAGTGAACGTTCAAAGACTATTTCCTCGGGTGGATGGAGCTATTGCAAGGGGGCATAACTATAGGGTTCGTGGTGGGAGATCTAGGAAGGATATCAGAGGTAGGTTCTTTAGGCAGAGAGTGGTTGGGGTGTGGAATGGAAAGCCTGCAGTGATAGTGGAGTCAGACACTTTAGGAACATTTAAGCGGTTATTGGATCGGCACATGGAGCACACCAGGATGATCGGGAGTAGGATAGCTTGATCTTGGTTTCAGATAAAGCTCGGCACAACATCGTGGGCCGAAGGGCCTGTTCTGTGCTGTACTGTTCTATGTTCTATATGTAGATCATTTGGAAAGCAGTCGTACAATCAGACACAATCAGCATGGTTTTAATGAACTGAACTAATGCTTGAGAAATTATCTGGAATACTACGAGAATGCAAATCGTATAGTTGGCAAGGGAGAAGCAGTTGATATGGTTCATTTAAACTCTCAGAGGCTTTTAACAAAGTCTGACATAGCAGCTTCGTATGTAAATTTGAAGCACATGGGATAGTGGATAGTGTCTTGAGATGGATAAAAAACTGCCTGGAAGACAGGAAGCAAAAAAAATGGATTTTTCTGATTGGCAGTCAGTGACTAGTGGGGTACCGCGAGACGCCAACTGTTCACATGATGCATTGATGATTTGGAAGAGGGAACTACATGTGTTGTCACCAAATTTGCAGATTGTACAAAGTCGGGTGGGAAGGTGAGCTGTGTGGGGGATGCAGAGGTGCTTCCACGTGATTTGGCTAGGCTTACTGAATGGAAATATGCATGACAGATACAGTACGTGAGGTTGGCCACTTTGGTCGCAAAAATTGGAAGGAAGATTATTATTTAAATGGATCCAAGTTGAGAGTCGTGGATATTCATTGAGAATATGAGCATCGGCTACAAAAGTAGGTGCACAGTTACAGCATGCAGTGAGAAAGGCAAGTCATATGTTAGAACATAGAACAGTACAGCACAGAACAGGCCGTTCGGCCCACGATGTTGTGCCGAGCTTTGTCTGAAACCCAGATCAAACTATTTCCTCCCTATCATCCCGAAGTACTCCATGTGCCTATCCAATAGCTTCTTCAATGTTCCTAAAGTTTCTGACTCCACTATCCCTGCAGGCAGTCCATTCCACACCCCAACCACTCTCTGAGTAAAAAATCTACCTCGGACATCCTTCCTATGTCTCCCAACATGAACCCTATAGTTATGCCCCCTAGATACCGCTCCATTCACCCGAGGGAATAGTCTTTGAACGTTCACTCTATCTATCCCCCTCATCAGCGTATAAACGTCTATCAAGTCTCCTCTCAACCTCCTCCGCTCCAAAGAGAAAAGCCCAAGTTCCCTCAACCTTTCCTCATAAGACCTACCCTCCAAACCAGGCAGCATCCTGATAAATCTCCTTTGCACTCTTTCCAGTGTCTCCACATCCTTCTTGTAGTGAGGTGACCAGAACTGCACACAATATTCCAAATGTGGTCTCACCAAGGTCCTGTACAGTTGCAGCATAACCCCACGGCTCTTAAACTCAAACCCCCTGTTAATGAACGCCAACACACTATAGGCCTTCTTCACGGCTCTATCCACTTGAGTGGCAACCTTCAGAGATCTATGGATATGAACCCCAAGATCTCTCTGTTCCTCCACATTCTTCAGAACCCTAGCTTTGACCATGTAATCCATGTTTAAATTTGTCCTACCAAAATGAATCACCTCGCATTTGTCAGGGTTAAACTCCATTTGCCATTTTTGAGCCCAGCTCTGCATCCAAAGTATATCTCTTTGCAGCCTACAACAGCCCTCCACCTCATCCACTACCCCACCAATCTTGGTGTCATCAGCAAATTTACTGATCCACGCTTCAGCCCCCTCCTCCAAGTCATTTATAAAAATTACAAATAGCAGAGGACCAAGCACTGATCCCTGTGGCACTCCGCTGGTAACCGGTTTCCAGTCCGTTGGTCTTCAAAGTTGAGGACTTAACGTGGGGAATGAGGATGTTTTGCAGCAATTGTATTGGGCGCTGGTGTGGCCACACTTGTAATGTGTGCAGTGTCGGTGTGCATATTTGAGGAGGGATATCTTTCTATAGAGGAGTGCAGAAAAGGTTTCCTCGGCTGATTTCTTGCATTGCAGGTTTGTCATATGAGGAGAGACAAATTTGGTTATGAATAAATACTTTTGAGTTTAGAAGAGTGAGAGGGGATTTCATAGAAACTTATAGGACAAAGACAGGATTAGATAGAGATGACACAGAAACAATGCTCCTGCTGTTGGGGAGTCTAGAAATACGGGCCATAGTTTGACAACAAATAGTAAACCCCTTGGGAGTCGGGATCAGGGTATCAAATTTTATCATCAGCGATGATCAAAATAAATGGCAGAGCAGGCTGGAAGGGTTGACTGTCCTAGTCCTGATTGACCTGCTTATATTTTCTATGCGTGATTATTTGTATGCTCCATGTGGCAATGTATGATGAGTATGATCATAGTCAGACAATTGTTTCGATGTAAGCAGAAAGTGGCCCGAGGGGGACGCCAGAGATGCCTTTCTGGTCTTGCCGGTAGCAGGTGGAGATAAATATACGTATTAAGTCTTCCATTTTGGATTAGAAATAATAGACAATGACAATATTTCCTGAGTACTGGGAATTAATAATTAAGGAGGGATTGAGTAGAAATGGCTGGGACATTTTAATTGGCGTGAAGCTCCAAAAACTTGGGTTGACCGTTCTGCAACAGACATGCATGAAACGATCCTAGAATCCCTCCAGTGCAAAAACAGGCCTTTTGGACCAACGGTTCAGCTCCGACTCTCCGAAAGAGCATCCCATCCAGTTACCTCCCCTCTCCACTCTCCCTGTAATCCCGCACATTTACTGTGGCAAATACACCTAACCTCCACATCTTTGGACAGCAAAGGGCGAATGTCTATGGCCAATCCAACTAACCTACACTTCTTTCGATTTGAAGGGGCAATTTAGCACGGCTAATCCACCTAACCTGCAATCTTTGCACTGTGGAAGGAAGCCGGAGCACCCAAAGGAATCCCACGCAGAAACGGGTGAATGTGCAAACAGAGAGGCACCCAAGGTTAGCTTCGAACCCGGGTACCTCGTGCTGTGAGACAGCAGTGCGGCCCTGGTTTACTGAATCGATGCTAAATATTCGGCACCTTTGGCGTGCAAAATACAGAACTAGTGGTACTATTTTTATTTGAAATAAAATGCTAGCCAGATGTGAATTCAAGGCACACATTCGGTTACGTACGTTGCAATGTTGTGTCCCACAAAACTCATTGTACTTTTGGAGAGCAAGATTAATCGATCTCCCTCCTTACATCAATTTAGCCATTGATGAATAACAGAGATGGGAAAATACAATTGCGTGATTAATCATGACTGAACACGGAATGAACGGTTTCCTTTCTACCAATTTTCAAGGGGGTAGTAAAATTAATTGAAGCTGTAATATCAGCACTAGCAGCAGTAATACGGCAAGTGATGAATTAGAATTAATTGCATTAGCAATAGTAATGTTATTGGTATCAAGACAATAACGGCAATAATAGTGTAATAGTAATGCAAGCATTATTAATTGAAGTAGCAGTCGTATAATTCTGCCTGCTGTATTCTTTGAAGTAATAATACTTGTGATTTCGTCATCTAAGAAAAGGTATACTCTCATTGGAGGCAGTCCAGAAAAGGGACACTAGATTTTTTCCCAGAAGGGAGGGTTTTTGCTATGAGTAGAGGTTCAGTCGGCTCGGCTTTTATTCATTGGAGTTAGATGAATCATAGGCGATATTCTTGAGACGTATAAGATTCTCACGGGACTTGACAGCGTAGATGCTGTGAGGTTGTTACCTTGTGGGGGATTCTAGTACCAGACGACATAACCTATGAATCAGGGTTCGCCCTGATAGGTTCATTGAAGACAGAAATAATGATCAATTTAATTTCCCACGGGTAATGATTTTTTGGAACTCTTTACTCCAGAGGGCTGTCGCGGCTGGGTCGTCAAAAATGGTCAAGATTGAGATAGGCCAATCTTCAATCAGTTAATGAATCAGAGATTATGGGGATCAGGCAGAAAAGTGGAGTTGAGGATTATCAGATGAGACTAGTCATGATCTCAATGAATGGTGGAACAGACTCAACGAGCCGAATGGACTACTGATGTTATTATGTTGTATAGCCTAATAGCAATTGATTTTTGTTTTCAGTTTATCTGCAAGGATACAACATGTGTTTTCGCTTCATACTATCTTTTAGTTCACGATGGGAATTGCGATATTGTTGGAACATTTTGGTGTAATAATAGTTACCATCATCAGTAATTATTGTTATCATTCCGAAATAGATCACAGGGATCTCAGACTGGTATCTGGGGGTACCCGATGCTCTGGGAGGCTGGAAGTACAGTACGGAGCGAAGTGGGGCACCGTGTATGATGTTTACATTGGGTTAGAAGACGCCAGTGTGGTCTGTGAGCACCTTCAGTGCGGAGTGGCCGCCGAGACACCAGGAGGAGCTCACTGTGGGAAGGGAACCGGCCCAATGTGGAACGAAAACTATCGTTGCTGGGGAAATGAATCCCGCTTCTGGGATTGCCCGGTTTCATCCGGGGATCAGCTTCGGAGTTCACATGGAAATGACGCAAGTGTTATTTGCTCGGGTGAGTCCTCTAAACTGTCTGGTAAATAATCCAACTGTTCATGTCGCCTCTGTAAGAATCTCGACTGAGTTGTGTTTTGAGGCACATTGTTAATAAGAAAAATGCTTTCAATGTTTATTAAATGATTTTCTAATGTTAGAATTTCTATTCGACAAATCCAGAGTTCTATTTGGGAATCGCGCCTGACAGTAAAATAGTTAAAAACCATGCCAGTTTAAACATCACAACAAATCACATGCTTGCTGCAAAAGTTCCCAAATCAGAGAAATTCCTCATGAAAAACAAATTGCCTTAGATACAGAAAAAACAAGGATCAAACTGCATTCACTCTCCGGGAGGCTTTCTTCGCATAATGTGCACACAAGATTTCATTTGAAGACTGTACAGCTGCAACTCATGTATGCCCACTAGACAAGATACAATGGGTGAAGGAGTCGATACATAGCAGTCAAACAACTAATCAAACATATATTTTATCACATTTATGTCTGGAAGTTAGTGGATAACTAGAAAGAAATACATGTCTGATGATATTAACATTCCAGAATCGAAAGATGCGCAGGTTAGGTGGATTGGCCTTGTTAAGTTGTCCCTTAGTGTCCAGAGATGTGAAAATTAGGTAGATGAGCTGTGGTAAGTGCGCAGAGTTTCAGGGAGAGGGTGAAGGGGATGGCCTGAGTAGGATGCTCTTTTGAGGAGCTGCTGCAGACACGATGGGCCGAATGACCTATTTCTATACTGCAGGGATTCGATGGTTCTCCGATGTTTTAATGAAGTAGACGTGTTCAAACTTTTCAAACTTTATTTGGACAGCTATATTCATACATCATACATTATCCCAAATATCGTGAATGGGCACAGATATTTGTTAAACCAAATTCAGACTTTCAATGTTTGTATGTAAGTCACTTGTAACTGAGCCTGATGGTGTATTAGCATGTTATTTCCTTGTTCTTGGAATCTTTAAGCCTTTCGTTGCCAGCCTGCTTCATTATTACAGTGAGAATAAAGGTCTTGAACTTGAATTATGAGTGTCGCCTGGTCAGTTACAAGCCGTGAGGTGCATTATTGTTGAACAGACCCGGAACTCGCACAACAAAAGGAATGGTCAAACTGCAAAACTGAGACCATGTTATGCGATGGAAATCTGCATCTATATGTTATTGTATTCCCTCAGTTAGGCTATGTGGATGTTACTTTCAGGAATGACTTTGCTACCCAGTTCCAATTTCCCTTGATGATAGAATGGTCAACATTGCTGATCATTGCTCTGAACAGTGTTCTGAGGAAGGGACTATTGTCCCATGCAACTGTCATTGGAAGAATTTTGATTTATCTAGACCAGGATTTACGGGGTGCATTTGTTTGCTATAACTCACACCCAGTCGTCTATCAAACCTGCGTCCATAAACATAGCCACATGAGAAGAAAATAACACTTCAAATTATAAAGTTTATTAACCATTGAAAAAGTAACAAGTCAGAAACGTCAAAAGCAAATTTACAGTTAACAGTAACGAAAGTAGTTGACAGTAAATATCAATAAGAGGACTTGAGCAATTGAATAGTCCAGGACATAAAGTGACAGCTCTCAATAAGAACATAAGGCCATCAGACGCACGAGCAGAATTAGGCCACACGGCCCAACGAGTCTGCTCCATCATTCAGTCAGGGCTGATATTGTTCTCATCCGCATTCTCCTGCCTGTTCCCCATAACCCCTTTTCCCGTTATTAATGAAGAACCTATCTATTTCTGTCGTAAAGACATTCACTGACCTGGCCTCCACAGCCTTCTGCAGCGAGGAATTCCACAGATTCACCACTCTCTGGCTGAAGAAATTCCTCCTCATCTCTGATGTAAACTATCGTCCCTTTAATCTGAAGTTGTGCCCTCTGGTTCTAGTTTTTCCTACCAGTGGAAATATCCTCTCGACGTCCACTCTTTCGAGGCGTCGCAGAATCCTGTGAGGTTGAATAAGTTACCCCTACCCCCTCAACCTTCTAAACTCCAACGAGTACTGACACAGAGTTCTCAACTGTCCCTCATACGACAAGCTCTTCGTTCCAGGGATCATTCTTGTGAACCTCCTCTGGATCCTTTCCGAGGCCAACACATCCTTAAAAATGTCGATAACATGTAAAACAACAATCAAGACATCTCCATGAACATGGCGCTCTCAACATCTCTCTCTACCTCTCTCATCACCTCTATCGAAAAAAAATGGCTTCTTGAGACATCTTTTTATGACTTAGAAATGTTGAAAGTCCACCTCAGCCAATTGTTAGAAAACAGCCAATTGATTTATAGCTTGTCAATAAGTAAATAGGAATTAGCCCATTCGCTTTTAGCTAGTTAAGCACATTGTCTCAGCTTTAAAGACAATGCTTAATGTCAAACTATATCTGATACGTTCAGGTTGGTCGAGTGTCAACAGTAGTTGGATAACAAAGCTGTCTGTCACTTACAGGGCAGTGTGGTGGCACAGCACTGTTGCCTCACAGCGCCACGTACCCGGGTTCGATTCCAGATTTGGGTGATTGTCTCTGTTGATTTTGCACGGCCTCCCCTTATCTGTTTCCCCGGGTGCGAAAATCCTCTCACAGTCCAAATATGTGCAGATTAGGTAGATTTTTCCAGGGGAAATTGTGTCACTGTATCAACGGATGCTTCGATTAATTGTACTAGGCATGGTAATGTGCAGGTGGGACAGGGAGGAGCGTTCTGGCTTGGGTGGCGTGTTGTTTCAGAGATTTGGTACAGACTCGTTGTGCCTGTTGGTCTGTTTCTGCACTTCAGTGACACAATGGATTCTATAAAGTTGGAAGATCGTGAACAGGAGCCATTCCATTCTATCCAGTCTAGTTTACCAAATCATGATTTCTATTATTATTCTGACAGGCTGAGGTGGACGTAATTCCCACAATATTTTAAGAATCTGCATTAATAATCGAGTTTAAACGTGTCTATAATTATAAACTTTTAAACATTTGCATTCCAAGTGACATTTCCAGTCTTCGTTACATATCTGTTAATCAATTGCTTATATTTCAATTGTTTCTCAATTAACGCTGTTAGAACATAGAACATTGCAGCGCAGTACAGGCCCTTCGGACCTCGATGTTGCTCCGACCTGTGAAACCAATCTAAAGCCCCTCTAATCTACACTATTCCAATGTCATCCATATGTTTATCCAATGACCCTTTAAATGCCCTGAATGTTGGCGAGTCCATTACTGTTGCAGGCAGGGCATTCCACGTCCTTACTACTCTCTGAGTAAAGAAACTACCTCTGACCTCTTTCCTATATCTTTCACCCCTCAATTTAAAGCTATGTCCCTTCGTGCTAGCCATCACCATCCGAGGAAAAAGGCCCTCACTTTCCACCCTATCTAATCCTCTGATCATCTTGTATGCCTCTATTAAGTCACCTCTTAACCTTCTTCTCTCTCATGAAAACAGCCTCAAGTCCCTCAGCCTTTCCTCATAGGACCTTCCCACCATACCAGGCAACATCCTGGTAAATCTCCTCTGCACCCTTTCCAATGCTTCGACATCCTTCCTATAATGAGGCGACCAGAACTGTACGCAATACTCCAAATGTGGGTGCACCAGAGTTTTGTACAGCTGCAACATGACCTCATGGCTCCGAAACTCAATCCCTTTACCAATAAAAGCTAACACACCGTACGCCTCCTGAACAACCCTATCAACCTGGGTGCCAATGTTCAGGGATCTATGCACATGGACACCGAGATCCCTCTGCTCATCCACACGACCAAGTATCTTTACATTAGCCCACGACTCTGTATTCCTGTTACTCCTTCCAAAGTGAATCACCTCACACTTTTCCTCATTAAACTCGATTTGCCACCTCTCAGCCCAGCACTGCAGCTTATCTATGTCCCTCTCTAAACTGCAACATCCTTTCGCAAAATACACGACTCCACCGACTTTAGTGTCATCCGCAAATTTACTAACCCATCCTCCTATGCCCTCATTCAGGTCATTTATAAAAATGACAAACAGCAGTGGCCCGAAAACAGATCCTTACGGTACACCACTGGTAACAGAACTCCAGGATGAAGTTTTCCCATCAACCATCACCCTCTGTCTTCTTACAGCTAGCCAATTTCTGATCCAAACCGCTAAATCACCCTCAATCCCATGAGTCCGCATTTTCTGTAATAGCCTACCGTGGAGAACCTTATCAAATGCTTCACTGAAATCCATATACACCTCATCAACGGCTTTACCCTCATCCCCCTCTTTGGTCACCTTCTCAAAGAACTCGATAAGGTTTGTGACGCACGACCTGCCCTTCACAAAACCGTATTGACGATCGCTAATCAAATTATTCCTTTCTGGATGATTATAAATCCTATCTCTGATTATCCTTTCCAAAACTTTTCCCACAACAGAAGTAAGGCTCACTGGTCTATTTACTCGGGTTGTCTCTACTCCCCTTCTTGAACAAGGGAACAACATTTGCTATCCTCCAGTCTTCTGGTACTCTTCCTGTAGACAATGACGACATAAAGGTCAAAGCCAAAGGCTCTGCAATCTCCTCCCTAGCTTCCCAGGAAATCCTAGGATAAATCCCATCCGGCCCAGGGGACATATTTATTTTCACACTTTCCAGAATTCCTAACAGATCCTCCTTATGAACGTCAATCCCGTGTAGTCTAATAGCCTCTATCTCAGTATTCTCCTCGACAACATTGTCTTTTTCCTGTGTGACTACTGACGAAAAATATTCATTTAGCGCCTCTCCTATCTCTTCAGACTCCACGCACAAATTCCCACTACTGTCCTTGACTGGCCCTAATCTTACCCGAGTCATTCTTTTATTCCTGGCATACCTATAGGAAGCTGTAGGATTTTCCTTTATGCTACCTGCCAAAGACTTCTCATGTCCCCTCATGTCCCCTCATGTCCCCTCTTGGCTCTTCTTAGCTCTCTCTTTAGGTCCTTCCTGGCTAACTTGTAACTCTCAAGCGCCCTAACTGAGCCTTCACGCCTCATCTTTACATAAGTCTCCTTCTTCCTCTTCACAAGAGATTCAACTTCTTTAGTAAACCACGGTTCCCTCGCTCGACCTCTTCCTCCCTGCCTGACAGGTACATACTTATCAAGGACACGTGGTAGCTGTTCCTTGAACAAGGTCCACATTTCAATTGTGCCCATCCCCTGCAGTTTCCTTCCACATCCTATGCATCCTAAATCTCGCCTAATCGCATCATAATTTCCTTTCTCCCAGCTATAACTCCTGCCCTACGGTATATACCTATACCCTTCCATCGCTAAAGTAAACGTAACCGAGTTGTGGTCACTATCACCAAAGTGCTCACCTACCTCCAAATGTAACACCTGGCCTGGTTCATTACCCAGTACCAAATCAATGTGGATACTGTGTCAGGAAGCCCTCCTGCACACATTGGATAAAAACTGACCCATTTAATGTACTCGAACTATAGCGTTTCCAGTCGATATTTGTAAAGTTAAAGTCCTCCAAAACAAGTACCATGTTACTTTCGCTCCTATCCAGAATCATCTTTGCAATCATTTCCTTTACATCTCTGGAACTTTTCGGAGGCCGATAGAAAACTTCCAACAGAGTGACCTCTCCTTTCCTGTTTCTAACCGCAGCCCATAGTACCTAAGTAGACGAGTCCTCATCAAACGTCCTTTCTGCCACAGCAATAATGTCCTTGACTAACAATGCCACACCTCCCCCTCTTTTACCACCTTCCCTGATCTTACTGAAACATATATATGTTTTCTTCACTCTCCCTAATTGCCAATACTACTGGTTTAGTTTTTATTTATATACCTTCTATCGATTTTGCAAAAAACCTTCAGAAAATGTTGATTCAAACCAAAAAAAGTTAGTCACGTTAAAACTCGAGATATTGAAACTGGCAAATGGCCCTCTCGCTCCATTGTATGACGTCAAAGAAATCTGAGTCAGATGCTTCAGAACATCTGAGTCGCTTGAATGCACTACAAGAACACAGTGCCAGTTATGGATAGAGTCACCGATTGCTCAGTCGGTTGCCTTCGAATGGCTGGTGCATCCTGCATGTGCAGATTATTCATATTTTTGCCATTGGAGCTGCCTCCACCCATTCATGGGATATCCTAGAATAACTTTTGCATCTTTCAGCTGGAACTGCTCAATAAAATATGTGTCTCCAATTTAAGATGTAACTGAGAGCAATGCCGTGTCTCAGAGGTTCCTTGGTCTTTGAAGTTATTTTCAGCATTTTAAAAAAAAATCATTTACAGGGTGTGGGTATCGCTGGCTCGGTCAGCATTAATTGACCATCCTAATTTGTCGTTTAGAAGGAGGTGGTGATAAATAAATTTGAACCACTGCAGTCCCTAAGGTGTAGGTACACGTGCAATGCATTGAGAGAAGAAATTCCAAGAGTTGACCCAGCGACAGTGAAGGAATAGAGCCATCTTCTCAAGACCGCATAGCGAATGACAGGCGAACATCACCTCGACATGGTGGTGTTCCCAAGAATTTACTGCCCTTTTCCTTCTGGGATGGTAGTGGTTGTGCGTTTGGAAGTTGCTGCCGAAGGAACTTTGGGGAGTGCATCATACAGATGGTACACACGGGTGCCAACATCTTTCAATGGTAGAGGGGGTGAATTTTTTTGGAAGAAGTAATAATCCAGCTTTGTCCTCGATGGGGTGTAGCATCTTGATTGTTGTTGGAGCTGAGCTCATCCAGACAATTGGATGATTAGCAGTGGATGCAGCATCATTCAGTATCAAATCTCATCCAGACATTTTGTTGACATACAAGGTTGTCAAGGATATGGGATGCAGGCGAATAATTGAAGTTATGACCACATGTCAGATCAGCTGTGAAATTAATGAATGATGAAGCAGTTTCCTTAGGTTCCCCTGGTCCTATTTCTTGTAGCCGCTAGATTGTGGAAAGTCTTCGGGGTGAGCAATTTTGTGCATAACTCCAAACTTTCAGCTTAGTTTCTGGCGAGAGGCATTGATTTCCACCAGATGGGATTGGGCAGCACATTCTTCGTGATGGTTATTGCCTAGACAGTTGAGTGGATGGAACGTTGTTGGCCATTCATCAGCCCAAGCAATGCTGTTATTTTGAAAATATAGATTCCCTATCCAATGGCAGGAGTGTTAAACTGAAAACAATTAAATAATCAACGGACATCCCCACATCTGTTTTGCAAGTCGAGGATAGGCTGTTGACGAAACATTTAACATGGTTTGGCTCAGCAACCTAACCTGAGGAGCCAATGGCTTGATACTCATCGAGTGAGGCGATGACATATTGGTATTTTCATTCGACCAGAAATCCAGTGTCATGAACAATGGTTCAAATCCTGCCTCAGCAGATGCAATTGGAAATCATTCAGAATCTGCGTTTAAAATTCGAAGTGTCGCAAAAACACATCTGATTCACCAATGTCCTTTAGGGAAGGCAATCTGCCGTTCTTACCTGATGTGACCAACACGTGACTCCACACAAATGGACACAATGTTGGTCCAGTCAACTACCCCTCCTGAACGAATAACAGAGCATATCATTGGTTTTCAAGAATTATCTTCCCTTATACTTACTCTCTGTGAAATGCTGCATTAATGTTCAGCGCAGGTTTCACCCCAGTATTGTTATTTAGCTCTTTTGCCGATGTTTGAATCAAGGACGTTATGTGGTCTGAGGCTCAATTTCCCTGTATAATCCAAAGTAAGCATCAGTGAAGAAATTATTGATGAGTGAGTGTAATTGAGTTGTATTGGCTGGGATTAAACAGAACATTATTGACGATGGTCATTGCCTCGGCAGTTCCATCGGACATGTTCTGCCATTTAGATGATAAAGGAAATTGGACTGACTGGGCCGTACACGGAGTGCAGTTGCTTCACCTCATTCCCCAGAGTAGTTAGGGATCGGCAATGAATGCGGAGTTTGCTGCTGATGCCTTTGTCCAATGAATAAATGATGAAGGAACATCAGGTCTCAGAACGTTTCACTGTATCAAGCACACATTGATGCCGGAGTTTCACATGGTGACGCATGAGAGCATCATGGGTAAGAATACTCAGTGCGTAGCATATAATAGCAGTGGACACTAATCAATGGCACTTCATTCACTTTGAAATGAGTCGGAAAGTCTGCGGAAATGATCTATCAAATAAAGCCAGCTTGATTCGCCAAATATCAGAAAGGGTAAACTGTGAACAATCAAGAGCAATGGTTTTGGCCCCTTGCCCTCCTGTGTATCCATTATATTATGTGAGTAGCAGACCCTGCCCACTGGCCACGAATCATTTTCCTCTGTTACATAGAACATAGAACATAGAACATTACAGCGCAGAACAGGCCCTTCGGCCCACGATGTTGCACCGACCAGTTAAAAAAAAAACTGTGACCCTCCAACCTAAACCAATTTCTTTTCGTCCATGAACCTATCTACGGATCTCTTAAACGCCCCCAAACTAGGCGCATTTACAACTGATGCTGGCAGGGCATTCCAATCCCTCACCACCCTCTGGGTAAAGAACCTACCCCTGACATCGGTTCTATAACTACCCCCCCTCAATTTAAAGCCATGCCCCCTCGTGCTGGATTTCTCCATCAGAGGAAAAAGGCTATCACTATCCACCCTATCTAAACCTCTAATCATCTTATATGTTTCAATAAGATCCCCTCTTAGCCGCCGCCTTTCCAGCGAAAACAATCCCAAATCCCTCAGCCTCTCCTCATAGGATCTCCCCTCCATACCAGGCAACATCCTGGTAAACCTCCTCTGCACCCTCTCCAAAGCCTCCACATCCTTCCTGTAATGTGGGGACCAGAACTGCACACAGTACTCCAAGTGCGGCCGCACCAGAGTTGTGTACAGTTGCAACATAACGCTACGACTCCTAAATTCAATCCCCCTACCAATAAACGCCAAGACACCATATGCCTTCTTAACAACCTTATCTACTTGATTCCCAACTTTCAGGGATCTATGCACACATACACCTAGATCCCTCTGCTCCTCCACACTATTCAAAGTCCTCCCGTTAGCCCTATACTCAACACATCTGTTATTCCTACCAGAGTGAATTACCTCACACTTCTCCGCATTAAACTCCATCCGCCACCTCTCGGCCCAACTTTGCAACCTGTCTAAGTCTTCCTGCAAACTACGCCACCCTTCCTCACTGTCTACCACACCACCGACTTTGGTGTCATCAGCAAATTTGCTAATCCACCCAACTATACCCTCATCCAGATCATTAATAAATATTACAAACAGCAGTGGCCCCAAAACAGATCCCTGAGGTACACCACTTGTAACCGCACTCCATGATGAATATTTACTATCAACCACCACCCTCTGTTTCCTCTCCGCTAGCCAATTCCTGATCCAATTTCCTAGATCACCCCCAATCCCAGACATCTGCATTTTCTGCAGAAGCCTACCATGGTGAACCTTATCAAACGCCTTACTAAAATCCATATATACCACGTCCACTGCCTTGCCCCCATCCACCTCCTTGGTCACTTTCTCAAAAAACTCAATAAGGTTAGTAAGGCACGACCTACCTGCCACAAAACCATGCTGACTATCACCTATCAATTCATTACTCTCCAAATAACTATAAATCCTATCCCTTATAATTTTTTCCAACATCTTGCCGACAACAGAAGTGAGACTCACCGGTCTATAATTCCCGGGGAAGTCTCTGTTCCCCTTCTTAAACAATGGGACAACATTCGCTAACCTCCAATCTTCTGGTACTATACCAGAGGCCAACGACGACCTGAAGATCAGAGCCAGAGGCTCTGTTACCCAGAAAAAACCAGCAGAAGGTGCTGGGAATAACTCTAAAGTATAAATAGCGAGAAAATATCTGCCCATACGATTTGAAGGTAAATAACTCACAAGAGATGTTTAACCGTTCAACTTGATATTAACTGAGGGTGGATGAGTCAGCGATTTGAATCCTGTGGCTGCAGTTTCACCAATGTTCTCAATGGTTTTCATTTCACAGATAACAATTGGTCGCTGAGACTGAGTGGTGGAGGAAGCCGTTGTGATGGGCGAGTGAAGATGTACTACAACCGGACTTGGGGCAGAATACAGGACAACCAATGGGAGTTGAGTGATGCCCAAGTAGTTTGCAGACAGCTGGGCTGTGGTGACGCGATAGGCGTTTATAACTCTGCAACGTACGGAGAGGGAAAAGGGCCTGTATGGGTGAATTATGTCCAGTGTGAAGGAAACGAATCACATCTTCGAAACTGTACATCATTTATGTTGAATGCCTCTCTCAGTGACAGCTTCGACGTAGGCCTGTTGTGCTCAGGTAACCATCAGTTCAAATTTTACAGGGAAACGTGAGTTAGAGACATTGTCAAAGGACGACTAAATGCACGAAACGCAGTGGAACTGGGTTCAAATTCCATAACTTCAAATGTTGAAATTTGAATTCAGGAAAAAAAATCTGGAATTAAGTCCAGTGATGAGCATGAAACCAGTGCTGTAAAATAAAACCCATCTGATAACTACTGAAGGATTTCTGCCATCCTTGTCATATGAGTCCAGACAGCAATGAAGTAGAGTCATACGATGTCCTCTAAAATGGCCTATCAAGAAGCTCACAATGCCTGGCTATTTCTCTAGGAAGGTTAGTTCCATTAGTATTACAGGGCGAAATGAGAAGTTCGGACGTGAATGGTAATGAGGATTAGCAAATGACGTGATGACATTGACAGAAACCTGAAAATAAACAAAATAGGATGTGACAGTAAATGCAAAACAAAGGATTCAATGATTGGTAACACACCCAGGCAAGAAACGGATACAGTTGTAAAACATGACTACGAAATGTTTGCTTAAGTTTCAGTGAGAACACATACAACTGAAATAAAAAAATGTGCATTGCATTCGACGGAAAAGGAGGGAAAGCGAATGCTGTTAATGGTTTTTGTCAGGTGAAGGAATGTTTTAAATGTTTACATGCTCTACATTTTACTGAAATTCTAAGTGCAGAAAATTGTCCTTCAGTTAAGTCTCCTTTTCAGGCACATTGATATGGCAATTCTAATTTCCCTGCAGAATATATGAGAGGTTGGACTGATTGTTAATGTAATGATCTATCAGAAGAATAATCATCCTGCCTTGTTATCTTACAGAACACATGCAGATAAGACTCACTGGTGGTGGAAGCTCATGTTCTGGCCGAGTAGAGATTTATTACAAAGGGGTCTGGGGATCAGTCTGTGACGATGCCTGGGATCTGGCCAACGCTCACGTGGTTTGCAAACAGCTGGGGTGCGGAAATGTGTTGGAGATGACAGTTCCCGTTTCATGCCAACCGCATTCTGGCCCTGTTTGGTTAGATGAGCTGAACTGTTCTGGAAATGAATCATACCTCTGGGAATGTCCTTCAGCACCATGGGGTAACCACGACTGTTCTCACAAAGAAGACGTGAAGATCATGTGTTCAGGTTGGAATGCTCTGAATGAGCTCATTGCCTGAGTGTTTGCATGAGACGCTTTAGACGGATGTTACATGGAGCCAATAGATCTAGGTATACAACAGAATTACATAGAAACCACAGCACAAAATCCGGCCTTTCAGCCGAACTGTGGGATTAATTTTGTACAGAAGAATTGCCTTTCAATGCTTCATCTAACCCTATCAGCATGCCCTTCATAATTTTCGCTGAGCTTCTTATCTAAATTCACCTTTAAGGCACCTCTCATATTCAATTAAACTGTGTGGGTGGTGTAGTTTCCACATGCCACCCACTTTCTGGTTTTACTTTTCCCATCGACCTTTTTTATTGCCTGTTTACGATACCATCTTATACCTCTGCAAAGATTACTGTCTTTATACCTCGATCCATTGACTCCGGTACATCATTCATGCTCGTAGTATCCAAGCATCATGTGGCCTTTCTGTTGTTCGTACTGGATCTTCACCACCTTCGACCCGACTATGTCAGAATGAAGTTGTCAATTGCATTCTGCCTGTTGATCAATGTTTTGCTTTATTTTGTGGCAGACTTCCTTCTTATCAAATGCAATTATGCAGCATATGAATTGAAACAGATTTTCAGATGTTCGGTCTTTGTAAGCCTGTTGTACGTAACCAAGGGCGCATCTACTTTGTTAAGATAGAATATGAAAAGCAGAAGTGCAGAGAGAGAGGTCCAATACTATTGCTGATGTAGGGCTACAGCCACACTTATAGGCACTAGCAGCCCAGAGATCAGGGGTAATGCGTAAGGAACCAGGGATCACATCCCGCACCCAATGGTGAAAGTTGATTCCAATTAAATCTTTGAGTCTGATGATGATCTTGGAACCCATCTGGTTCACTAATTCCCTTTCGAGAAGGCCATCTTCTATCACTGCGAATGGATCCAGACCTTGATCCACGGCAGTGACGTTTCAATTCGCTATGGAATGACTTGGTCCATTTCCGTTCTGAAATGATAACTTGCACGTGAATACAACAAATTTGCCATCCATGTGCTGCACAGTTAACAGTTTGAAAACATTTCCGTTCATTGACAGAACACAAAGAGATGCGGTTGGTGAATGGAAAACATCGCTGCGAGGGGAGAGTGGAGGTTTTCTACAATGGGACCTGGGGAACAGTGTGCTCAGACGAACTTCGTTTAAAAGATGCAAGCGTGATTTGCAAAGAGTTACAGTGTGGCAGCGTCAAGTCTATACAGTTTAACACGAGGCTGTTTGGACATGGATCCGGACCTATCAGGAAATTTAGGTGCAATTCCCATGAGTCCACACTCTGGCAGTGTCACTCAGACTCACAGGATGCAAGCAGCGGCTGTGATCACTGGAATGATGCAGGCATTGTATGTTCAGGTAATCCATTGAATCTCTCAGTATGCGGTTATCATTCCAAACTCTGGTGACCAATGCAATCAGCATATGCCTCTTCGCAGAAGGAGCCATGATCATGAAGGAGTACCCAAGCAGTTCAAAGTGCCTTCGAGAATCAGGTGATTTTTTCTCCTTATTCTACCCACTCTTTGACCTTTTCCCTTGGCGCATTCCACATCAAGAATAACAATTTGATTTTCGTTGATAGACAGGAGGCAAAGGCTGCGTCTGGTAGGAGGGAAAGACAGATGCTCTGGGAGAGTGGAGATATTTCACACTAGCAGCTGGGGAACCGTGTGCGATGATTCCTGGAATATGGCCGATGCCCATGTGGTCTGCAGACAGCTGGGCTGTGGTCCTGCTTTCTTGGCCCCAGGAGGGTCGTTTTTCTCCCATGGTAACGGGAACATCTGGCTGGACGAAGTGACGTGCACTGGAAGAGAATCATTTCTCTCTGACTGCCATTCGGTGGCACCCAGTCAACCTGACTGTAACCACAAGGAAGATGCCAGTGTGATTTGTTCTGGTGAGTGCAGTGTAGTGCGATGCACTTGATCATTGGTCGGTGGCCATGGCGTTTGTAAAGGAGGAACTGAAATTATTTAGCTGAAGTGAAATGCCAACACCTGAAATTAATGATTTGTCAATGCATTCCACAGGGATCGATTTATCTCTGGCTACCTCCCCGTCCACATTGTCAGGTATTTATTATTAATGCTACTGTACCTATCGATGCTAAGATTGATAGGCTTTCCAGTGACATTTGGGCAATTAAGTTTTCCTGTCTTCCTTAATTTCTGAATCAAATATGTTGTTTTAGATTGTGGATAATGTAAAAATTTAAGGCCAAATACATCAGTGTTAAACATTTCTGTAATCTTGTCATTAAGGGGAAGAAGATAAAACCACATCGGTTCCTGTTGTCCTCTGTATAACACTTGGAGTCCTGTTAACCTGCGAGTTGATTGCACTGATGATGCTAATGCAGGGAAAATCAAACAGAAAAGGTTAGCATTCAAATCTTACCTCTGAAATAACATTGGATCTCTGATTTTGATCCGTATCTCGGCGCATCTCCAGTCGAGTGCACTTTTCCGAGAGAGTTACCCGGCCGCACTGGAAATAAATCATATTCTGTATCCTTCTTTCTCTTAATTATGCCTTCATGGGGTGTGGGCCAGACGCATTGCTGTGGCTCTTGTGTCACATGTAGGCCACACTGGGTAAGGATGTCAGATTTTCTTTGCTGTTGGACATTGGTGAACCAGATGGGTTTTTGCATCAATTAGCAATGATTTTGTTAAGCTGAATTCAAATTTCACCATCAGCCATTGTGAGATTCGAACCTGCACCCGAGATCGTTCCGTGGGTTTTGGGGTTGCAAGTTCAGTGGAAATACTATTTCCTCATCTCGTATACATACCACAGTACATTGTAACAGACTATAAATATCCAGTACGCCATGAAACACACTGTAAATGCCACAGTACGTAATTTAACATATTCTAAGTACAAGATGTACTGAGGTACTACAATGTAAATATCCCAGTATTTTCTTTTAACAGATTGCACATACCCCAATCCCTTATATAACAAACTGAATGTAACAAATGACTTTTTGGAAAACACTGCTCATAACCCAATACATTGTGAAACACACTATAGTTATCCAAATACATTGTGGATCACACACAGCATGTACTCCAGTGCATTATGTACCGCACTGAAAAGATCCCATTACATTCTTTGACATACTGTAAATACCATATTGCATCCTGTAACACACTGTAAATAGCCCATAATGTAACATATTGTACATGCCCGAGTACATCATGTGACACTATACTCCCCACCACATTCTGAAACAAAATATTAATACCACAGTGCATCCTGCAGCAAACGGAAAATATCCCAGCGCATGCTGCAACATACAGAATATATCCTACTACATCCTGTAATATGGTTAAAATACCCAAACCATGCTGGAACATACTGACATTTCTCGACACACTGTAAATACCCCAGTACATTCTGCAACCCACTGTATATCCTACTACGTTGTGCAATACAGTGCAAATGCATAATTGCATTACTATGTATTATGTAACACACTGCAAATACCTAAGTCCATTTTTTTTTAAACGTGGAATGTCCATCAGGGGTTTTCCTTGCACATTTTTAACCTGATGCCATGAGTCATCTTTGGCTCATAATGAGGAGTCCCAGTGTCCCTGCATTACTACTCCAGTGGCAATAACACAATGCTATAGCTTCCCTGTTCAAGTAGCTGCCGTGATGCCAAAATGTAGCACTAACCTTGTTCATCGAGCGGTAAATGAGACACCAAATGAATTCAGCAACTGCAGTAAAGATACAGATCATTTTATGCAACTGTTGCTTTTTTGTCATTTAATCGTGCTTTAATAACTGCGTATTCATGTCACGCTTACCATTTCTGGTCCGTGTGGTCAACCTCAGTCTCTATGCCCAGACTGTGAACAGAATGTTCAGGGTGGACATTCTGGCTTGTGAAGCTTTTCTCCAGTATAAAGAAACCCAACTGTTCTATTCATAGTCCAAGAACCAGCACTATAATTCTTCACATTTAACTGTTACACTCCCATGAAATATAAATGAATTATATGTCACTTATTTGCCCTATAGCAGGTGCTGTCGCTGGCCACTGGGGTCCACCCGCTGGTGTGTACCAGGGAATTTATGAAGAGATTGAAGACACTCTACCTGGAACGTATTCCACTCATATGGGCGGATCAGGTTTGCACAGACCATTTGTTACCAAATCTTCACAAGTAAATCTGACCTCTTCTGAACAGACAATTCTGATGGTCATTGAATTGAATGGACAATTTTTCCCTCACTGTCTAGAACCGTATAATTCCTACACTGTGAAGAAGGCTCATCGCGTTTGCGCCATCACTCCAAAAGATAATCTTATCTCGGCTCTATCATATTCAACATTGGTCAGCACGGTGGTGCACTGCTGCCACAAAGCGCCAAAGAACTGGGTTTGATTCCAGCATTGAATAAGTTTGTGGGGTTTTGCACACTCTCCCCTTGTCTGCGCGTGTTTCCTTTGTGTGCGCCAGTTTCCACCCACGGTCCAAAGACTGGTGGACTGACCATGCGAAATTAGCCCATTAGAGTTCTAAAAACGTGCAGGTTAGGTGGATTGGTGGGAGTGGGGTTGACCGAGGTGAGGTACACTCAGTGCCGGATTTAGACTTGGTGAGGCCCTAAGCAATATAAAGCTTGGAGGCCCCTTGTTAAACCGTCACACCAAAAGGTCTCACAAAGGTGCGTACCAAAACAGGACCTTGGGTCGCCACAAAAAAATTGAAAACATAATTATGCCTTTTAATTGTTGGACTTTGCTGAACACGTTGGGTTTGTGGATCCTTACTTGTTTCTGGAGTAAAGTAACTGAACTTTTGGTAATTTTCTGAGTTGCTCTTAAAGCTGGTGCTTTCTTTTTTCTTTTCTGGTATCCGCTCTTAAATGTAAACCTTCTGAAATGCTGTGAGGTCCCTGTGGTATGTGAGGCCCTAAGCTGTAGCTTGTTCAGCTTATGCCTAAATCTGGCACTGGTTACACTTCCGGAGAGTCTGTGCAGACTCGACGTGCTGAATGGTCTCTTTCTGCATTGTAGGGATTCCGTGATGCTTCATTCAGCTCGATTGTTGAGCATGGGGTCCAAAATACAAATACACGAACAAAAAACACATATGAATCAATGTTAATAAGGCGAGAAAGCAAAGAAAGCATCAGGTTTATTCCGAGAGGACTGTAACGGCAAAGTAAAGAATTGATTGTAAGCCAATTTGAAAGCACGTTGAGATTTCATTTGGTGAACTGTTCGCCGTTCCTGTCTGCATGTTATCGAAGGATATAAAAGAACAAGAATTAGTGTAAAGACACATCAATTACAACAGAACTGAAGGTTTCTAACTAATCAGACAGATTGCATCGGTGTTTAGAAAAGGGAAAGTGGAGGTGTGACCTGACCTGAAAATTGTGAGTCATTCCCATGGGAGACATGCAGAAACATCGTTTCCCTTTGACAGTAAAAGCAAAAGTGTGGGGCAAACATTAAAAAAAAAGTTGTTACTAAGCTAACCAGGGAACGAAGCAGGAATATCTTTATCCAGCATCTTATGAGAATGAGGATTTCATCACAGCGAATGGTTATGGTGAATTGTATAGGATTATTTCCGGCATGGATATATTAGCCTATTGGATACATATTCTCATCCCACCCGCCAGGGGAAAGGTCGGGGATGCATTGAAAGTTTGGCGGATCATTTAAAGGACGATTGACCATGGCTGGAATGTCTAGTCTCCGGGCAGGTGCAGCAGGGTAATCTTGAAAATTGTTTCTGACAAGTGCAGTATCAAGGTTTACTCTTCATCTCTGGTTAACCTGATTAATTGAAGATGGTCCCTTCCATTAAACGACTGCAACAATGTCTTACAACAATTGATTTGGTGAGACCACACCCTCAAGGATTTTGTGCCATTTTCGTCTCTTCATCTAAGAAAAGATATGCTTGCCATACGGGGAGTGCAGCTAAGATTCACCAGTCTGATTCCTGGGAGGTCAGGCTTGTCTTTGGAGAAAGGATTATGTCACTGGGCTTGTATTCACTGGATTTTCGAATAATGAGAGTGGGTCTCCTTGAAATGCTCAAAATTCTGATATGGCTGCACAGACTTGATGCAGCATTGTTGTTTCCTCTGGCTTGAGGGTCTAGAACAGGGGGACATCATCTCAGGATACGTGGGAGGCCATTTAGGACAGAGAGGAGGAGAAAACTCTTCACTCAGAGGGTGCTGAACCTGTGCAATTCTCTGCCACACAACGCTGTGGAGGTCAAGTCACTGAATATATTACAGGAAACGGATCTATTTTTAGCCGCTCAATGTATCAAGGGGTCTGTGAGAGCGTGGGAGTGTTGTGTTCAGATACAGGCAGCCATGATCGTATTGGGTGGCAGTGCAGGCTCGAAGAGCCAAATGGCCAACTACTACTCATATTAGCTTTGTTTCGATTCTGTGTAGAGAATGTTCTCACGCATAGTGTAAATCAGCAAAGTCCTCCAGTATTCAGTCTGTGCACATTGTCAGTTACTGCCACCCCCTTTTTTTGTAATTTATGCGTGCTCTGCTCTCTGAAACGAGCAACAACATAGACAAAACAGATATCTCATCTAATGGCACAAGCAGGTATCACAGATTTTGCACAGTAGTTTAAAAAAAAAAGTTTAGAAACAAATTGGATTCGAAACATCATAATATCCATGGCATCGGCCGTACAAAGGATCAAACACTTAGCTTTTTGTGTTTTACCCACTTCGGCGGTCAAAGACAAAAGAATCACAGAATTCCTACAGTGCAGAAGGAGGCCATTCGGCCCATCGAGTCTGCATCGACCACAATCCCACCCAGGCCCTATCCCCACATATTTACCCGCTCGTCCCTCTAACCTCTGCATCCCAGGACTCTAAGGGACAATTTTTAACCTGGCCAATCAACCTAACCCGCACATCTTTGGACTGTGGGAGGAAACCGGAGCACCCGGAGGAAACCCACGCAGACACGAGGAGAATGTGCAAACTCCACACAGACAGTGACCCGAGCCGGGAATCAAACCCGGGACCCTGGAGCTGTGAAGCAGCAGTGCTAACCACTGTGCTACGCTGCCGCCCTCTGTGTACAATTTAGATGGATCATTCAGAGATATCCTTGTGATTTAAAAATTCTGAGGAACTATCGCGACACATCACCTTTCTCCCCTCTTAACTCATAGCACGAGACATCCGCACTTTATTCATTCTGATGCTCTACTAACCCAGATAGGTTGCCGTATTCGAATATCAGTTATGCGCAAAAGATGGAGCCATAACATTGGATTTCAAATCTAGAGGCCCAAGCTAATCCTCTGCAGACAACCACCACTGTAATCATGGAATTGAAATTCAGTAAATTAATTTGAAGGATAAAGTTAATCTCAAGAATCATAACTGATAGTTGTAAAAACAAAACTATCTTCTATCCTGCATTAATTTACGGGTTTTGAATGCTGGTTACAACAGCATTTATTGCCCAATACAATTGTTCCTTGAGAAGGTGGTGGTGGGTTGCCTTTTCTAACTGCTGCAGTCCATGTGCTGTATATACATCTATATTACTGGTCAGGAGCGAGTTCCAGGATGTTGATCGAGCGACAATGAGGAAACGGCTGATATGTTTCTGAATCAGCATGGCGATTAATCTGGAGGAGAACCTCCCGTCGGTGTTGTTCCCAGGTATCTGTTGACATTTTCCTTCTAGATGGTAGTAATTTGGAAGGTGCTCCCTAAGGAGACTTGGTGAGGTACTGCACTGTACCTTGTAGATGGTACACGTGGCTGTCATTGCTGGTCGGTGGTGGAGGGGTAAAATGTTTGTGGAACGCAGGATATTCATGCGGCCTGCTTTGTCCTGGATGGCTTATTGAGTGTTGTTGGAGTTGCACTCATCCAGACAAGTGACGAGTATTCCATCACACTCCTAAACTGTGTGTTGATGGTGGGCAGGGTTTGGGGACCCATGAGGCGAGTTGCTCACCACATGATTCCCAGTACCTGGCCTGCTCTGGTAACCACAGTATTTATATAGCTAGCGCAGTTTGCTTTCTGGTCAATGACAACAACCAGGATGTTGATGGAAACAAATTTCCTTACCAGGTCTGGCCTACATTTGTCTCCAGCCCAGCGTCGCTGTGTTTAACTTCTTGCTGCCCTCTCAAACGACATAGCAGTCCATTCAGACCAAGGGGAATGATGCAATTTCGCCACGACTGAGATTGTCAGCGACGCTCACATCCTGTAATAAAATGTGAGAATTTTGTTTATTGAAAATCATTTTAAATTTAGGATTCGTGCTTGGCGATTATGACGACGTTGACACTGAAGCCAATGGCTCTCAGAGCAGTCCCTTTATGCTGGACAATGTTGCGGATGAGATCTTCACGTTGCGAACTGTCAGAGGTGTATCTTCTCCACTCGGTGAGCTGTATTGCCAACACCCACACAATTACCATCCACCTGCATATTCGTGTTATTTTAATATTCATCCCAAACCATCGACCTTGCTGTGATTACATGCACCACAAATAATAATGCAGCGTACTTAGATTTTCAGAAGGCGTTTCATAAATTGACACATCAAACATTATTGCGGAAAATAAGAGCACATGATGTAAGGGATGGATAGAAGATTGTGTAGCTAACAGGAATCATGGAGTAGGCATTAATGGGTGATTTTCTGAAGTGGGCTATTGTGTGCCACTGGATGAGTTCCGAAGATGCAACTCTTTCCTATTTATATCAATGTTATGTATGAAAGGACCAATGACATGATGCCAAAATTTGCTGATGACACAGAAATGCTGGGCATGGAAGTTGTGAAGTGGATACAAGGAGGATGTAAGAACTTGTGGAATAGGCAAATATCTGGTAAGATCATGAGATAATGTCAGATTGTCTATTTTGGAAGGACAAATAATAAAAGAAGCCTATGATATAAATGGTGAAAGATTACAGGACTCCGAAGTGCAGAGGCACCTGGCTCTCCGACAGGCTTTCCCGCAAATGATTAGTGTGAGGGTGCAAAAAGTAAATAGCAAAGCGAAAAAAAATTAAGTATTTAATGCAAGGGGAATTTAATGTTAAAAAAGCAGGTTATGTTTCCGTTATACACGGCACTGGTGAGGTCACCCCAGGCGCACTGTCTACACTATTGGTCTGCAACTTTAAGGAAATATGCAAATTTGTAAGAAGCAGTTCAGAGAAGGTTAACCAGAGTGATACTCGGAATGGGTGGCTTCCCTTCTGAGGGCCGCATAGGTTTGTATCCGCTGCACTTTAGAAGAGCAAAAGGCAACGTTGTTGAAACATGTAAGATCCTTTGAGACTTGGCAGGGTCCCTGCGGACAGGGTGCTTCCTCTTGGGGGAGAATCTAGACTCAGGGTGGTGGGGCGGTGGGGGCGGTGGCACTGGTTAAAAATTGTGGATTGCTCATTTAAAAAGAAATGTGGATATGTTTCCCTGTCAGATGACCGTAAGGTTTTGGGATATCTTCTTCAAATGTTGATTGAGGCAAAATCTTTGAATATTTTAAGGCAGAGCGAGATATATTCTTGATAAGCAGCGGGTAAGCAGGTTTCCGTACTTGTGGTAAAGGCATTGATTACCCGTGATGCTATTAAATGAAGGAACTGTCTGACAGAGGGCGAGTGCCCTACTATTTCTCCTACTTTGCATGTTTGTATATTCATAACAATTAAAAGTATCGATTTAGTCGTTGCAAATTGATCTGAACAAAGGCATGCACTTCAAGATATGTGATTTATTTACGAGAAAGTGTAGAAATAGTTTGGGTTTGGAATACATTAATATTCACTGCACGGTCGGTTGTTACCCCTACCGTTCACAAGGACTCCATGATCTTTCTACCGTTCTTTAATGTTTAATGTTTAATGTTTGCCTCTTCAGGGAGAAGAAACGAACATAGCATTATTGAAATTGAGAAAGACTACAGAAACTGATACACAAAGGGACTTGGGGATACTTGTGCCCAAAACACATAGATCCAGCACACATATGGTGCAGGCATTCAGGAAAGCCAAGTGTATGTTGGTCCTTATTTAAAGGGGGTTGGAGTATGAGTCGGGAAGTCTTGCTGCAACTGTACATGGTTTTGGTGAGGACATATCTGGAGTACTGCGAGCAATTTTGGTCCACTCATTTAAGGAAATATATGCTTTTATTGAAGGTAGTTCAGACAAATTGCACTGGGATGGTTCCCGGAATGGAGAGGTTGACCTATGAGGGAAGGCTAAACAGTTTGGGATTCGGCACATTGGAATTTACAAGAATGGGAGGTGGACTAATTGAAATGTATGATTATTAAATGACTTGACAGCATAAATGCTGAGCGCAAGATTCCCCTAACGGGAGAGTCCATGACCAGAGAATAAAGTCCCTGAATAAAGTGGTGTCAATTTAAGACTGTGATGAGGAGGATTTTCTTGTCTCGGAGGTCGGTGGGTCTTTGGAACTCCTTTCCACAGGGAGCTGTGGGGGCAGTGTCTTTGCGTATATATGTAAGGCCGAGGTAGATAGATTTATGAACAGTAAAGGAATCCAGGATCACGGGGAAATGACAGGAAAGTGGACGTGAACAACATTGGATCAGCCATGATCATATTGAATGGCAAAGCAGGCTCGAGGTGTGGAACGGCTGACTTCGCTTCCTATTTCTTATGGTCTTGTGGTCTTTAACCAATCACATTACGTAACTCGATGTCCAATGATGCTTCAACGCTCCTATTAGAGTTGCAAGATTTTGTTACCTGGGTGACATAGAGCAGCATGGATTCATGAGGGGAAAGTCGTGCTTGACGAACTTGTTGGATTTTTATGAAGATGTGACTAGGGCGGTTGATGGAGGAGAACCGGTGGATGCGGTGTTTTTGGATTTCCAAAAGGCGTTTGATAAGGTGCCTCACAAAAGCTTGCTGAAGAAGATTGGGTCACACGGAGTTGGGGATAGAGTGATAGCGTGGATTGGGGATTGGCTATCCGACAGGAAGCAGAGAGTCGGAATAAATGTGTGCTTTTCTGGTTTGCAGATGGTAACTAGTGGCGTGCCGCAGGGATCGGTACTGGGGCCTCAACTATTTACCATTTATATAGCCGATCTGGAGGAGGGGACTGAGTGTAGGGTAACAAAGTTTGCAGACGACACAAAGATAAGTGGAAAAGTGAATCGTGTGGAGGGCGTCGAAGGTCTGCAGAGAGATTTGGAAAGGCTGAGTGAGTGGGCTAGGATCTGGCAGATGGAGTATTACGTTGACAAATGCGAGATTATTCACTTTGGAGGAAATAATAGCAAATTGGATTATTATCTAAATGGAAAAAAAAATACAACATGCTACTGTGCAAAGGGACCAGGGGGTCCTTGTGCATGAGACGCAAAAACCCAGTCTGCAGGTGCAACAGGTGATCAAGAAGGCAAATGGGATAGAATATAAAAGCAGAGATGTCTTGCTGCATCTGTACAGGGCATTGGTGAGGCCGCAGCTGGAATCCTGTGTGCAGAATTGTTCCACTTATTTGCATAAGGATATATTGGCCTTGGAGGGAGTGCAGAGAAAGTTCACCAGGTTGATACCAGAGATGAGGGGTGTTGATTATGAGGAGAGACTGAGCCGATTGGGTTTGTATTCGTTGGTATTTAGAAGGCTGAGGGGGGATCTTATAGAGACCTATAAGACCGGTCTTCACGGTGGAGGACACAAATAGTTTGCCAAATATTAACGATAGAGGGTTGGCAGCAGGAGAAATACTTAATACAATTAATGTTACCAGAGAGGCAGTGCTGGGTAGACTGATGGGACTGAAGGTGGACAAGTCCCCGGGTCCCGATGGAATGCATCCCAGGGTATTGAAAGAAATGTCAGAGGTAATAGTGGATGCGTTAGTGATTATTTATCAAAACTCGTTGCATTCTGGGGTAGTGCCGGTTGATTTGAAAACGGCTAATGTTACGCCGCTGTTTAAAGAAGGAAGGAGACAAAAGGCGGGTAACTATAGGCCGGTCAGCTTAACGTCTGTAGTAGGGAAAATGCTGGAATCCATTATTAAAGAGGAGATAGCAGGGCATCTGGATAGAAATGGTTCGATCAATCAGACGCAGCATGGATTCATGAGGGGAAAGTCGTGCTTGACAAACATGTTGGATTTTTATGAAGATGTGACTAGGGCGGTTGATGGAGGAGAACCGGTGGATGCGGTGTTTTCGGATTTCCAAAAGGCGTTTGATAAGGTGCCCCATAAAAGGCTACTGAAGAAGATTAGGGCACACGGAGTTGGGGGTAGTGTGTTAAAGTGGATTGGGGACTGGCTATCCGACAGGAAGCAAAGAGTCGGAATAAATGGGTGTTTTTCCGGTTGGAGGAAGGTAACTAGTGGTGTGCCGCAGGGATCAGTACTCGGGCGGCAACTATTTACCATTTATATAGATGATCTGGAGGAGGGGACGGAGTGTAGGGTAACGAAGTTTGCAGACGACACAAAGATAAGTGGAAAAGTGAATCGTGTGGAGGACGGAGAAGATCTGCAGAGAGATTTGGACAGGCTGACTGAGTGGGCGAGGATATAGCAAATGGAGTATAACGTTGATAAATGCGAGGTTATACACTTTGGAGGAAATAATAACAAATGGGATTACTATCTCAATGGAAACAAATTAAAACATGCTACCGTGCAAAGGGACCTGGGGGTCCTTGTGCATGAGACGCAAAAGCCCAGTCTGCAGGTACAGCAGGTGATCAAGAAGGCAAATGGGATGTTGGCCTATATCGCGAGGGGGATAGAATACAAAAGCAGGGATGTCTTGATGCACCTGTACCGGGCATTGGTGAGGCCGCAGCTGGAATACTGTGTGCAGTATTGGTCCCCTTATATGAGGAAGGATATATTGGCATTGGAGGGAGTGCAGAGAAGGTTCACCAGGTTGATACCGGAGATGAGGGGTTTGGATTATGAGGAGAGGCTGAGGAGATTGGGTTTGTACTCGTTGGAGTTTAGAAGGATGAGGGGGGATCTTATGGAGACTTATAAGATAATGCGGGGGCTGGATAGGGTGGAGGCGGAGAGATTCTTTCCACTTAGTAAGGAAGTTAAAACTAGAGGACACAGCCTCAAAATAAAGGGGAGTCGGTTTAAGACAGATTTGAGGAGGAACTTCTTCTCCCAGAGGGTGGTGAATCTCTGGAATTCTCTGCCCACTGAGGTGGTGGAGGCTACCTCGCTGAATATGTTGAAAGCGCGGATGGATGGATTCCTGATCGGTAAGGGAATTGAGGGTTATGGGGATCAGGCGGGTAAGTGGTACTGATCCACGTCAGATCAGCCATGATCTTATTGAATGGCGGGGCAGGTTCGAGGGACTAGATGGCCTACTCCTGCTCCTATTTCTTATGTTCTTATAAGATAATGAAGGGGCTGGATAGGGTAGAGGTGGAGAGATTCTTTCCATTTCGAAAGGAAGCTAGAACTAGAGGGCGCTGCCTCAAAATAAAGGGTGGTCAGTTTAGGACAGAGTTGAGGAGGAACTTCTCTCAGAGGGTGGTGAATCTCTGGAATTCTCTGCCCACTGAAGTGGTGGAGGCTCCCTCGTTGAGTATGTTTAAATCACGTATAGATGGATTCCTGATCGGTGAGGGAATTAGGGGTTAGAGGGATCAGGTGGGCAAGTGGAACTGATCCACTTCAGATCAGCCATAATCTTATTGAATGGCGGGGCAGGCTCGAGGGGCTAGATGGCCTATTCTTGCTCTTATTTCTTATGTTCTTATGAGTGGTGTGATATCAACATTAAAATGTAGCTTCTCACTCCAGTCATATCATTGATTCATAATGTGTTTCACCGCACAGAACATAGCTCTCAGGCTCTCAATCAGCCCGCTATGGCCTCCCCTTCCATACCTGGAAATAATGCAGATGTTTCCCCTGAGATGTCCGGACACCCTGAGATTCTGTCCCCAATGGACAGTGAACCACCGACACCCAGTTTCACAACAAACGCATCAAACCGGTAACAGCAATGTTTTATTCGCTGCCCTAATGTGTGTGAGTTTGTGTGTGTGTGTGAGTGTGTGTGTGCGTCAGTGTGAGTGTGAGAGTTTGTGCGTGTGTGTGAGTGTGAATGTGTATGTGTGAGTCTGCGTGCGCGCGCGAGTGTGTGTGTATATGTGTGTGTCTGTGTATATATGCGTGACCGTGAGTTTGTGTGTGTGTGAGTGCATGAGTGTGTGTGTTTGTATGTGTGTGTGCGTGTGTGTGTGGCGGGGTTGGGGGGGGGGGGCGGCGTGTGCGTGTGTGTGTATGATGCATTGGTTTGTGTCTGCAGCCTGGTTTGATATATGAGATGGTCAATGAATTATAACTTCAACAATGCCGAATGTTATCAGATAAAACATTCCATGTATTTACAAATACAACAAAAACACGATTTTGTGGAGGCAATATTCTCAGTGATGAAAAAGACTGTCTTTGACTGCTCTGCGCAATCGTTTCAATTGTTTTAAGGAAAGCAGAGAAAAGAAGCACTTGAATTTCTGTATTTTTTTTGCGAATAACTGACGCCTGGAAACGGTTATAACCAACGAACCTGTGTTTTTTTAAAAATGTAGCCACTATCGTAATTTAAGGCATGGGGCAGGGGTAAGCGCACATCAAACTCCCAGACACAGCAAGGAGATAATGTTCAGGTAATCGTTTTGGGAGATTGCTGTTTCACCGGTAAATCTTGTCTGGGACACACCGCTGTCGTTAGAGAGATCTCCAGCACAGGAAACGGCCTTTCGGCCCATCATGTCTGCGCCGGTCGAAGACAAAATGCCGTACTAATCGAAACTCATTTCCGAGCACTTCGCCCATAACATTTTATGCATTGGCATCATACGTGCTCGTCTAAATACTTCTTAAATATTATGAGGGACTTTATCTCCACCCCCCTTTGGGGGACAGAGTTCCAGGCTCTCACCACGATCTGAGTGAAATGCCTTCTCCTCGCATCGCTTCTAAACCTCCTGAACCTTATATAAATCTATACCCCCTCGTCATTGATCCCTCCACCAAGAGGAGAAAGTTTCTTCCGATCTGCTCGTGGCCCATCACAATTTCTACAAGTTAATCATAACACCCTCCACCCACCACCGCCAGTCTCCTCTGCTTCAAGGCAAACAGCCCCAATCTATCCAATCTCTCTTCCTAAAAAACAAAGGCTAATCCTGATTAATCTCTTCTGCACCCTTTACAGTGGAATCCCACCACTCCTCTAAAGTGCATTAGAGAACTGCACACAATAATCCAGCTGTGGCCTAACCAACGTTTTTTGTTGTTCTAGCATAGGATCCCTGTTTGTAAAATCTGTGCCTGGGCTCACAAATGCATGTATAACATATGCTTTAACCACTTTATTTACCGTAAGTGACAGGTGCTCATGCACACTGAACTCCATCTCACTCCCGATGCTTTCCAGGGCCCTGCTGTTCATCATGTATTCCCTTCCCTTGTGTGTCCTGTCCAAGAGAATCTCTCCCTGATAAACGATTTTTTTCTTCTTCGAAGTAGCTTAATTGCTGGGTCTTTTAATTGAGCAGCACCATCGGGTAGCACAGTGGTTAGCACTGGTGCTTCACAGCTCCAGAGAGCTGGGTTCAATTCCCGGCTTGGGTCACTGTCTGTGTGGAGTTTGCACATTCTCCCCGTGTCTGCGTGGGTTTCCTCCGGGTGCTGCGGTTTCCTCCCACAGTCCAAAGATGTGCGGGTTAGGTTGATTGGCCATGCTAAAAATTGCCCTTAGTGTCCTGAGATGCGTTGGTTAGAGGGATTAGTGGATAAATATGTAGGGATATGGGGGTAGGGCCTGGGTGGGATTGTGGTCGGTGCAGACTCGATGGGCCGAATGGCCTCTTTCTGTACTGTAGGGTTTCTATGATTCTATGATTCACTTAAAAGGTGGCAATGTAAAGCTTCCTCGCTATTTTACCATATGTCAGTCTTGATCTTCTGAAATGATCCCTGGAGTGCGAATTGAACCTGGAGACGAGCAGGTGTGTGAGCCGCCAACCAGGTCACCAGTGTTGTAGCCATCAGTCTCAAGGCTATTTTCATCTTGTTTTCTGTTTCTCTTTTCAGGTAAATGCCTGCGTCTAACTAAAGATGCAATGTCCGAATTTGTGCCGTAGACTTGCAGGGAGAATTCTTCAGTAACGTCCATCAACATTCTCAATTGTGTTATGCTGCTGAATGCCCTATTTTGATGTAAGCGTCGCTTTGCTTGAATAAATCACTGTGCCGGTTGCGTTGTAATATAAATACTTACTTTGTATGCTCCATCTTATATTCAGAAGTGTATGCGTTATGCTGAACTAATAATTA
This sequence comes from Mustelus asterias, assembly GCF_964213995.1. Lineage (NCBI taxonomy): Eukaryota > Metazoa > Chordata > Chondrichthyes > Carcharhiniformes > Triakidae > Mustelus > Mustelus asterias. Next base: position 451,701 of record NW_027590105.1, read on the forward strand.
AAATCATGTTTTGAGATATGTATGCTATCCATATTATTACTGTCACACAGAGCCTTGATCGGATGAACTTACTCAGTAACAGATATCAAGATCCTATGTTTATCAGTGAAATGTTTTCAGGTACTCCATTCTGTAATCACTTCACTTTTTCATAGTTGGTACGTCTGTTTGCTGTTCATTGTCACGCTCAACCTATCGCTGTAAACCCAATATGTAGAGACTGCTGTAGGCTCGTATATACATCCTAAGAGTAAAGATAGGCTAGAAATATTACTACATTAGCCGTATGTAGACTTTGGTTACCAGAGGAGGTCAGAGGCTGGGAATCCTGCGGCGAGTAACTCACGCCCTGTCTCCCCAAAGCCTTTCCATGATCTACAAGGCACAAGTCAGGAATGTGATGGAATTATTGCCTGAAATGTTGCAGCTCCAATAGCACTGACAAAAACAGGACACCATCCAGTGTATCGCGCCTGATTGCTAGCACTTCCACAAATATTCACATCTCCACCATCGATGAGCCGTGGCAGCCGTGTGTTCCATCTACAAGATGCATTGGAGTAGCTCATAAAGTTTCATTTGAGATAACCTTCCAAATGCATGACCACTACCAACTCGAAGGCCACTACTGAGGGAGGGCAGCTCCTTACGATGAGTTACTTTAGAGGGAGTGCTGTGCTATCGGATGGACAGTAATAAGGGAGTGCTGCACTGTAAGAGGGTCACTAATGAAGAAGCGCAGCACTGTCAGATGTTCAGGAATAAGGGCGCACTCAAAGAGTCAGTACTGAGGAAGTTCTACCCTGTCAGAGGGTCAGTAGTGAGGGACTGCTGCACTGTCAGAGGGGCGGTACTGAGGAAGTGCTAGTCTATCAGAGGCACAGTGCTGACGAAGTGCTGCACTGTCAAAGGGTCAGTATTGAGGGAGTGCTGCACTGTTAGACGGTCAGTGCTGAGGGAACGCAGTACTTTCAGAAGGTCAGTACTGAGGGAGTGCTGCACTTTCAGTGGGTCAGTTCTGAGGGAGTGTTGCGCTATCGGAGGGGCAGTACTGAACGATTGCTGAACTGACAGTCAGTGCGGAGGGCGCGCTGTATTATTAGAGTGTGTTCTGCAATGTTTGTGAATCAGCACTGAGTGTGTACCGCACTCCATGTGAGCCAGCACGAAGGGATGAAGGTATTCTATGTGGGACAGTACAGAGGAAGTAATGCACTGTATGTGAGACAGTACTGAGGGAGTACCGCAATATATGCGAGCCAGAACTGAGGGAGCCCGGCACTGTATGTGAACCAATAATGAGGGATCACTGCACTGTATGTAAGAAAGAACTGAGGGAGTACCGCACGATATATGAGTCAGCACTGTACGTGCGTCAATAATGAGGGAGCACTGCACTGTATGTCAGACAGAACTGAGGAAGAACTGTACCGAATGGAGTCAGTACTGAGGGAGCACCGCACTGTATGGCAGTCAGTACCGAGGTAGCACAGCGCTGTATGTGAGGCAGAACTGAGGGAGCACCGCATTGTGTGTGAGTCAGAACTGAGTGAGTGCCGCACTGAATGTCAGTCAGTGCTAATGGGTGTACTACACTCTATAGGAAAGAGTACTGAAGGTAGCGCACAGGAAGAGCACCCATTTTCTTTTGTCAATGGACGCTGGTCCTCTGTGTCAGTGAACAGGCACTCACTGTCCATGCCACCGCCTTCCAGGCCGCAATGTCGGCCCGTTCCCAAGACCACGGTCCATCTTAGTGATTGAAGATGGCCCGACACTCCTCTACCACATCCAGCAGCCATTCCAGCTCTCCCTTGGAGCCGGAGTCTTCTGGTTTCGGTTCTTCACTCTGTTGTAAACACAGAAATATCCACCTTCTGTTCTCCCTCCCCATCAAAAGCCCTTTATACGCATATTCTCATGATGCACTCTGAGTTTTCCTTCTAGCTGGAGTACTTATCAAATAATTCACCTCCCTCAATTTCCTTTCAGTTTGATAAGGCAATGTGTTCCGAGGTTCACTGACTGCTGGTGGCAGAGCTTAGACTTCATCCCCACATGCAAAACTACGATTTTTGATATCTTACCCACTTCCTTTTTCATCACATGCTGTGCCACTTTTAAATATTGTCTCGCCAATTCACCTGCTCTTTTCAACCTTTCCCAAAAATATTCCACATAATCCAATAATGTAGCCTCGGAGCGCTGATTCGCCAATTCCTCCTGAATCAATTTAAGTGGTCGCTTTATCTATGACCAAAAATCAATTCAAATGGATTTGGTTGACTCATTATGTGCATCCCGAATTGCAAAGAGTACAAATGTAATTCCTTCATCACAATCCGCTGGATAATCTTGACAATAAGCCCTCAACTATCTCTTTAAAGTTTGATGCCACAACTCTCATGCTGCCTCTGACTCTGGATGGTATGAAGTCATTTTAAATTGTTTTATTCCCAAGCTCTGCATCACCTCCTTGAATAACTACAATCTGTTTAGCTCTAATAATGCGTAATGGAATGGTCTCTGGAAACCCAGGAGACACATCCATTACAGTTCATAGATATTGTTCACCATTTTGTATCTTATGGAGGGGTCAAGTACAATCAATTAAAACTCTTGCGAATGGTTCCTCAAATGCTGGTATGGGTATTGAAGGTGTTGGTTTTACCACCACTTGAGGTTTCCCGATCACGTGACATGTGTGACATGACGGGCACAATTTAAGCAAAGCTGTGAGCAGTCCAGGCCATTTAAAATGTTTTGTTATTTCAGGTTATGGTTTCATCACTCCCAAATGACCACCAGTACCTTACGTGCAACCCACAACATTTCCTTTTTATAACGCACCGGTAATGCCACTTGATGGACTTCTGCCTACATTTCATCCGCCTTAATATGTAAACGTTTGCATTTCCACTTTAAGACATCATTTTTAAGGTGACAACACGGCCGCAGGGTGGCACAGTGATTAGCACTGCTGCCTCACTGCGCCATGGACACAGGTTCGAGTCGTGGCTTCGGTCACTGTCTTTGTGGAGTTTGCACGTTCTCCCCGTGACTTCGTGGGCTTCCTCCGGGTGCTCTGGATTCCTCCCACAGTGAAAAAGATGTGCCGGTCAGATGCATTGACTCAAAAAGGCGGCGGATTGTGGCGACGAGGGGAATTTCAAAGTAACTTCATTAAAGTGTTAATGTAAGCCTACTTGTGAGTAATAAATGAACTTTGAGAAACTTTAACTTCAAAACATTCTGGTATACGCTGTGATCTCTCTTCCATGTGTGCTTCCTAATAATACTATTGTAATTCTATATCTTTGAGTTGCAACATAGAAACATAGAAAATAGCTGGAGAAGTTGGCCATTCGGCACTTCGAGCCTGAACCGCCATTCAATGGGGTCATGGTTGATCATGCATTTTCAGTATCTCACTCACGCTTCTCTCCGTACTCCTTGATCTTTTTAGCTGCAAGGGCCATGCCCAGCTCCCTCTTGAACATACGTAACAAACTGGCCCCAACAGCGTTCTGTTTTGGAGAATTCCACAGGTTCACAACTCTGAATGAAAAAAAAAAGTTATTCATATCAATCCTGAATGCGTTACCCCTTATTCTTAGAATCTGACCAACATTTCTGGAATTCCCCAACATTGGTAACATTCTTCCCGCATCTCGGCCTGTCCAGCCCGATCAGGATTTTTTATGTTTCTACGGGATCTCTTCTGATGTTCCTAAATGCCAGTGAGTGCAAGCCCAGGCAATCCAGCCTCTCTTCAATTGACAGCCCTGCCATTCCGAGTATCTCTCTGGTAAACCTTCCCTGGATTCGCTCACCTGCAAGAATGTCGTTCCTCTGATTAGGAGGCCAAAACTGGACACAGTACTTAAGGCGTGGCCTTACCAAGGCCCTGCATAAGTAGCAAGACATCCCTACCCCTACACTTAAAGTTTATTTGTATGAAAGTCAGCATGCCATTGGTCTTTCTCACCTCCTGCTGTGCTGGAAGGCCAACCTTCAGCGACTGTTCCACGATGACACCCAGACTACGCTGCACTTCCCCTTTCACCAAACTGCCATCATTCTGATTATAATCTTCCTTCCTGCTTTTGCCATCAAAGTTGCAACTCTGCCAACATTCCCAAACTAAAAATGTCCACCTCATCCTCCATCTGATCCTTTTGTTTTCCAACAATCTTGTCAATGATCGTTTCTGATAATTGAACTTCAGGTTTCTAACCTTCACTGTTTGACTTCTCCTCTTGTCTTAACCCGTGACTTTGTGAACTTGTTACTCCACAATCAATAAATATTCCCGGATATTTGTCCTTCAAGAATTTAGTTATTTTATTAACAGTGGCTTATCAAGCGACGGAGGCATCACTCCCACACTTGATCCAGCTATATCGTTGCCAAAGATAAACTGTATTCCTGGGCAAGATGATTTCTCTATTGCCCCTTTAACCAATTTGCCACTGTTCGCTGGACACTCCAAACTCACCTTACATAATGGAACACTGCGATTCTCACCCTGACGTCCACATATTACTATCTTTCCTGGAATATTCATTCCAAACTACATAACTCCTTTTACCGTCCAAGATTAACTTTCTCCCGTCAGTCTTACAATTTTAACTTCTTTACCTCCTTTGGGTGCACACGAATAAACTTTGCCCACAGAGGTAATTTCTTTCAAGAGGTCTGGCACCTTCTTATCAATCAACTCCTGACGAGGCTGTACATTCATTTGCTCCTCTTTTACTTCATCGTTTTTTCATTTACTACTTTAACAACCCCCACTGGCTTATCCTGTTTGACCATGTGTGTCTTCCAACTGCTTTTCTTAAACAATAACATTCTAACTTTGCATGGCCGAAGTCATTACAGTGAAAACATATGAATCTTGTATTTTTTCTCTTCCACCCACACGTGGCTCATTTTAAAATTAGGTTCTCTGTTTTTATTATCTCCCAGGAGATCTTCTTTGCCTTTTCCACCTGAGGATTTTTTCCCAGCTTCAATCCCTCAAAGGCCGAAACTAAATTCGGAAAGCAAACTTCGATTAATGAGCTCATTCACAATGATTGAGAGACGGTTGTTGCCTCCCTGTTGCCAGGGTCCAGGATGTCTCTAAACGAGCAGAAAGCATTCTGAAGGGGGAGGGTGAACAGCCAGTGCTCGTGTTACATATTGGTACTAACGACATAGGTGCAAAGAGTGACGAGACGTTTTGGGAGTCTGGTAGAAAGCTAACAATCAAGACCTTTCGGGTTGTGATCACAGGATTGCCCCCTGTGCCGCGTTCCAGTGAGGCTAGAAATAGGAAGACATTCAGCTCAACACGAGGCGAAACAGCTGGTGTAGGACGGAGGGTTTCAGAGATCTGGGACATTGGGACATCTTACGGTGCAGGTGGGACCTGTACAAGAAGGGCTGGTTGCATCTACACTGAAAGGGCATAAATATTGTGGCTGGGAATTTTGCTAGTGTCACAAGAGAGAATTTCAAATAGTTTGGGGAGGGTGTGGGAACAGAGCAAAGTTGAATTATCTGAAGGAGAACGAGAGAGTAGGGCCAGTAAGGCTCAGACAAAGAGCAGGAAGGCTGTGGTTGCTAATCAAAGATCGTCTGGTAGATTGAAGTGCATTTCTTTCAATGCGATGGCTTAAAAGGTAAGGCAGATGAGCTTAGACCTTGGATAAGTACTTGGAACTTGATGTTGTTGTTATTACAGAGACTTGGGGATGTGACTCGTGAGGAGTACGAGTGGATGAAGTTTATTTAGACTTTCAGAAGGCTTTTGCCAAGACCTCACACAATATACTACTTTGGAAAGTTGGATCACATAGGACTGCCGATATTGTCTTGAGATGGATAGCTGGTTCGCAGACAGGAAGCAAAGAGTTAATATAAATGTGTTTTTTTTTCTGATTGGCAGTGAGAGACTAGTGGGGTTCCGCACGGTTCCTATGGGCTAGGACCCAACTGTTCACATAATACATTAACGATTTAGAAGAGGTAACTGAATGCATTATCTCCAAATTAGCAGATTATAACAAATTCGTGGGAGGCTGAGCTGTGAGGAGGATGCAGAAATGATTCACCGTGATTTGGGCAGGCTGAATGTGTGGGCACATGCGTGACAGATGCAGTATAATGTGGATAAATGTAAGGTTATCCATTTTAATGGCAATAATATAAAGATATTATTATCTGAAATGGTGTAAATTCAGAGAAGTGGGTAATCAGTGAAACCTTGGCGTCCTCGTACATTGGTCGCTGAAAGTAAGCGAGCAGGGAGCAGGTAAGCTGAAAGGAAGCGCCCAGGCAGTAAAAAGGGCAAATCATATGTTTGTTCTGGACTCCGCCACCATCAAGAACATTCCATCTGAATCTGCCCTCTCTAACACTGTTTGAAATTTATAAGTTTCTATGAAGTGCCCTCTCACTATTCCGATCTCTACTGAATATAATGCAAACCGATTGAGCCTCTCCTCATTTGCCAGACCTGCCATCCCAGGAGTCAGCCTGGTAAACATTCGCTGTACTCTCTGTATAGCAAGGTCTCCCTTCCTCAGATAAGGACACAAGACATGCACGCAATACTCCAGGTGTGGCCTCACCAACGCCGTATACAAGTGCAGCAAAACACACCTGTCCCTATAATCAAATCCTCTCGCTATGAAAGCCAACAAACGATTTGTCATTTTTACTGCCTGCGCACTTCCTTTCAGCGACCAATGCAAGAGGGCACCAAGATTTCACCGAGAACCCACCTCTCTCAATGTACAACATTTCAAATTCTAATCTATTTTTCTATTATTGCTACCCAAGTGGATAACCGCACATTTATCCACATTATACTGCATCTGTCATGCATATGCCCACATATTCAGACTGCCCAAATCACGGTGAATGATTTCTGCATCCTCCTCAACGCTCAACCTCCCACCAACTTTGTACAATTCTGCAAATTCAGTCCTCTCTTCCAAATCGTTAATGTATAATGTGAAAAGTTGAGGTCTTATGGAGACTTATAAGATAATGCGGGGGCTGGATAGGGTGGAGGCGGAGAGATTCTTTCCACTTAGTAAGGAAATTAAAACTAGAGGACACAGCCTCAAAATAAAGGGGGGTCGGTTTAAGACAGAGTTGAGGAGGAACTTCTTCTCCCAGAGGGTGGTGAATCTCTGGAATTCTCTGCCCACTCAGGTGGTGGAGGCTACCTCGCTGAATATGTTTAAAGCGCGGATGGATGGATTCCTGATCGGTAAGGGAATTAAGGGTTATGGGGATCAGGCGGGTACGTGGTACTGATCCACGTCAAATCAGCCATGATCTTATTGAATGGCGGGGCAGGCTCGAGGGGCTAGATGGCCTACTCCTGCTCCTATTTCTTATGTTCTTATGTTCTTATGAGCACATAGGATACCTGCGGAACCACACTAGTCTCTGACCACCAATCAGAAAAAAAAATCAATTTTAGTTAACTATTTGCTTCCTGTCTGCTAACCAGTTTCTATCAATCTAAAGACATTGCAAGCAATCTATGTGCTCTAACATTTCATAGTGGTATATTGTGTGAGACCTTGGCAAAAGCTGTCTGAAAGTCGAAATAAACCGCATCCACGGGTTCTTATTGGACAACTCTACTAATGACATCCTCAAAAAATTCCAACAGTGACAAAGATTTGTAAAAGAGAAATCGTGCCTGACGAATCTATTGGAATTCTTTGGAGATATAAAGAGTTGAGTTGACCAAGACATGAGGAAATACACTCTTCGTGTTTAGTTCCTCAAACCCCTTTATGGCCTTTTACTTCTCAATGAGAGCTCCTCCAGTGCTTCCAATCTCCAGAGAGTATAAGCCTATAATGTCCAATATTTCTTCATAAGAGAGACCTAGTATAAATCTCGCCTCCTGTGCACCCCGTCGATTGCACCGACATACCTCATCGATTACAGGGGCCAAAATGGTACACACTATTCTGCGTCATTATTTCTTTGTAAAGTCGCAGCAACACTTCCGTACGTTTGTGTCCTACTCCTTAGCAATGTATGTCAAGGTTTCAACTGTCTTCCTTGTTCCATATTGTATCTGCATATTATTTTCTGTTACACAGGCACGAGGACAGTCAGATCTTTGTATATTTTCTATCAAAATGGATACCTTTGGATCAAAAATATGACCACACATTTCCCACCGTTTTTGATCCACAGTCTGAACTGTCCGCAGATTTTACCATTAAAATTTCATAACATGCGCACTGGCTAATGGATGGCCTTTGGATTTTTCAAAGGGATTTGGAGTAAACTGCTAGATCCAATTGTCGGGTTGATTATTTCCTGTCAGATCCTGTCACCATGTTCAAGGCTGTCAGACAGGATGGCACCTCGTGAGGGGTACGTTTGGTTTCCTGGCAAACACTTAATACAAAGAAGAAGAGATCAAGATGGCCAGTTTTAATAGCAAATCAAAGGATCAACATACACCTCTTAAAAGACAAATTGCATTTCACTCAGCTCCAAAATTATAACTCCCATGTATTCCTTTCTGGGATGCAGGAAGTGCTGGCAGCGTCGACATTTATAATCAATCCCTTAGTGCCCAGAACGAGAGACTTGCCATGCTATTCCTGATTCAGTAAGAAGTTTAACAACAACAGGTTAAAGTCCAACAGGTTTATTTGGTAGCAAAAGCCACACAAGCTTTCGGAGCTCTAAGCCCGTTCTTCAGGTGAGTGGGACTCACCTGAAGAAGGGGCTTAGAGCTCCGAAAGCTTGTGTGGCTTTTGCTACCAAATAAACCTGTTGGACTTTAACCTGGTGTTGTAAAACTTCTTACTGTGTTTACCCCAGTCCAACGCCGGCATCTCCACATCATTCCTGATTCAGCCACGTTGCAGTCGATCTGGAGTCACATTTAGGCTAGGCCAGGTAAAGATGGCAGTTTCCCATCTACAATGGGCATTAGTGAACCAGATGGGTTGAGTATAGTTTCATCATCAGACAACGTCAACCACTAACATTCAAGTAAAGACAAGTACAGATAGATTTAGAGATTCAGTGCAGCACATGAATTCATTCAGACCTTCGCAAATTTGCAACTTGAAATGAATTCGGGGTTAATTGGAACCAGACCGCTTGGGATCATGGGATAGAACATAGAACATAGAAAAACTACAGCACAAACAGGCCCTTCGGCCCACAAGTTGTGCCGAACACATCCCTACCTTCTTGACCTACCTATAACCCTCCATACTATTAAGCTCCATGTACTCATCCAGGAGTCTCTTAAAATACGCTATTGAGTTCGCCTCCACCACCACTGACGGCAGCCGATTCCACTCGCCCACCACCCTCTGTGTGAAAAACTTACCCCTAACATCTCCCCTGTACCTCACCCCCAGCACCTTAAACCTGTGTCCTCTCGTAGCAGACATTTCCACCCTGGGAAAAAGCCTCTGCGGGTCCACCCGATCTATGCCTCTCAACATCTTATACACCTCTATTAGGTCTCCTCTCACCCTTCGTCTCGCCAACGAGAAAAGACCGAGCTCCCTCAGACTATCCTCATAAGGCATGCCACTCAATCCAGGCAACATCCTTCTAAATCTCCTCTGCCCCCTTTCAATCTTTTCCACATCCTTCCTATCGTGAGGCGACCAGAACTGAGCACAGTACTCCAAGTGGGGTCTGACGAGGGTCTTATATAGCTGCATCATTATCCCCGGACTCCTAAACTCAATCCCTCGATTGATAAAAGCCAGCACACCATACGCCTTCTCAACCACCTCCTCCACCTGCGGGGCCGATTTTCGAGTCCTATGGATCCGGACCCCAAGGTCCTTCTGATCCTCTACCGTACTAAGAGTCTTTCCCTTTATATTGTACTCAATATGGTGAGAGCTGTGGAGGATCAGGAAATGGAGAGGGTTGCGAATGTCGAGCATGAGCGAGCGTCGATATAATTAGGGTGTGAGCTGCAGTCAGAGAAGATGGGTGCACTAGAGAGTTAGAGGTGGGCTACTGGAGGAGTGCTATTGCAGTCCCTATTGCTCAGTGAAATCACGCACAGGACAGAAAGGTAATGGTATCAGTGAACGCAGTGATTAATACATTGACCCTACAAAGGAAGCAGTTGGCGATCCTGGACACATACAAAGACAATTCCGACCACGTTATTGCAGTGGCCCCGAATTCAAATAACTGCTGGGTGTTGGGTGCGTGATATTCTGCCAGAATAAAACAATACGTTTCTGTAATGTTCACCATTGAATTTTGAATTGTCCTTGAGATCAGCCAAGTTCATTAATCTCCCTCAGGAAATGAAATCGGCTGCCCTTTCCTCGTCGGAAATAGAATGACTGAGGACATATAAGGGTGCCTGTTTCCTAACTCGCCCTTATTACGAATTCAAATTGATGTGTCACTATATTGACAGGAATGCAGGGGAGGTCAGAAAGTGAAATGTACATTTGGTACCTCCAATGTCGTCATCAAAATAGAAACAATATCCAAGGCTCGCCCAACATCATCCCTGGATAGGATCCTGTCGATCTTGCCGGACAGTCTCACCATAGGTGTCTGCAGAGTGGCAGACAGTCGGTGGGGAATAATTAGTTTGACAACCTCAGCGTTGGATCTGGACGTTAGAATTACTTAAGTTTTCACGGCAAAGATGAGGGAAATGATTCCCAGCTGTCCCTCAACTGTTGAGTCCTCGCTCCTCCATGAAAAGTAAGTCAAAGGCGTAGCAGAGCAGGAGAAAATGCTTAGGTTATGGGATTGTGGGTCAGTCACGCAGAGTGGTTCTTTAGTACCAGTGCTGATCGAGTTCGTTGAGGGACGAATTGCGTAACTCTGCCATAATAGGCCAGAGTCGGGTGGTGAGTAAAAGAAAACAGAGTAAAACATACTTGCCCTTGTCCTCAACAATATACTTCTTGTAATGGTAGCTCTCCGTGAGAGCCATGGTAATGGTGACAAGAGAAAAGACATTGTGAATAGTAGTGACGTCCGCACAATCAGTACGCACTCCAGGGTGTAGTATGGCACTAACATTGTGTCAATGAGATAGATTCAGGGCAGATCTAACTGCTGAAAACATGCACGATGCTCTGTGGACCATCAGCAGCAAAGCTGTGTTGAGCACAAACTAACCTCAAGCCCACTATTTCCGTCTAAACCGATTACCGTCCCGTCCAAAGATCAACATTGACTCAATGAGGAGTGCAGGAGAGGTTCACCAAAGCTCTGCAGTTGGACCTCCTAAGTGATTGTGCCCCATGGGAAAACAAAATGTGAAGAGTTGCCTTCAGATTGATCCCCATCCTACATGATGTGGAAATGAGCTCGACAAGGTGAAATCCAATTTGAACAATTTTCAGCGCCTCCACCCACAATTCCCAAGTGGATTATCCATCTTGACCTCCTCCTGAACTCCTAAGCATCAGTGATGCCAGTCTCGTGCTGACTTGAACAACTCGATGTCATATCAAAAAGCATATGGAAACTTCAACAAAACCATCAGGCAGTGTTTCTGAAGAGGCATAATTTCCCAAGAGAGAAATAATAATCATTGTTTCACAGTCAGGGACAGTTCCTTGCCCACATCCTGTTAAACGGTGACACACTTTTGTTTTCAACACTTTCAAGAATAAAGTACAACTGTTCTAAGGATTGAAATGTTGACAAATTGGCAACTCCAAGTTTAAACAGAATACAACTATAACATATCATGGTGTGGGGCTTGATAGCCGAGGTTCAGGCTCAGATACAGTAACATTACCTACTGAGTCGAATCCTCCATCAGACAGGAAAGTGACAGTAACAGAGCAATTACGCTTCACAGGGAAATATATAACAAAAATAAGCAACGGAATCAACCGAGAAGTAATCATAGAAATCATAGAAACCCTACCGTGCAGAAGGAGGCCATTCGGCCCATCGAGTCTGCACCGACCACAATCCCACCCAGGCCCTACCCCCCATATTTTACCCACTAATCCCTCTAACCTACGCATCTCAGGACTCTAAGGGGCAATTTTTAACCTGGCCAATCAACCTAACCCGCACATGTTTGGACTGTGGGAGGAAACCGGAGCACCCGGAGGAAACCCACGCAGACACGAGGAGAATGTGCAAACTCCACCCAGACAGTGACCCGAGCCGGGAATCGAACCCGGGACCCTGGAGCTGTGAAGCAGCAGTGCTACCCACTGTGCTACCGTGCCGCCCAATGAACACTATGGCCAGATGGATAAGATAGTTTGTGTGTGAACCGGATAAATAGCTTGTGAAGCGGGTGGAGAAGAGGGAAGAATAAGAGAGGAAATAACTTCAAAGTTAGGAAGACTGGCAGAACAAAAACAATGGCAATTAGGTGGAAACACATTGTTTGATCAAGAGAAATTATAAAATCTAGAATGCCATGACTGTGAGAGCATTGGAGGCAACTTCCACTGTGGCTTCTTAAATGAATGTGAACATTAGCTGCTGTGCCACGCTCAATTGGTGGGGGAATGGATCTCGGTGATTTACTCCAGTGGAGAGTCAGTACCGAACGTAGTGGACAAGTGGCCACTTCCTTCTTTGTAACCATTCAGTGATTCTCTGACCAGGTGCAGGCAGCGTGGTTGAGAAAGTGCGTGGAACATTGCAAATTTGATCAACGAAAGGTAATAGAGGCACAGGGCAGGAGGGATAAGATTGTTGGTGGTGTGGGGCGGGGGGCGGGGGGGGGGGGTTGTTATAACAGGTTCTCCAGAGTAAAGGACCAAAAAGGGACACGCAGGACGAATGGATTGTGGGAGAGTGAGAGAGCTTTAGTATCTGTGTATAATCTGCTAGGTTTTCTTGAAATATTACAGGCTCCATTTACATGGTGGAAGAGGGATTCACAGAAGGTGTTCACATCTTTTATAACTTTTAATGTAACAAATGTAAAAAGAGAACGATTAGAGAACTATACTCACAATTAGTATTCAATTTTCGATAAGCAAACAGCATATTACCCCTCCCAAATGTACTGACAACGAAATGTCCAAAATCTGCTTCCATCCGGGCGCACGGTGGCCCTGCTGCATCACAGCGCAAGAGACCCGTGTTCGATTCCCGGCTGGGTCACTGTCTATGTGGAGTTTCCACATTCTCCTCGTGTCTGCGTGGATTTCCTCCGGGTGCTCCAGTTTCGTCCCACAGCCCAAAGGTGTGTGTGTACAGGTAGGTAGATTGGCCATCCTACATTCCCCCTCCGTGTCAGGGCAAATGCATAGGGGTGTGGGGAAAGGGCCTGGGTTGGATTGTGGTCAGTGCAGACTCGATGGGCCGAATTGTCCCTCTCGGCACTGTAGGAGTCTATGATTCTATTCGGCAGCTAAACTGGACATCCATTTCTCCTGAGAAAAAAACGCAAGTAACCTGCAGCTCCCCAGTGCTTCAATCTCTGCCCTTTGTTTCCCAGTCTTATCAACACAACGAGATCCTTCCTAGGCCTTCGTCCTCAAGGTCCGCCAGGTGAATGCTGCAACCACATGCGATCCCGCAATGAGTTCACTGTACAAAATGAACACGAGCTCCCAGCTGAACTTGCGTGATGAATAAAATGGTCAAATATTCATAGAACATAGAACAGTACAGCACAGAACAGGCCCTTCGGCACACGATGTTGTGCCGAGCTTTATCTGAAACCAGGATCAAGCTATCCTACTCCCTATCATCCTGGTGTGCTCCATGTGCCTATCCAATATTCGCTTAAATGTTCCAAAAGTGTCTGACTCCACTATCACTGCAGGTAGTCCATTCCACACCTCAATCACTCTCTGCATAAAGAACCTACCTCTGATATCCTTCCTATCTCTCCCACCATGAACCATATAGTTATGCCCCCTTGTAATAGCTCCATCCACCCGAGGAAATAGTCTTTGAATGTTCACTCTATCTATCCCCTTCATCATTTTATAAACCTCTATTAAGTCTCCCCTCAGCCTCCTCCGCTCCAGAGAAAAGAGCCCTACCTTCCTCAACCTTTCCTCATAAGACCTACCCTCCAAACCAGGCAGCATCCTGGTAAATCTCCTCTGCACTCTTTCCAGCGCTTCCACATCCTTCTTATAGTGAGGTGACCAGAACTGCACGCTATATTCCAAATGTGGTCCCGCCAAGGTCCTGTACAGTTGCAGCATAACCCCACGGCTCTTAAACTCCAACCGCCTGTTAATAAAAGCTCACACACTATAGGCCTTCTTCACAGCTCTATCCACTTGAGTGGGAACCTTTAGAGATCTGTGGATATGGACCTCAAGATCTCACTGTTCCTCCACAGTCCTCAGAACCCTACCTTTGACCCTGTAATCCACATTTAAATTAGTCCAACCAAAATGAATCACCTCACATTTATCAGGGTTAAACTCCATTTGCCATTTTTCAGCCCAGCTTTGCATCCTATCTATGTCTCTTTGCAGCCTACAACAGCCTTCCACCTCATCCACTACTCCACCAATCTTGATGTCATCAGAAAATTTACTGATCCACCCTTCAGCCCCCTCCTCTAAGTCATTAATAAAAATCACAAAGAGCAGAGGACCAAGCACTGATCCCTGTGGCACTCAGCTAGCAACCTGCCTCCAGTCCGAAAATTTTCCATCCACCACCACCCTCTGTCTTCGATCAGACAGCCAGTTGCCTATCCATTCGGCCAACCTGCCCTCTATCCCACACCTCCTCACTTTCATCATAAGCCGACCATGGGGGACCTTATCAAACGCCTCACTAAAAGCCATGGATATGACACCAACTGCCCTACCTTCATCAACACACTTAGTTACCTCCTCAAAAAATGCAATCAAATTTGTGAGGCACAACTTGCCCTTCACGAATCCGTGCTGACTATCCCGGATTAATCCACATCTTTCTAAATAGTCGTAAATCCTATCCCTAAGGACCTTTTCAATCAATTTACCAACCGCCGAAGTAAGACTAACCGGTCTATAATTACCAGGGTCATTTCTGTTCCCTTTCTTAAACAGAGGAAGAACATTCGCCATTCTCCAGTCTCCTTACACTGCACTTTTCAAAGCCAGTTCGAGGAAATGGTCATAACATACACGGGGCCGATGCCAGCTGCAATTCACCTTCATGCGAATTATCCTTCTAACTTCAAAATATTAAGTCGTTCACTTCGCTGTCGCTCGATCAATTCCTGGAATTCACTGCCTATCAATACTGTAGGTACATGTACACCACATGGCCTGCAGTGGTTCAAATAGGCTGTTCAGCATCAGCTTCCCAAGGGCAATGACAATGTATAATCAATGTTGGTCCAGCTAGCAATAGCCACACGCCATGAATGAATAATACTGATTCCAAAAAAAGCTCGAACAGACTCGTCTCTTTGCAGCATATTCCAGGGGGAAGGGAAACAGTATTCATTGGAGTCGGACAAAATGTCATTTCTTCTGGAGGAGGAAATGGAAGGCATATGAGGCCATGAAATGCAATATTCTTTTGGGAGGAAGAGGCGAACAACAGGGAGACGTATTACATTCATGTGATCATCGGGCACCCCTCATCCTCTGAACCTCTACCACCTGAAACTCCTGTGCCCTGTCCGACAGCGAGTTTAACCTCTCCCTGTAGTGGAGAACAATCTGATCTTCTGCTGCTGTTTGCCAGCCTGCCAAGAGCTCCCATTCAATAGAAATGTATGTGTGCAGTCCGCGTCTACTGCCGCAAGGAAATTACGTCGATTCAACTCGGAAGTGTTAAACATAGAAACATAGCAAAACTATAGCACAAAACAGGCTCTTCAGCCCCACAAGTTGTGCCGAACATATCCCTACCTTCGAGGCCTACCTATAACCCTCCATTCTATTAAGTCCCATATGCTCATCCAGGAGTCTCTTAAAAAACCCTATTGAGTTTGCCTCCACCACCACTGACGGCAGCCAATTCCACTCGCCCACCACCGTCTGTGTGGAATACTTTCCCTGAACATTTCCCCTATAGCTATCCCCCAGCATCATAAACCTATGTCCTCTCGTAGCAGCCATTTCCACCCTGCGAAAATTTTTCTGAGAGTCCACCCGATCTATGCCTCGCAACATCTTATATACCGCTATTAGGTCTCCTTTCATCCTACATCTCTCCAAGGAGAAAAGACCGAGCTCCCTCAGCCTAACCTCATAAGGCATGCTACTCAATCCATGCAACATCCTTCTAAATCTCCTCTGCACCCTTTCGATCTTTTCCACATCTTTCCTGTAACATATATGGGGTCTTATGTAGCTGCATCATTATCCCCGGACTCCTAAACTCAATCCCTCGATTGATAAAGGCCAGCACACCATATGCTACTTAACCACCTCCTGCACCTGCGGGGCCGATTTTAGAGTCCTATGGACCCGGACCCAAGGCCCTTCTGATCCTCTACAGTACTAAGAGTCTTTCCCTTTATATTCATCACATTTGACCTGCCAAAATGAACGACTACGCATTTATCCGGGTTGTAGTCCATCTGTCACTTCTCCGCCCAGTTTTGCATCCTATCTATGTCCCTCTGTAACTTCTGACATTCCTCCAGTCCATCCACAACCCCACCAACCTTCGTGTCGTCGGCGAAATTACCAACCCATCCCTCCACTTCCTCATCCAGGTCATTTGTGAAAATGACAAACAGCAAGGGTCCTAGAACAGACTCCTGGGGCAGACCACTGGTGACCGACCTCCATTTAGAAAAAGACCCATCTATACCCACTCTCTGCCTCCTTTGGGCAAGCCAGTTACGGATCCACAGGGCAGCAGCCCCTTGGATCCCATGCCCTCTCACTTTTTCTCAAAGCCTTGCATGGGGGTCCTTACCGAACGCCTTGCTAAAATCCATATAAACCGCATCTAACGCTTTCCCTTCGTGAAATGTGTCCAGTTACATTTTCGAAGAACTCCACCAGTCTCGTAAGGCACGATTTGCCTTTGACAAAGCCATGCTGAGTATTCTTGTGCATACTAAACCTCTCTAAATGCTCATAAATCTTTTCCCTCAGAATCTTCTCCATCAGCTTACCAACCACTGAGGTTAGACTCACCGGTCAATAATTTTCTGGGCTATCCCTATTCCCCTTCTTGAAAATAGGAACCACATTCGCAATCCTCCAATCCTCTGGCACCTCTCCCGTCTCCATCGACGACGCAAAGATCATCGCCAGAAGCTCTGCAATCCCTTCCCTCCCCCCCCCCCCCCCCCCCCCGCACCACAGTAACCTGGGGTACATCCCATCCGGACCCGGCGACTTATCTATCTTGATGCCATTCAAATATTCTAGCACATACTCAATGTTTTCAGTCCACCGCAAGCCCTCAGTACAACCACCCAGGTCCTTCTTCTCTGTGAAAACCGAGGCAAAATACTCATTCAGCACCTCTGCCATTGCTACTGGTTCCGTACAGACTTTCCCGCCTTCACCATTTATGGGCCCTGTTCCTTCACGTCTCATCCTTTTACTCTTCACATATTTATAGAACGCCTTAGGGTTTTCCTTAATCCTACGTGCCAAGGCATTCTCGTGACCCCTTCTGGCTCTCCTAATTTCCCTTCGCTTTTAACCTCTCCAGATAAGTTAAAACTACGCTCACCATCAAATAGGCTCAAACGTAGGACCTGGTCGTTCACGTCCACCTTCACCCACATTTCGAAACCAACAAAGTGGCGTTTATTTATTGAAACCAGCAGCATTTGGGTGTGAACTGTTTATTGTCAGCAGAGTCGGACAGTGAGATGTTGGATAATATGCTGGGGCTTCTGAGTTAATGAATGATTCTGACACATTCCTCAAGGCTGCCAGACAGAATGGCAGCTGATCTTCAGTCAGTTTCATGTCCCAGGCAAATACTTAATGGACTGAGAAAAAGATCAAAATGACCAAAGGCTTATAACAACTCGAATGATCAGGCTGCAATTTCTTCAACACACATATTTCATTCAGAACAGCAGCAGCACTGATTCCACTCCTGTACGTATGAGTGTTGTTTAGCCAAATCAAAAACGGAGATACAATTGAAGTCCCAATAAATGTAGATTCACAGTCATTGCAACACAGGAATCCAGATCGTCCGATCCAGTCCAATAAGTTAGAGGGCAGTGAGGGAACATGAATAGCAGGTCAGCCAGGAAGACAGGACGGATAGCGGTGTGGGCTAGATGAAGGAAATAGTGACATGTTTTCTGAAAGATAGGTGCCGGAGTCCGGTGAGATTTTGGATGTGTTCTCATGCAGATTTCCTGATTGATACATTGCATCACGAATTATTATTTTGGTTATAATACGATATATTTTCACATGCCAATCACCAGTAAGCAATTGTTCAAAATCATTGATGTATAGTTACAGTTAATCGTGTAGATTTTTTTCACTTTTGCAACGTTTACATGCTGAGTTAACCAGTTACAGTTTCTACATGTTTGTCCAAAGATGACATGCAGTTATTTAAAAAACAAACACGCCTTCATGGCTACATGATTCAAATCTCCATGTTATCTACGTCCTAGTTTGTTTATGAAATTTTCCATTCTCTTTTATCTTGTGCATATTGTCTGTGCAGCACATCTGCAGCTGTGGGATCTTCTGGGAAAAAGCTTCACAGCTGTTTTCCGGGGGAACTCTGCTGTATTCAGTTCACAGCAGAAATCTGCTGTACTCAGTGATTTTCCCCTTGAACATCTTCCAATTTCATTCTTCGTACAAGTGATAACCACACATTGTGTTGACAAGAACCCATCTTCACACGGTGTCTGCACTCAATCATGTGTTGTGGTAATAATAATGTGTAACATGTGATGAATTTAGAACAAGTCCAGCAGCTCAAAACATTCTCATGATGTTGTGGGACATCAGCACCAAAATTCTGTTCAACTTGTAGCTGTAACGTCGAGCCCAGCATGTCTGAAAATGAACCATCACCATGACGACATAATGAACTTAACTATTACACGCAAGTCAAGTGATAAATCACGGTTCAATGAAGAGTGCAAGAGAAGGTGTCAGGAGCAGCCACAGGGTTGCCTGGAAAAATGAGGTGCTCAGCTAATGAAGACGGAATAAAGAAATGCATTTAAGTTCAACAGCAAATGACAGTCAGAGATCTGATAGCTCAGCAAAATGATCAGATCAAGGTTCTGCAGTCTGGTCAACTTTAGTGGTCGTGTCCAATCAAATAATAAAGGGGAGAAAGATTATTCATTCAATCCCATCAGCATTGACGTCGTGCCCAGGTCCTCTGCGTGGAACTCAAGGCCGAAACTTTTGTTTCGTCTGTAACCCGAGTTCCCAAGTAGATTACTCATTTCAGCTTCAACCTGGAGTCCACAGCTTCAGAGATGCCAATCTTGAAAGAATTCGATTCTTACCACATGGCATCTCGAAAAAGCTTGAAGCTCTTGGTTCCAACATGAAGGCAGTGGTGCTGATGACAGATATTGTTCATAAGGACAAAAAGTGTGATGATGTTTCGCATTCTGGGACATTGCATTGCTCATATCTTGCCAAGGGGATTCACATCAAGTTTTCGTTTCTTTCCCAAATATTCACACAACCTACTTTTGAGAATCGTGTCCGATAGTGCAGTGAATGACCAAATTGAATATCAATCAGTTTTTCCCGTGTTTAAGCTTCAGCTGAATTTAAATGATAATCTGTCCTGGAGTGCGGCTTGGACGCAGAAAATCCAACTAAGACCCAGGAGCATTGCCTGCTGAATCACAAGCTCCTTCAGACAGGATGGCGACTGGTTTCCGGGCAACTCTCTCTCAAAATGAAATAATTAAAGAAGCAACTACAGCTTAAACTGAAAAATGTTTACCCCTCTGAGCAGATGCATCCAACAGAGTGAGGGGGACGGATATGATATCATGATAGGAGGATGGATAAGGAATGGAAATGAGGGTAGGAGAGAAGGCATCTTCAATTAAGTAGACTGACAAAATAGGAATAAGCAAAAGTGAGGAAAATGTATGATTATTAGAGGAAGAAACTGGAATTATTTGTCTGAAAGCGCAGAGGAGGCAGGTTCCATTGGGTCATTGAAAGTTAAGGTGGTCGTGATCTCAAGACTGAAAATCTGTAGAGCCAGGGTTTGGTCCAGCAGAGAGACAGCAGAGATGAGGCAGTGGAAATGGCCTCCGTCTCCAATGTAGCCATTCTATGAGCTGATGATGAGGACGAAGCACGCGTGATGAGGGAGATTGGGAGAAAAGAGATGGAGATAGAAACAATCATATTGAGAGATGGAGCAGCGTAAAATACTGAAATCACGCAGAACGAGCAATCGGGTTACAGTGGGGTATGGAGGGGGAGTGATTGAGAAATAGTTTCAGAAAGTGAGAGACAAAGGAGGGATTGAGAGAGAATGAGAAATGTTGTGAGAGTGCCTCGAAATCCAAAGAGTCTGATACCTGCTCAACAGATATTAGATGTTCTATTGACAAGATTGATGAAGAACACTCAATCACAGTTAAAGTTATTAAACATAGAAACATAGAAACCCTACAGTGCAGAAGGAGACCATTCGGCCCATCGAGTCTGCACCGACCACAATCCCACCCAGGCCCTCCCCCCACATATTTTACCCGCTAATCCCTCTAACCTCCGCATCCCAGGACTCTAAGGGACAATTTTTAACCTGGCCAATCAACCTAACCCGCACATCTTTGGACATTATTGGAAAATTATTGGAAAATGTAAAGAGACAAATGCAAAATAACAAATTTCTAGCATTTGAAATTGTTGGACATGTATGTCAAACTGACTGACAGCCACAAAAGTAACATACGTTGTTATTCTGGATTTTCAGGGGAAAAAAATCTTTATAACTGGGACATCCACACCTGATCCACAGTACTAATCTTCATGGCCCCTGCTCTTTTCCTCCCCAAATGTTATCACCCACAGTGAGGAGATTTTATTTTTGGGAATGTGTCTTCTATATATAGCTCAATCACTAATTTCATTCCCCTCATAAAGTTGGTCTGACAATAATGTGATAGCTCCTACTTGTGGTGAAAATCCGGGGGAAAAATGTCCTTGCTTAAGGTGCAGGCAGAGCTGACTCTGTTTCTGAGGTCTCAGTTGCAGGAAG
This sequence comes from Mustelus asterias, assembly GCF_964213995.1. Classification (NCBI taxonomy): domain Eukaryota; kingdom Metazoa; phylum Chordata; class Chondrichthyes; order Carcharhiniformes; family Triakidae; genus Mustelus; species Mustelus asterias. The sequence goes on from NW_027590105.1 coordinate 472,827, forward strand.
TGCAAAGCAGAGAAAAGGAAATGAAAATAAAGTAACTTGACTGTAATATGGCTAGCCTTATAGAGAAAGCAATCTCTGGCACCAGAAACAAAACAAATTTCAATGTAATTGGAAGCGTTAATGAACAGAAATATTAAAGGGCAGAGTAGATTAATCGTCGCTATATTGGAGTAAAGATCATATGCAGCCAAATGCTCCATCTCAGGGACCTAACATCAGGAGAGTTCACCAACACGATTGTTTGCTTAGAAAATCATACACTCTCGAGTTAGGAGATAGCAGTCAAACGTTTCAGAGAGTGGTTTAAAAATACAAGATTAGAACTTCAACAATGTTCTGTGTACTGAATAACGATGTAAGGGTCATATACAACAGGTGGTGGCATGAGGGGGTTACATTGGAATACAAAATCTCGAGTCATTCTCTGAGGACCCTGCTTCAAGTTACATTGCAGATGGTGAAATTGAATTAAAAGTCTGATGATGACCGTGAATACATCACAGATTTACGAAAGGAAATTCATCTGGCTCACCAGTGTCCTTTAGGGAAGGAAATCTGCCAGCATGTCACTCCAAATCCCCAGCAATTTTGTTGAACATATTGCCGTGTCCACTGGGCCAGCAAGTCACACAGTAAAAGGCTAACTTTGGATGGACAGCAAATGCTGGTCCAGATAGTGACACTTACATCCCATGAATGAATGAAAAAAATGGGTTTCTGAACAACTTTTATCAATTTAAAATCGACAGCATATTTCTGGGACTCAGGGAAATTTGTGTCTGTTCATTGTGGACGTTGAACGAATGCCATAGTCCCCAAGTGTACACACATGTTCCTTCTTCACAAACAAACAACTAAAGCGTGTTAAAGATTGCTTTGTGCAACTAAAACTCTTTTTTTAAGACAGGCAGACTATGGTAGGAATGACATCACCCACTTTTATTTACCTTAAATCAGGGTTATAGTCTAAAACTCACAATTTTATAAATTAACAGATAATTGTAAAACAAAACAATTCTGTAAACTCAAAATTGTAACAGTAGACAGAGAGAGATAAAGGCAGGAAGTGGATAGCAGGAAGAAAGGTGGACAAAAATAAGAAAGGGAGAGACAGAAAACGAAACGGTCCACTCATTTAGAGAACATTCCGAGAAGTGTGGACTTTTCCGAAATCCATATCACCAATTTTGACAACATTGCGAGCATTGTTCATAGAAATAGGCTCCATTCCCCTGGATTACAAAACACTTGCAGAAACGTACTTTTCTGACCTAAACATAGAAACATAGAAACCCGACAGTACAGAAAGAGGCCATTCGGCCCATCGAGTCTGCACCGACTACAATCCCACCCAGGCCCTACCCCCATATCCTACTTAGGAATTAGTTGTAAATCGCATGAAATATCAAGGAAAACTTTGGTTTTGTATGCGGTGCTTGGACCGCACATTGATCTCTTTCAAGCTTGTTGATTATGTGTTATCTTTTTCAGACTTCACCTGAAGTTTCGTGAGCAGTTCTGGTCTCCTTATTTATAGTGTGGAACAAATATGAAACATGGTCGATGATTCTGTTCCTCACAACCGTCATTTAGACTACACTTTGAACATTATGTATGATGCCCTCTCCATGTCTCTCATTTCTGTCACACTGGAACATTGTGCACAATTATTCATCTCGTTTAGGAAACATGTAGTGCAGGTTGTACCGTTTTGTTATCCATATCCCTCATTTACACAACAAACTGAAGGCCTGCGTACACTTCGGTTCTGCATATCCCTCATTTTCACTGCACTTGCGGACGGTGCACACTTCTGTTCCCTACTTCCTTCATCTAGTCAGCTATTTTGACATTGCAAATAGTGTCCATGCCCCAAATTTCGTTCCCACCCAATGCATTCTACAGAGTTCCCAATGTCCATATATTTAATTGAGACAAAACTTGTAGAATTGTGTTCAGTTCCGTTCTCCGCATGCAACATTTGGGAAACACGGGGAGCAATATGCATAGTTCTGGTCTTAATATCCCTTCCTATCTTAGCGACATACCGTTCTCTGAAAAGTGCTGTTTGGATTTCTGTTCATAGACGTTAAAAAACTGGAAATCTAGTATCACGTGAGCATATGTGTTTCAATGCTATCTAAATCTGAAGATTTAGGGATGCCGAAGGGATTGCACTTCAATTGGAACAACACAGATAGCTAGTTTTTAAGAATTATACTGTGTGATGTGTAAGTCTTGTAACTGGTAAATATAAAATGTTAATCCCCTTTGCTATCATCTAACTGTGTTCTTAAATGAAGGTTGTTTGATAAAAGCTTCCGAGTGAATCAACTTATGCTCATCAGAGACAATATAAAGTGTAAGACTTAACGTCTCGGCTAACATCCCAAAACGTCATGGAGTTTCTGGCCTGAGACTTAGCAGCCTTTCCCCTGGCCTATCCCTTAAACCCACACATTTTCAAGGCTAATCTTTATACACCTTTAAATTTGGGCCAAAATGGGAACATTTAGTATGGTCAATCCACGCAACTTGCATGTCATTCGACTTTGGGGGGAAACCGGATGAAACCCACACAGACATGGGGAGAGCGTGCGAACTCCACACAGAAAGTCAGCCAAGGCCCGAATTCAACTTGAGCGCCTGGTGCAGTGTGGCAGCCTTGTGAACCAGTGTGCCACCCCGTACCACCCATACAGCGAACAAGAAGATTTACAGACACAGAGGCAATAATGGGACTTATGGCATCCAACTCAGGAAGGTTCTGATTGTTTCTATCCCAACGATGGAAGGAACGTCCAAAGTACTTTTGATTCGTGGACCATAATTTTTGATTGGAAAACATTCCATATTACTCCGCTATGTCAAAGAGATATAAGCTCATCAATTATAGGCGAGCTATACGGATACGTGTTGTCAGATATGACTGGAATGCAATGTGTTCTGAATAGAAATGCTCACGGGACTACAAGCCCAAGCTCACAAGTAGAAATTGGAGAAATAACTGTTGTATCACTTGGAATGACAGTGTTCAATATTGAATAGAATAAAATATTCAGGGTGATAACGGACGAGATACGGGTGAAAAGGGAAACTATATTCGCCTGTTAAGTACTCTGACCGTAGAGAATTGTCAAGGAGGACTAGCCATGTATTGTATTAGAACATTTATCAAACGCTGTTACAGACAGTGGATGGTAAAATGTTTAGTTGCTCTGGGCACAGCAATCAATTCCAGATCAATGTGTTTGTTTAACAGTCAATTTAATGCATTTATGTTACACAAGGGTTTTCAGGTTGACGCACAAAGGTGGACAGCTGGATTCTGTGCGCAAATCGGTCGCAACCTTGTTGAATGGAAGCCTGTGCATGTTCCACAGAGGCGTCAGTGTGCTGCTGGATCCTATCCTGGGGTGAATCAGTGATTCCATGTCCTTAAACCATGGTCACTTTTGTGAGACAGGATGACACCTGGTAGTCGATCATCTCTAGTTCGGAGGCAAATAATTAACAGATGGTTAAACAGTTCGAAAGTAACAAATTGTTGTATTCCACTAAGGGCCACAATAAGATGACTGTTAACAGCCTTAGCTCACTGTGTACAGTATGGGTGTCCATACTTATTGGTTCATAAAAACAATATCACTGTGCACATTTCTGATCCCTATCTCTCAATTAGGTTACAAAAGGATCACAGTGCACAGTTCTCGTTTTCATGCGACGCAATTAGACAAGATTGAGATCATTGTGCACTGCTCTGATACCAATATCTTACATTTAGACAACAGAGGGGACGATATGCACAGACAGGTGGCACAATGGCACAATGGTTAGCACTGCTGCCTCACAGCACCAGGGCCTCGGGTTCGATTGCCAGCTTGGGTCACTGTCTGTGTAGAGTTTGCACATTCCCCCGTGTCTGCGTGGGTTTCCTCTGCGTGCTCCGGTTTTCTCCCACAGTGTGAAAGACGTGCTGGTTAGGTGCATTGGCCCGAACAGGCGCCGGACTGTAGCGACTAGGGGAATGTCACAGTAACTACATTGCAGTGTTAATGTCAGCCTTACGTGTGACGAACAAATAAACTTTAACTTCACTTTATCTTCTTCACATACTTCGGGTAGTCGAATCATGGATCACTCTGCAAATTGTTGGTCTCCAAACCCGTCACGTACACATCAGTGTGATTACTGTGCAGTTCCAACAGAAAGCCCCCTCATTTAAGCATTACTCAAATATATGTGTACGGTTACTGTATCAGTGTACCTATTTTAGTCACCACTGGGAGCATTTTGTCAGTTCCTGTTTCTATAACATCTTTTGGACCGCACTGGGACTATTAAGTGCTGTACGTCTCCCCCATATCTTTTTTCTTGAACACATTTCCAAGACTGCACACAGTTCCTATATCCAAACCCTTCACTTTGAATCCTCTGGGTTCATTGTGCACAGTTCGACCATCGATCACCCTCAATTAGACAAATCCTACGATACTATCCTTTGCTGCCCATATTTCTGTTATGCATTGCCAGGAGCTTTAAGCACATTTTAGGTCTCAATATTAATTACTGTGACAACAATGTGTCAGAGCAATGTGTACAGTTCAGATATTAAATATCATCTACAATATTGGTTGTTGTGCGCACTGTATCGTTCTCCATAATCCACAAAGGCAAAAACTAAGGTATTGCTAAGACCAGTGGCAGGCTAGAAGGTTAGGAAACTTTCAAACATAACGAAAGGGATCAAAAAGTAATAAAAGGAGCTAAGGTAAATTACAAAAGAAAACTAGCGCAAAATAGCATGAAGGACAGCAAAAACATCCAGATAAAAACGAAGAGAATCACCAGGGTGAAAGTTGCCCATTGGAAGATGAAACCGGAGAGTTAACATTGGGGAACACGAAAATCGCAGTGATGTTCAATCAACTATTTTGCCTCAGTTTTCACGGTGGACGAAAATAGTACAATTCCTATAGGAACGGCAAGTCACAGGTAATAGAAAGGGGAAAATTTAGAACAATCAACATCGAAAGGGAAGAGGTACGCAGCAAACTATTAGGATTGAGAACAAATAAATCCCCGGGGCCTGATGGCCTCCATCCCAGTTTCCTCGAGACAGGATTTACTCCGACATGAAAATAAGTGGATGCATTTTCGAGAGGCAACATGTTTTCTGAAGGGGAGGTCGTATCTCACTACATTGATCGAAGGTGATTGATGAGCGTAAATCAGTGGATGTTGTTCACTGGATGAACTTCAGTAAGTCCGTTGACAAGGTCCGTCATGTAAGATTGGCACAGAAGGTTAAGTCGCAAGGGATCACAGATGAGTTGGCAGGATGGACACAGAACTGGCTTGGTCACAGAAGACAGAGGTAGCAGAGGAAGGGCGCGTTTCCGAATGGAGGGCTGTGTTAAGCGGCGTTTCTCTGGGATCAGTGCTGGGACCTTTGTTCTTTTAAAAATGTATAAATGATTTGGAGGTAAGTTTGCAGATGTCACAATTGTTCTGGAATTGTGAGAAATCATAGAAACCCTACAGTGCAGAAGGAAGCCATTCGGCCCATCGAGTCTGCACCGACCACAATCCCACCCAGGCCCTACCCCCATATCCCTACATATTTACCCACTAATCCCTCTAACCTACGCATCTCAGGACTCTAAGGGGCAATTTTTAGTATGGCTAATCAACCTAACCCGCACATCTTTGGACTGTGGGAGGAAACCGGAGCACCCGGAGGAAACCCACGCAGACACGAGGAGAATATGCAAACTCCACACAGACAGTGACCCAAGCCTGGAATCGAACCCAGGTCCCTGGAGCTATGAAGCAGCAGTGCTAACCACTGTGCTACCGTGCCGCCCGTGGGGGTAGTGATGAGGACCGTCAGAGGATACAGCAATGTATAGACCGTCGGAGACCTTGGTGGAGAGATGGCAGATGGAGACTAAGCCGGAAAAATTGTGAGGTAATGCATTTTGGAAGATCCAATACAGATCGGAAATATACAGTAAATGGCAGAACCCTTAAGAGTATTGATAGCAGAGGAATCTGGCTGTAAATGTACACAGGTCACTGAAAGTGGCAACACAGGTGGAGAAGGTAGTCAAGATGGCATACGGCATGCTGGCCTTCATCGGCCGGGGCACAGAGTTTCAAAGTTTTTCAAATCATGCTGCAGCTTTATATAAACTTAGTTAGGCCGCACTTGGAATATAGTGTTTACTTCTGGTCGCCACACTACCAGAAGGATGTGGAGGCTTTGGAGAGTGTACAGCAAATATTTACCAGGATGTTACCTGGTATGGAGGGCATTAGCTCTGAGGAGAGTTTGGATAAACTTGGTTTGTTCTCACTGGAAATTGAGGAGCGACCTCATAGAAGTCTACAAAAATATGAGAGGCATGGACAGAGTGGATAGTCAGAAGCTTTTTCCAAGGTGGAAGAATCAATTACTCGTGGGCGGTGGTTTAAGGTGCGAGGGGCAAGGTTGAACGTAGATTCACGAGACAAGTTATTTACATTGAGGGTGATGTGTCCCTGGAACTCGCTGCTGGGGGAGATAGTGGAAGCAGATACGATAGTAACTTTTAAGGGGCGTCTTGACGAATACACGAATAGGATGGGAATCGAGGGATATGGTCCCCGGAAGAGTAGGGGTTTTTAGTTCACTCGGGCAACATGGTTGATGCAGGATTGAAGGGCATAAGGGACTGTTCCTGTGCTGTAATTTTCTCTGTTCATTGGTCTCTGTTCTTTGTTCAATACTTCAAATACATTTGAAATGTCAGCATAAATGTTTTAAATCGTAATTACTTGTTAAAGCTCTTGCTGCATTTAGGGGCGTGTAAACTGTTCTCTTGTTAGTCTATATTCCTTTTTTGAGAATAATTTAACACTTTGCTGGTTGTTCTGTCAGTGCCTTAATATCTAATGTTTAAAAATCGTGTTAACCTATGAGGAGTGCCCCACATCCATCCCCCCTTCTGCCTATTGGCGAGCCCAATACTAGGCCGGTAAATACAATAGCCTAAAACTTCAGCGGTGATTGCTTCTTGATTTATTCCTTCTCAAACTTGATAGTCACTGCTAATGTTATGTAAATTGTGTATAACTGTATTTAAAGCATGACCCTCGCTAACACTAAAAATCCCAAGAAAAAACAATATTATCTCATGTCGTCCTTCAGACAGATGACTGACAATACATATTTTCATATGCTGGAGGAGCGCTTGGGAATAAGGAAAGCTCCTTGTCCACCTGGATCGATCCAGGAGAACACGGAACTGTCCGTATTACCAAGCGCTGCTGCACCCTCTATGGATTTTGCTGCTAAATAACAGCAGCATTTAAAAATTTGTATAATCATAATGAACATTAAGATGGCAATGAAGAAGAACACTAACCCTTGCATTATGTTTGATCCAAAAGAACCCATCCAACCAGTTGCCCAGTTCCGGAAGAAAATTATGTTGGTTGTTTACGTTTTTCGACCTCATTTCGAATGTGTGTGACCAATTCGTTCTCTTCTCTGAAGTGTCAGGTATGTATGTGGGACACTTTGATCCAATCAAAGCACACGGTCATCCCTTAGCCGCCAAAATGAAGATTAGTGTCGTTCAAATCTGTCGCACAACAGTCCGCATTCCAACATCTCGTCACTCCACTCAATGAGAGCTGCATCAGTGTCATTGGCAACCTGTTTCAAAACGGACCTAACAGTTTCAATATAGATTAACATTCTTTCATATGCAAACGAATATACCAACGAATTTGCTTATTCTCACAAGGACACGTCAATTACTCCCAGACGGAAGAATGATACAAAAATGGGACTACATATCCAAGGAAACACGATGCTTTCCATCGAATAGGTAGCTATGGATATTCCTTGTTCCCAAAAAAATCCAGTAAGTGCCATTGAGGGTCCGATAAGTGGGTCTCCCCTGAAAGCAATATGAAACGTTGTCCAACAGATCTTTATTATTTTATTATTTTTATTAATGACTTAGAGGAGGGGGCTGAAGGGTGGATCAGTAAGTTTGCTGATGACACCAAGATTCGTGGAGTAGTGGATGAGGTGGAGGGCTGTTGTAGACTGCATAGAGACATAGGTAGGATACAAAGCTGGGCTGAAAAACGGCAGATGGAGTTCAACCCTGATATATGTGAGGTGATTCATTTTGGTAGGACAAATTTAAATGTGGATTACAGGGTCAAAGGTAGGGTTCTGAAGACTGTGGAGGGACAGAGAGATCTTGGGGTCCATATCCACAGACCTCTGAAGGTTGCCACTCAAGTGGATAGAGCTGTGAAGAAGGCCTATATTGTGTTAGCTATTATTAACAGGGGGTTGGAGTTTAAGAGTCGTGGGGTTATCCTGCAACTGTACAGGACCTTGGTGAGACCACATTTAGAATATTGCGCGCAGTTCTGGTCACCTCACTATAAGAAGGATGTGGAAGCGCTGGAAAGAGTGCAAAGAAGATTTACCAGGATGCTGCCTGGTTTGGAGGATATGTCTTCTGAGGAAAGGTTGAGGGCGCAAGGGCTGTTCTCTCTGGAGCTTAGGAGGTTGAGGGGAGACTTAATAGAGGTTTATAAAATGATAAAGGGGATAGAGAGAGTGAACGTTCAAAGACTATTTCCTTGGGTGGATGGAGCGATTACAAGGGGGTATAACTATAGGGTTTATGGTGGGAGATGTAGGAAGGATGTCCGAAGTAGGTTCTTTACTCAGAGAGTGGTTGGGGGGCGGAATGGACTGCCTGCAGTGATAGTGGAGTCAGACACTTTAGGAACATTTAAGCGAATATTGGATAGAGACATGGAGCACACTAGGATGTTAGGGAGTGGGATAACTTGATCTTGGTTTCAGATAAACTCGCCACAACATCGTGGGCCGAAGGGCCTGTTCTGTGCTGTACTGTTCTCTGTTCTCTGTTAGATCATTACTCAATGGATTCAGAAAAGAAAAAAGGCTGGTTACATCTACTGAGTGTCAACATTTGCTTGTGCCCAAGTTCAAACCAAGGCCTTTTTTTCGTTCTTCACAGGCAATATTCCTTTTGGGTTTTTTTCTGCATATTTAACATAAAGTTGGGTGCTGGACTGAATGTGTTAAAAACAGAGGAGATTTCAGCAGTCTCTGTCAATCCTGACAAATTATCGCCTCATCTAAAACCCACAACGATGAAAACTCAAGGCCCACTCCAATATCCAATGAAGATTGAAGGTTTATGGTCGGACCCTCTGTTCTTTCCCTCTTTCCATCCCTCCCTGACCCGTGCCATCCAATGCAGACCGGGCCACTCTTGTATTTTGTGACATAAAAAGTGCTGGATTGAATGGGGTTAATTGAAGCTGTTTGTCCAATGACTGTGAATAATATCAGTCTCCATGGATCTGAGCAGCGTCACTGGAGGTTCTCCTTCTTCTATTCATAATGGATTCCGTTCAGTGTGTATTTCCATCGAGTCACGGGAGCGTCAACTCCGACACGAACAGAGATCATCAGTTGCAGAGACAGTTGGAGGAGAGAGCAGAATCTGAGAACAATGAACTGGAACGTTTCAACAATGGATCAGAATCTGGGAACAATGCATCGGAACATTCCACCCCCACCACCCCCGCCACTCCCACCGCCTATTTGTTTTTATACTCCTGGCACTTTCACCCACGCTATTTATTACATCACATGTGATGGATTTTATCGGCTATCATTATTAAACCGGATTGAAGTTGTACTCTACATTGTTCAAGGATTTTATTTTCCCATTCTGACTATGATTGGTGTCCCTGGTAAGTGTCAAGTCCAGTACTTACTTCTGTAAACCCTATTTGACTTTATTCCTCATCTTCTCATTTGCTCTGCACTGCTACTGTTGTTACCGTTGCTGTTGTGTCTCTATGTCCATTAATGAACCCGACAAAACAGCGAAAACTGTTTCTGTGTATTTGCTGGCTCAGATTATCTAAATTTCTCCCATTGTGGGATCGGGTAAGCCTCTATATCAGCGATGATGTTTGTAAACTATCTTTCAATGTATGACTGTCTTTGTTATTTGTGTTATGGGAACATGGACATTGACTTCAATGGTTCTCCCAATCTCTTTTCCCTCTTTACTGACGCCATCCCTGTACCTAAGATTAGTTCACAATGATTGCAACCTCTGTTAACTCATTTACCCTGAGCTGAAATCTGACCCCATATCCTCTCCATCATTAATCCCGTTACTGTTGCCTCTGGAATATTGTACTCTGGCTCCCCCAGCAGTCATTGCGAATACCGGACATAACTATACCAATTCTCCGATGACCAGCCTCACAGTTAGAAAGCTGCTGAACCAAAGCACATCTGTTGTCCATGTACCAACTCTCACCAAATCCCATTTACCCATCATTCGTGTGCTCATTGACTTCTGTCACCAGCTGCTCTGGAAAAGCCTCAGATTACTCACTCACCTGATCAAATCTCTCCATGATTTGTTCATCTGGTTCCCCCATTCTCTATCCATTTCACAAAATGTCTCTGTTTGTTCACATCCATGTTGTGGAGATGCCGGTGTTGGACTGGGGTGAACACAGTAAGAAGTTTGACAACACCAGGTTAAAGTCCAACAGGTTTATTTGGTAGCAAAAGCCACACAAGCTTTCGGAGCTCTGAGCCCCTTCTTCAGGTGAGTGGGAATTCTGTTCACAAACAGAGCTTATAAAGACACAGACCCAATTTACATGAATAATGGTTGGAATGTGAATACTTACAAGTAATCAAGTCTTTAAGAAACAAAACAATGTGAGTGGAGAGAGCATCAAGACAGGCTAAAAAGTTGTGTATTGTCTCCAGACAAGACAGCCAGTGAAACTCTGCAGGTCCACGCAACTGTGGGAGTTACAAATAGTGTGACATGAACCCAATATCCCGGTTGAGGCCGTCCTCGTGTGTGCGGAACTTGGCTATCAGTTTCTGCTCAGCGACTCTGCGCTGTCGTGTGTCACGAAGGCCGCCTTGGAGAACGCTTACCCGAATATCAGAGGCCGAATGCCCGTGACCGCTGAAGTGCTCCCCAACAGGAAGAGAACAGTCTTGCCTGGTGATTGTCGAGCGGTGTTCATTCATCCGTTGTCGCAGCGTCTGCATAGTTTCCCCAATGTACCATGCCTCGGGACATCCTTTCTTGCAGCGTATCAGGTAGACAACGTTGGCTGAATTGCAAGAGTATGTACCGTGTACCTGGTGGATGGTGTTCTCACGTGAGATGATGGCATCTGTGTCGATGATCCGGCACGTCTTGCAGAAGTTGCTGTGGCAGGGTTGTGTGGTGTCATGTGTGGTGTGGTGTCACATCCATACAGTACCTGAAAATACACACTCCACTCAATCTCCCCTTCCCCAGTCCCACAACACATATCTCCCTGACAGCAATATTCTCTGCTCCAGCCGCTCTTTTATCCATGATTTAGAAATCTAGATCCACATGCGGAGCAGCCACATTGCTACTCTGCTCCATTATGTCCAGTACATCTCCCCATGCTGGGAAGGTATCGTGTAAGGGCTGTATGCAGCTTGGGCTGGGAATGGAAGGCAAGCTCCAAATGTGACATCAACAAGCCATTTCGATCAATCTAACAGTACCCGAATTTAATATTCCCATTCTTATGTTTGAATGTCTTCTCGAGTGTGTTGCAACCCCTTTTTCCAGTTCTCTGGAGTAGTTCCGTTTAAGTATTTTTGAACTTCCCTGATTGAAGTGAATGTATGTCCCTCTGTGTCTCGGGTTTGTATTTTGTGCTCGATAGAAGCATTGGTGACAATGTGACAGAGTTCTGGAAAAAGGAAATCCAATGGGTTTCGTTCCTGTTGTCTCCCGTGTGGAGCTCCATGATGGACAGGATATTTCAGCAGCTCTGACATCTGTGTGCGAAACTTGGACGTGGTCTGTCCACTGAACGTATGTGTTAGTCACTCTCAGTTTAACGTGTGTTCCGCAACACGATGAACCTGGCACGGTAGCACAGTGGTTAGCACTGCTGCTTCACAGCGCCAAGGACCTAGGCGCGATTCCCGGCTGTGGCCACTGTCTGTGTGGAGTTTGCACGTTCTTCCCGTGCCTGCGTGGGTTTCTTCCGACTGCTCCGGTTTCCTCCCACATTCTGAAAGACGTGGTGGTTACGTGCATTGACCCGAACAAGCGCCGGACTGTGGCTTCTCGGGGAATTTCACAATAACTTCATTGCAGTGTTGATGTCAGCCTTCCTTGTGACGAATATATAAACTTCACTGAAATTTAAATATTCCATGAATCGAACTTGCACCTGAGGAGCTATTGACTCACTCTTCATAGAATCATAGAAACCCTACAGTTCAGAAAGAGACCATCTGGCCCATCGAGTCTACACCGACCACAATCCCACCCAGGCCCTACTCCCATATATTTAACCACTAATCCCTCTAACCTATGCATCCCAGGACACTAAGTGTCAATTTTAACATGGCCAATCAACCCAACCCGCACCTCTTTGGACTGTGGGAGGAAACCGGAGTACCCGGATGAAACCCACGCAGACACGAGGAGAATGTGCAAACTCCACACAGACAGCGACCCAAGCCGGGAATCGAACCCAGGTCCCTGGAGCTGTGTAACAGCAGTACTAACCGCTGTGCTACCGTGCTGCCCATTGTGATTGGAAAGTTAGTGGAGGTGTTGTGGATAGGTTTCTGGAGGTTGTGTTGTGAGCTGCTGCATACACTCAGGGAGGACAGAGGATTTGCTCTGAGGACTGAACTCTGGGAAAGGTAAAGGGACTGCATTTACAGTGTGTCTGGCTGTGTGGCATGGCCACAAAATGGAGCTCAGGCCGCAGAGAGTGGAAGCTCTGTAATGAGTGAGGATGCTGTGGGATTGTCATGCCCACCCTGGGGATACCAATCACTGTGGAATTGTGGCCAACTTTTCTTTCATTCGTTCACGGGTATCACTGGCTACGCAACTATGAGTTGCCCATTCCTACTTGCCCTGTTACTGGAGGGAATGCAACGGTCAAACAAATCTGATATGGTGCGATTCCAAACCTGCTCCCACAGTATTGCCCTGAGTCACTGGATAACTAGTCCATTGACAATCCCACTGCACCACATTTTGATTAAACGCTTCTGTCTTTCAATTCTCTCTTGCATCCCGTGAATGCGTAATCCAGAGAAAATGTATTTTTCACAGGTGACACAGGCCTGAATCCTACCACAATGGCTGATGGGATTTGAATTCAATAAAGAACACAATTTGGAACTCAAAGTCTAATCATAGGAATCACAGGAACGAGTCTTTCAGCGCCTCGAGCCTGCTCCCCCATTTAATACAATCATGGCTGGGTGTTGTGCAATCAGAAATGTTTAGTTGACAATCTAGTTGTGAGACAATCCTCGGGGACGAGTGAACGTAATATGGTAGAATTCCTTGTCAAGGTGTATAATGACGTATTTGAATCTGAGAGCATGGTCCTGAATTTCAGTAACGATATCTATGATGGTATGAGGCATGAATTCTCCATGACAGTCTGGGAAACATCAGATTTAAGGAAGACGCATAGAAATTGGCAAGGAAAAGCAATAGGCCTGAGGTTTGCAAGCTGTTTAAAATACAGCAAAGGAGAATCAAGGGATTCATTAAGAAGGGAAACATGTAGTATGAAAGCATGCCTGCAGGGAACATAAAAAAAACTGACTGTAACAATTTCTGTAGATATGTAATGACAAAAAAGATTGACAAAAACGAATGTAGTGCCCTTACAGTCAGAAACTCGAGAATTCACAACAGAAGAACATAAGAACGAGGAGCGGGAGTAGGCCATCTCATCCCTCGAGCCTGCTCCACCATTCAGTAAGATCATGGCTCATCTTTTTGTGAACTCAGCTCCCCTTACCCGCCCGCTCACCATAACCCTTAATTCCTTTACTCTTCAAAAATCTATCTATCCTTGCCTTAAAACACTCAATGAAGTAGTGTCATCTGCTTCACTGGACAGGGAATTTCGCAGATTCACAACAGTTTGTATGAAGAAGTTCGTCCTCAACTCAGTTCTAAATCTGCTCCTCCTTATTTGAGGACATGCCACCTAATTCTTGTTGAACCCAGCAGACGAAACAACTTCACTGCTTCTATCTTATCTAGTCCCTTCATAATCCTATATGTTTCTATAAGATCTCGCCTGATTCTTCTGAATTCCAATGAATATAGCCCAAGTATACTCAGCCTCACCTTTCAACTCCGGAATCAATCTCGTGAATCTCCTCTGTACCCCCTCCAGTGCCAGTATATCCTTTCTCAATTACGAAGACCAAAACTTCACCAGCACGCTTTACAGTTGCAAAATACCCTCGCTGTTTTGAAACTCTATTCATCTGGCAATGAAGGACAGAATTCCATTTGCCTTCTTAATTACCTGCTGCATCTGCAAACCAACTCCTTGTGATTCTTGCACAAGGACACTCAGGTCGCTCTGCACCGCAGCATGCTGCAATTATTTACCCTTTAAATAACAGCCCATTTTGCTGTTATTCCTCCCAGAATGGATGACCTCACATTTACCAACATTGTACTCCATCTGCCAGACCCTCGCCCCCTCATTTAGACTATCAACATCCCTTTGCAGACTTTCACCGTCCTCTGCACACTTTGCTCTGCCACACGTCTGAGTGTCATCACTTCACTTGGTCCCCAACACAAAATAATCGATGTAAATCGTAAACCATTGCGGTCCCAACACTGATTCCTGAGGCACTCCGCTAGGCACTGATCGCCGACCAGAAACATACCAAACTTTACCCCCACTCTTCGCTTTCTGCCAGTTAACCAATCATCTATCCATGCTAATATATTACCCGTAATACCATGCACCTTTATCTGATGCAGCAGTCTTTGGTTTGGCACCATGTTAAATGCCTTCTGGAAATCCAGAGACTCCAGATACACCACATCCACAGGCTCCCCATTGTCCACTGCGCATGTAATGTTCTCAGAGAATTGCGTCAAATCAAGTCCATGTAACATCCTGGTAAGTACTTTCTTCACTTTTTCTTGTTTAATATTATTCTATAATAGGGTAAACGGAAGTGTACACAGAATTAGAAGTGCAGCCTTACCAATGTCTTGTACAATTTCAACAAGACGTCCCAACGCTAGTTTCCAATGTTCGGAACAACGAAACCAAGCATGCTGAATGCCTTCTTCATCACCCTGTTCAACTGTGACTCCAATTTGAATGAACTATTAACTTCTACCTCTCGATCTCTTTGTTTTATAACTCTGCCCAACAACCTACCACCCTGCCATGATTCGATCTTCCAAAATGCATCACCTCGCATTTATCAAAATTTAACTCCCGCTGCCATTCATCAGCCCAATTCATCAAGATCGTGTCATCTTCAAACTGACTCATCATGGCTCTTAAGTTATCATCCAAATCATTAATATAAATGACAAATAACAGTAGACCCGGCACAGATCCCTCAGGCACAACGCTGGTCACTGATCTCCAGTTGGTAAACGAAACCATACAACTCCCCGTTGTCTTCTTTCATCAAGAACATTTGATATCCAATGGGCTACCTCACCTGGATCCCGTGACATGTATCCTTATGCAACAACTTACGTGCAGTAACTTGTAAAAGGCCTTTCCTAAAGTTCATGTAGACAACATCAACTGCACTGCCTTCATCACCTTTTTGTTTACTACTTCGAAAAATATCAATCAAATTCGTGAGACATGATTTTCCACTCACAGAGCCATGCCGTCTGTCTCTCATCAGACCTTGCCTCTCTATATGCCAGTAATCCTGTCTCTCCGAATACCTGCTAACAACGTACCCACTACAGACGTTAGGCTCACCAGCCTGTAGTTTCTCGGCTTTTCCTTGCAGCCCTTCTTAAGCAATGTCGCAATATTTGCTACGCTCCAATCTTTAGGTATCTCTCCTGTGACTGATGATGATTCAAATATATGTGCGAGGGGATCCGTTATTTCCTCCCTAGTCTCCTGGGATACAGTTCATCAGGTCCCAAGGATTTATCTACCTTGATAGAAACATAGAAACATAGAAAACTACAGCATAAAACAGGCCCTTCGGCCCCACAAGTTGTGCCGAACATATCCCTACCTTTTAGGCCTACCTATAACCCTCCATCCTGTTAAGTCCCATGTACTCATCCAGGAGTCTGTTAAAAGACCCTATTGAGTTTGCCACCACCAAAGCTGACGGCAGCCGATTGCAATCACCTACCACCCTCTGTGTGAAAAACTTCCCCATCTCATTTCCCCTGTACCTACCCCCCAGCACCTTAAACCTGTGTCCTCTCGCAGCAGCCATTTTCACCCTGGGAAAAAGCCTCTGAGAGTCCACACGATCTATGCCTCTCAACATCTTATATACCTCGATCAGGTCTCCTCTCGTTCGACGTCTCTGCAAGGAGAAAATACCGACCTCCCTCAGCCTATCCTCATAAGGCATGCCACTCAATTCCGGCAACATCCTTGTAAATCGCCTCTGCACCCTTTCAATCTTTTCCACATCCTTCCTGTCATGAGGCGACCAGAACTGAGCACAGTACTCCAAGTGGGGTCTGACGAGGGTCTTATACAGCTGCATCATTTTCCCCGGACTCCTAAACTCAATCCCTCGATTGATAAAGGCCAGCACACCATACGCCTTCTTAACCTCCACCTGCGCGGCCGATTTTAGAATGCTTCGGACCCGGCCCCCAAGGTCCTTCTGATCCTCTACAGTACTAAGAGTCTTTCCCTTTATATTGTACTCCTTCATCCCATTTGACATGCCAAAATGGACGACTACGCATTTATCTGTGTTGAAGTCCATCAGCCACTTCTCCGCCCAGTCTTGCATCCTATCTATGTCCCTCTGTATCTTCTGACATCCCTCCAGATTATCCACAACCCCACCAACCTTCGTGTCGTCAGCAAACTTGCCAACCCATCCCTCCACTTCCTCATCCAGGTCATTTATGAAAATGACAAACAGCAAGGGTCCCAGAACAGATCCCTGGGGCACACCACTGGTGACCGACCTCCATTTAGAAAAAGACCCATCTATAAACACTCTCTGCCTCCTTTGGGAAAGCCAGTTCTGCATCCACAGGGCAGCAGCCCCTTGGATCCCATGCCCTCTCACTTTTTCTAGAAGCCTTGCATGGGGTACCTTATCGAACGCCTTGCTAAAATCCATATAAACCACATCTACCGCTTTCCCTTCGTCAATGTGTTTAGTCACATTTTCGAAGAACTCTACCAGGCTCGTAAGGCACGATCTGCCTTTGACAAAGCCATGCTGAGTATTCTTGAGCATACTAAACCTCTCCAAATGCTCATCAATCTTGTCCCTCAGGATGTTCTCCATCAGCTTACCAACCACTGAGGTTAGACTCACCGGTCGGTAATTTCCTGGGCTATCCCTATTCCCCTTCTTGAAAATTTGAAACACATCTGCAATCCTCCAACCCTCCGGAACCTCTCCCGTCTCCATCGACGACGCAAAGATAATCGCCAGAGGCTCTGAAATCTCTTCCCTCGTCTCCCAAAGCAACCTGGGGTACATCCCATCTGGACCCGGCGACTTATCTATACTGATGCCATTCAGAATTCCAGCACAACCTCTTCGTTAAAGTCCAAATACACAATCCTTTCAGTCCACCGCAAGCCCACAGTACATCCAGCCAGGTCCTTCTCCTCTGTGAAAAACGAGGCAAAACACTCATTAAGCACCTCTGCCATTTCTACTGGTTCCGTACTGATTTTCCCGCCTTCACCTTTTATAGGCCCTATTCCTTCACGTCTCGCGTACGGCGTACTAGCCTTCATTAATCGAGGGATTGAGTTTAGGAGTCGGGAGATAATGCTGCAGCTTTATAGGACCCTGGTTAGACCCCACTTGGAGTACTGCGCGCAGTTCTGGTCACCTCATTACAGGAAAGATGTTGAAGCCATTGAAAGGGTGCAGAGGAGATTTACAAGGATGTTGCCTGGATTGGGGGGCATGCCTTATAAGGATAGGTTGAGGGAGCTTGGTCTCTTCTCCCTGGAGAGACGAAGGATGAGAGGTGACCTGATAGAGGTTTACAAGATGTTGAGAGGTCTGGATAGGGTAGACTCTCAGAGGCTATTTCCAAGGGCTGAAATGGTTGCTACGAGAGGACACAGGTTTAAGGTGCTGGGGGGTAGGTACAGAGGAGTTGTCAGGGGTAAGTTTTTCACTCAGAGGGTGGTGGAATCGGCTGACGTCGGTGGTGGTGGAGGCAAACTCGTTGGGGTCTTTTAAGAGACTTCTGGATGAGTACATGGGATTTAATGGGATTGAGGGCTATAGATAGGCCTAGAGGTAGGGATATGATCAGCGCAACTTGTGGGCCGAAGGGCCTGTTTGTGCTGTGGCTTTCTATGTTCTATGTCTCATCCTTTTACTCTTCACATATTTATAGAACGCCTTAGGGTTTTCCTTAATTCTACTTGCCAAGGCCTCCTCGTGACCACTTCTGGCTCTCCTAATTTCCTTCTTTAGTCCCTTCCTACAAGCCGTATACTAATCTAGATCCCTATCTTCGCCAAGCTCTCTGAACCTTTTGTACGCTTTCCTTTTCTTCTCCACTAGGTCCCGCACAGCTTTTGTGCACCACGGTTCCTTTAACCTACCAACTCCTCCCTGTCTGCTCGGAACATTGTCCTGTAGAACCCGAGGCAGACATTCCTTGAAAAACAGCCACCTCTCTTCAGTAGATTTCCCTGAGAATACCTGCATCCAATTTACTCCACTAATTTGCTGCCTTAAGTCTTCATGTTTCCCCTTACTCCATATAAACGCTTTGCTAGCTTGCCTGATCCTCTCTTTTGCCAATGCAAGCACAACGGAGATAGAATTATGATCGCTATCCCAAAGATGCTCTCCCACTGAGAGATCTGACACCTGTCCAGGTTCATTGGTCAGGATCAGATCAAGTACAGCCCCTCCTCTTGTAGGCTTGTCCACATGCTGTGTCAGGAAACCCTTCTGAACACACATAACGAACTCTTACCCTTCCAATCCCCTTACCCTAGGGATATTCTAATCTATGTTTGGGAAATTAAAGTCTCCCATCTCCACAACTCTGCTATTATTGCAACTCTCCAGGATCTGTTTCCCTATCTGCTCCTCCACCTCCCTGTCACTATTGGGCGGCCTATAGAAAACTCCCAGCAAAGGGATCGACCCCTTCCCACTCCGAACTTCCACCCACAGAGACTCAGTCAACAATCCCTCCACAGCGTACACTTTCTCTACAGCTGTGACACTATCCCTGATCAGTAGTGCCCCTCCACCCCCTCTCTTGCCTCCCTCCCTGTCCTTCCTGAAACATCTGAATCCCGGCACCTGTGGAATCCAGTCCTGTCCCTGAGACATACAAGTCTCCGTAATGGCCACCACATCACACTTCCAGGCATCGATCCACGCTCATCCAATTTATTCACTGTACACCTGGCATTAAAGTAAACACATCTCAAACCTTTGGTCTGAGCTCACCCTTCTCTATGCGTTTTAAGATTCCAGCACCTCCTTCTCTGTAATATGTACTCTTCTCAAGACATCACTATTTATTTCCCCAAGTTTACTGAATCCATTGCTTTAGAACATAGAACATAGAAAAACTGCAGCAAAAACAAGCCCTTCAGCCCACAAGTTGCGCCGGTCGTGTCACTACCCACCTCTGCTTACATATATAGAACATAGAACATAGAACATTACAGCGCAGAACAGGCCCTTCGGCCCACGATGTTGCACCGACCAGTTAAAAAAAAAAAAACTGTGACCCTCCAACCTAAACCAATTTCTTTTCGTCCATGAACCTATCTACGGATCTCTTAAACGCCCCCAAACTAGGCGCATTTACAACTGATGCTGGCAGGGCATTCCAATCCCTCACCACCCTCTGGGTAAAGAACCTACCCCTGACATCGGTTCTATAACTACCCCCCCTCAATTTAAAGCCATGCCCCCTCGTGCTGGATTTCTCCATCAGAGGAAAAAGGCTATCACTATCCACCCTATCTAAACCTCTAATCATCTTATATGTTTCAATAAGATCCCCTCTTAGCCGCCGCCTTTCCAGCGAAAACAATCCCAAATCCCTCAGCCTCTCCTCATAGGATCTCCCCTCCATACCAGGCAACATCCTGGTAAACCTCCTCTGCACCCTCTCCAAAGCCTCCACATCCTTCCTGTAATGTTGGGACCAGAACTGCACACAGTACTCCAAGTGCGGCCGCACCAGAGTTGTGTACAGTTGCAACATAACGCTACGACTCCTAAATTCAATCCCCCTACCAATAAACGCCAAGACACCATATGCCTTCTTAACAACCTTATCTACTTGATTCCCAACTTTCAGGGATCTATGCACACATACACCTAGATCCCTCTGCTCCTCCACACTATTCAAAGTCCTCCCGTTAGCCCTATACTCAACACATCTGTTATTCCTACCAAAGTGAATTACCTCACACTTCTCCGCATTAAACTCCATCCGCCACCTCTCGGCCCAACTTTGCAACCTGTCTAAGTCTTCCTGCAAACTACGACACCCTTCCTCACTGTCTACCACACCACCGACTTTGGTGTCATCAGCAAATTTGCTAATCCACCCAACTATACCCTCATCCAGATCATTAATAAATATTACAAACAGCAGTGGCCCCAAAACAGATCCCTGAGGTACACCACTTGTAACCGCACTCCATGATGAATATTTACTATCAACCACCACCCTCTGTTTCCTATCCGCTAGCCAATTCCTGATCCAATTTCCTAGATCACCCCCAATCCCATACATCTGCATTTTCTGCAGAAGCCTACCATGGTGAACCTTATCAAACGCCTTACTAAAATCCATATATACCACGTCCACTGCCTTGCCCCCATCCACCTCCTTGGTCACTTTGAGGGTTATAGGCTTACCTATAACCCTCAATCCTATTAAGTCCCATATCCTTATCCAGAATTCTCTTAGAAGACCCTATCGAGTTTGCCTCAACCACCACTGACAGCAGCCGATTCCATTCACCCGCCACCCTCTGAGTGAAAAACGTACCCCTGACATCTCCTCTGTACCTACTGCCCAGCACCTTAAACCTGTTTTCTCTCGTCGCAATCATTTCAGGCCTGGGAAAAAGCCTCCGAGACTTCACCCGTTCTATTCCTCTCAACATCTTGTCCACCTCTACCAGGTTACCTCACATCCTTCGTCTCTCCAAGGAGAAAAGACCGAACTCCCTCAACCTATCCTCATAAGGCATGCCACCCAATCGGCAACATCCTTGTAATTCTTCTCTGCACCCTTTCAATAATTTCCACATCCCCCCTGTAATGAGGCGACCAGAACTGAGCACAGTACTCTAAGGGGAGACTGACGAGGGTCTTATGAAGCTGCATCATTGTTTCCCGACTCCTGAACTCAATCCCTCGATTGATGAAGGCCAGCACACCATACGCCTTCTTAACCACCTCGAGTACCTGCGAGGACGATTTAAGACTCCTACGGACCCGGACCCCAAGGTCCTTCTGATCCTCCACACTGCTCACATTCTTTCCCTTTATATTGTATCCTTCATCCCATTTGACATGCCAAATTGAACCACTACACATTTATCCGGGTTGAAGTCCACCTGCCACTTCTCCGCCCAGTCTTGCACCCTATCTATGTCACGCTGCAGCTTCTGACATCCCTCCAAACTATCCACAACACCACCAACCTTCGTGTCGTCGGCAGACTTACCAACCCATCCCTCCAATTCCTCAGCGAGGTCATTTATGAAAATGACAAACAGCAAGGGTCCCAGAACAGATCCCTGGGGCACTCCACTGGTGACCGACCTCCATTCAGAAAAAAGACCCATCTACAACCACTCTCTGCCTTCTGCAGGCAAGCCAGTTCTGGATCCACAAGGCAACAGCCCCTTGGATCCCATGCCCTCTCACTTTCTCGAGAAGTCTAGCATGGGGGACCTTGTCGAACGCCTTGCTGAATTCCATGAAAACCACGTCTCCCGCTTTCTCAGCTGCAAATACTGGCGGCACTTAGCACAGTGATTAGCACGGCTGCTTCACAGTGCCAGGGATCCAGCTTTCATTCCCTGCTTAGGTCACTGTCTGTGTGGAGTTTGCACGTTCTCCACTTGTCTGCGTGCATTTCCTCCAGGTGCTCCGGTTTCGTCCCACATTCTAAAAGACGTGCTGTCTACGTCCATTGACCCGAATAGGCGCCGGACAGTGGCGACTCCGAGAATTTCACAGTAACTTCATTTTCAGTGTTATGGAAGCCTTTCTTGTGACGAATAAATATGTTTCATTCATTGGAAATGTTGATTTAGAATCTCAACCATCTTTTGTGGACCCTTATGAGTCCCGACTCTCTCGCTTGTTACTCTTTTGCCCTTTATGTATTAGTAGAAGCTCTTTGAGTTCTCATTTTCTTGATATGCTTAAGCAATCTCGTGTCCCCATTTTGCCCTCCTGATTTCTCTGCTAACTATACTCCAACACCCCCCATTCCTTCAAGGGATCCCAATTGATCCAAGTTAAATGCCTCCTTGTTCTTCTTGACCATGGCCTCAATATCCCGAGTCATCCAGGATTTACTACTTCTCCCAGCCTTGCCCTTCACTCTAAAAGTAATATGCTTATCATGAACCCATGTTAACACACTTTTGAAAGCCTCCCTTTTACCAGATGTCCCTTTGCCTGCCAACAGGCTCCCCCAAGCAACTTCTGAAATTTCCTGTCTAATACCATCAAAATTGGCCTTGCCCCAAATTAGAATTCCCACTTTTGGGCCAGCCCTTAAATATATTGGAATTCTGGTCACTAGTCCAAAAGTGATTGCTTGTTAACAATTATGTCACGTGCCCTCCCTCATTTCCCAAGAAAGGACAAGTTTGGCCCATCTCCAGTCGGGCCTTCCACATACTGAATGAGAAATTCGTCCTGAATACACTCACAAATTCGTTATCCATCCAAGCCCCTAATACAATAGCCTGCAAGACAATGTTGGGAAAGTTAAAGTCTCCGTCCATTACCACCCTATTTTTCTTGGTGCTATCATTAATCTTCTTACACTCTGGAGTTTCTGGCCTGGATTAGAACATTTGGCTGTTCTTTGAAAGATTGAAATCTATATTCCTATATATATTTTTGATTAGGGGACTTCAAGGCTGTGAGTGGTAAGCATATGTGTGTTTTCATTTCAGATGCTGTATTCAGGTTTAAATAGGGATGACTTTTGAAAAAATGGCTCATTCAGAGGCTGAGAAATTCCTGGGAGTGGAAGAATTCATGCAGATTGTTTTGCAAAAGGTGACTAAAACAACACTTTTGGAATTGGCAAAAGAGTTGCAGTTGACATTCGCTAACAGTTTAAGGAAAGGGGAGATAATTGTGGCGATAACACAGCATCTAAAATTGCCAAAAATACATTCAGAATCATTCGAAATGGCTGAAGTTCAACGACAAATGAAAAAGCTGGATCATGAAGAAGAATTAAAGCAGTTTGAATTCGAAATAAAAGAAAGGGAGTAACAGCAAGCAACGTCATTGAAACAGTTTGCATTTTAGCAAGAAAATGAAGTGGATCTGCTTGAATTCAGATAAGAAAAAAGGAAAGGGAGCAGATAGCCCACGTGGAACAAAACAGTCAGAGCCAAAACTTTGGGAAGCCGATTGTAAGCAAGAATCATATCATAAAGTATCTTGTGCGGGAACACATGTTACATCTTCATGAATAGGCTCTGGAAGGAACATGTGCCCTGATGCGGGATTACGTGTCTATCCAGTTTGGCAATGATCCGGTGGGAACGTACACTTTGACACTTATAGAGAGCGTTTAGGGTAACCTGGCAACGGGGAAGTAACTTCAGCCACGATGGGAGTACGTGTCTGGATTTAATGGACAAATGAGATAACATTATGTGGAATGGTAAAATGCAATTTGCTGAGGTGAGTGACAAGGACTATTATTGATCTGTGCACATGAAAGATGATGATTTTAAACTAGGTTAAGGTGGTAATGATTGATAGAAAAACTATAATTTATCCGTGTTGAATTGTAAACTTCAGATCTAATCAAAGTGATGAGGTTGGTCCATTTCAAAGCTTACTCGATCCTCGGGTCATCTCCAAGTAGCTGCCAGTTAAATAAAGATATGGCTTTGCTTCAGAGGCATTGGCTTCATGAATCTTTCATTGAGATTTCCTGACAGCTTTGGTCACCTCACGTACCCAACAACAAGAGGGAAAGCTCCAGCTCCGCTGAAACCCTTAATAACCATTCAAGTATTTGAGGAACCTTTTGCAGGGTCTTTACTATTTGTGTAGGACCCCTCACTAAAACGAGAAGCGGGAATCACTGTCTATTGATTTGAATGGAAACGTCTCATAGTATTCCAGAGGCCATTTCATTAAGCAATATTACCGCTAAAAGGATTGCAGAGGAATTGCTTACTTTTATATATGAGTTCTGGATTACCCCTATCAATACAATCAGGTCAAAAGTAATTTTTTACACCAGAGTTGTTGAAGTGTAACTTTTTTTCCTGATAATTACTTGTAAAAGACAGACTCTACGAATTCGTTCTCATCAAAATAACAAGCATTTAATAACGAAGCTGTGCATGCAGAGGATGGCTAAGACTTGAGGACAGAGAACAGTTGGAACAGCTGCTAATCCCTCCACCAAGTCCGCGCCTAGCCTCAGAAAGAGTCCACAATTTATACAAAATCAGTATCAGGTTTTGTGACAAGCTCTGACGCGGGAAAATGAGCAATAAAACAATTAGTAGCAACGTCAATTCAAGTGGCATCTCACCGTGACTTCCGAGGCCCCTCGGTCTTATCAATAATAACATTATCTTGTCCATTGAAGAAACAAAATGGTTCGGTGACTCCCTCACCTCCGACCTTATCTTGTTTAATGTACGTAGTTCTAAAGTATTTCTCAAAACACCCTGAAATCAGGCCAGTTGGCCTTGTTTTATGTACGTAGTTCCTGGGCACTTGGCAACACACCCTGAGATCAGGCCAGTTGGCCTTATATTGTTTTATTACTTCACTTCCCTAAGATAAGCAGAGTCAGCCTTAGTTTAACCTTACTAGTTTGGGTGAGGGTCAAATGGTTTAGCAGCTGCTTTGTTCTGTGTTTTTTTGTTAGTATCACCTCGAGGAAGTAGCCACTTTTCCCATCATGCCATTATTAGTTTGAACCATATCACATTCCCTCCTGTTGTCATATCATGACAACTATCTAAATAGGTATATCCATAACTCGATTGACAATGCATTTTCACAAACAGCCAAGCAATCCTATCCCCAGTAGCAGTAGGAGCAAGAGTAAGAAGGTCTTAAAGATCCAATCAAACAACCCATGTCCCAGCCGTCCTAGCCAGCCTGGCGGGTTATAATCATGAAACTCTCGGCCAACTTCTTGAAGCTGATCTGCCTGCTTTTTAATGTGGTCAGCCAGGGTAGTGCTGAAGGGAGTGCAGGTAGTGCATGTAAGGGGCGACATATCCCAGGTAACAGGATCCAATCCAATTGGCAGGAAGCCACGCATAGGCCCTTGTGCCACAAATGCAATATGTTCCATTATAGGCCGTAAAATCATCAGCCAATGTCATCCAGGGTATAGGGGTGGTACGTGCCCAAGAGCTCTCAGAGGTGAGGTTCCATACACGGGAGAAATCAAGGACAAACATACCCTTGTCAGATAGGCCTGCTACTGGTCCCTGCCATTCGGTTGAAAGGTTACATTTACTTTGCCCCACCTTCTTTCCTCTTCCTGATTTACTAAAACATAGGGACCCTCGCACATCACTCGGGAGGATGGTAAGGGAGGGGGAGGGCAAGACATGATTATATACGGGTTGGTACCAGGCCGAAAACCTAGTCATTTCATAGCCAGCCGATTCCCATTCTATCATATCCCCACCTATCCCTGATTGGTTTTGTCGTAAAATCCATTCCACTATCTCTGCTAAATGGAATGGGAGGGATTGAAGAGGTTTCCCTTCCTTGGAATAGACGGGGATGGGAGTACAGGCCCAACATTTATTTACATTCACTCTTTCAGCATAAATTTATGACATATGCAGATAAGTATCAGCATGCAGTCTCTGGTTAGCTTGTCTTTTTACTACTATGTTTCCATCAAGTCCAAATAGTCCACAAAGTACAAAAAATCTGATGAAGATCTTCATCTGGTATTCGTCTCTGAGTCGGATGTTATCTTCTTACAATCTGCCAGATGTACCCAACTTGAACGTCCTTCAAGCTTGACGGCAGTCGATGTTGTTAGTAGCACTTGGAAGGGCCCGATCCAGCGCTGTCCCAGCTTCTGTCTTTCCCAGTTCTTCACTCATACGAAGTCGCCAGGTTTGATAACGGGATATCGAGAGATATCCGTCCCTGTGGTTACTGGGATATGTGCTTGTCTCACCTGTGAGTGAAGAAACTTCAGAGAAAGTGTTAATTGCTTCAAATAATTCTACATCTGTTCCCCCATCACATCGAGGTCTACTCCATCCAGGCGTTTTTCATGGGCATCCCAAGGAATCCTCATTGGCCGACTGTAAACTATCTCTGCAGCTGACAGTCCGGTCCGCGAATGAGGAGTCACTCGCATGTGAAACAGTGGCAAGGGCAATACCTTTAGCCAATTTAACCGAGTTTCTTCAGTCAATTTAGATAATTTTTCTTTTAAAGTCCCGTTGGCGTTTCCACAATTCCTGCTGCCTGCGGATGATACGCCCACTAGTTGTTGTTTAATTACGAGTGCTTCGCACAATTCAGTATTGATCCGAGCCACAAAATGTAGTCCATTATCTGAACTCACCATTTTGGGTACCCCAAAACAGGGAATAACTTCTGTCAATAATAATTTTATCACCGTATGTGCAGTACAATTTGTGGTGGGGAAGGCTTCAATCCATTTACTGAACACATCTATTATAACTCGGCAATATATATAGCATAATTCAATATAATCAAGCTGCATACAGGCAAAAGGTCCATCTGGCAAGGGAGTGGTTCTGGGAGGGCATTTAGTGTCTTTACCCTTATTATTTCTCATGCAAATGAGGCATCGATCCAGCCGCGTTTGTGCTGCTGTATTCAAATCTGGGTGCCACCAAGTTTTTAGAAGTAACTGTACCATTCCCTCCTTGCCTAGATGGGTGCAAGAATGCAAATAGTCAATAAGGAGTGGCAATAAAAGAATCCGGAATAGACACGTGACCAACTGGAGTAAGCCAGAGGTCCTGTGCCAAGGTGTGCGAACACCCCATTGACTTCCACAGTGTGCGCTCAGAATCAGAGGCGTCCCTCTGCAATTTTTGTACCTCAGTTATTTCTGGCATGCCCTTCGCTTCCAACATGGGTACATGATTTAGAGCCTGATTACCCCCAGTGGGAACAATGACAGAGGCCGATCCGGCTGCCGCCTTAGCAGCTAAATCAGCACGGGCATTCCCTAATTGGTAGGAAGTCTCACAACACCAGGTTAAAGTCCAACAGGTTTATTTGGTAGCAAACAACAGAAGCTTTCGGAGCACTGCTCCTTCGTCAGATGGAGTGAAAATGTGCTCTCAAACAGTGCAAACAGACAAAATCAAGTTGCAGAATACTGATTAGAATGCGAATCCTACAGCCTGCCAGGTCTGAAAGGTACAGACAATGTGGGTGGAGGGAACATTAAACACAGGTTAAAGAAACTCAGCACACATGGAGCAGTTGAACCAGGAGCACTCCTCGCCACAATGGATGTCTCGGCACTCTACACCAGCATCCCCCACGATGATGGCATTGCTGCAACGGCCTCAGTACTCAATGCCGTCAACTGCCAGTTTCCAGATGCAGTTTTACAACTCATCCGCTTCATCCTGGACCACAATGTCTTCACCTTCAACAACCAGTTCTTCATCCAGACACACGGAACAGCCATGGGGATCAAATTCGCACCTCAATATGCCAACATCTTCATGCACAGGTTCGAACAAGACTTCTTCACCGCACTGGACCTTCAACCGATGCTATACACTAGATACATCGATGATATTTTCTTCCTTTGGAGTCATGGTGAGCAATGACTGAAACAACTATATGATGTACAATTTCTGTCAATCATTGGGGATACAAGTTCCATCCCACCATCAGACTCACCATGGACTACTCTCCGGAATCTGATGCATTCTTGGACATACGCATCTCCATTAAGGACGGTCACCTCAGCTCCTCACTGTACCGCAAGCCCACGGATAACCTCATGGTGCTCCACTTCTCCAGCTTCCACCCTAAACACGTTAAAGAAGACATCCCCTACGGACAAGCCCTCCGAATACACAGGATCTGCACAGATGAGGAGGATCGCAACAGATACCTCCAGACGCCGAAAGATGCCCTCATAAGAACAGGATATGGCGCTCGACTCATCGATCAACAGTTACGACGCGCCACAGCGAAAAACCGCACCGACCTCCTCAGAAGACAAACACGGGACACAGTGGACAGAGTACCCTTCGTTGTCCAGTACTTCCCCGGAGCGGAGAAGCTACGGCACCTCCTCCAGAGCCTTCAACATGTCATTGATGAAGACGAACATCTCGCCAAGGCCATCCCCACACCCCCACTTCTTGCCTTCAAACAACCACGCAGCCTCAAACAGACCATTGTTCGCAGCAAACTACCCAGCCTTCAGGCGAACAGTGACCACGACACCACACAACCCTGCGACAGCAACCTCTGCAAGACGTGCCGGATCATCGACACGGATGCCATCATCTCACGTGAGAACACCATCTACAAGGTACACGGTACCCACTCTTGCAACTCAGCCAACGTTGTCTACCCGATACGCTGCAGGAAAGGATGTCCCGAGGCATGGTACATTGGGGAAACCATGCAGACGCTGCGACAACGCATGAATGAACACCGCTCGACAATCACCAGGCAAGACTGTTCTCTTCCTGTGGGGGAGCACTTCAGCAGTCACGGGCATTCAGCCTTGGATCTTCAGATAAGCGTTCTCCAAGGTGGCCTTCACGACACACGAGAGCGCAGAGTCGCTGAGCAGAAACTGATAGCCAAGTTCTGCACACATGAGGACGGCCGAAACCGGGATGTTGCAGTTATGTCACATTATCAGTAACCCCCACAGCTTTCCCCCTGATCTTGCAGAATCTCACTTGCTGTTCTGTCTGGAGACAATACACATCTCTTTAACCTGTGTTGAATGCTCCCTCCACCCACATTATCTGTACCTTTAAGACCTGGCTGGCTGTAGAGATTTGCATTCTAATTAGTATTCTGTAACTTGATTTCTGTGTCTGTGCACTGTTGGAGAACAGATATCCACTCCATCTGACGAAGGGGCAGTGCTCCGAAAGCTTATGGTATTTGCGACCAAATAAACCTGTTGGACTTTAACCTGGTGTTGTGAGACTTCTTACTGTGCTTACCCCAGTCCAACGCCGGCATCTCCACATCATGACTTCTGTGACAGAGCCAGTGCAGTATTCATCTCACCTCTGATCCCTTGCCACTTCTCCTACTGTACCATTCTGCATTAGGGACCTTTTCAAATGCCTGACTGAATTTCATGTGGACGATATCCACTGCCCTACCATCATCAATCATCTTTGTCACTTCCTCAAAAAACTTGATCACGTTAGTGAGACACGATCTCCCCTTCGCAAAACCATGTTGCCTCTCGCTAATACGTCCACTTATTTCCAAGTGCGAGTAAATCCTGTCTCGAACAATCCTCTCCAATAATTTCACTCCCACTGACGTAAGGCTCACCGACTTGTAATTACCTGGATTATTCTTGCTACCCTTCTTAAACAAAGGAAGAGCATTGGCTATTCTCCAATCATCTGGGACCTCCCCTGTCGAGAGTGAGGATAGAACAATTTCTCTCAAGGCCCCAGCAATTTCCCCCCTTGCCTCTCTCAGTATTCTGGGGTATATCACATCAGGCCCTGGGAACTTGTCTACATTAATGTTTCTCAAGAACCCCAATACCTCCTCCTTTTTGATCTCAACATGACTCAAACTGTCTACACACCCTTCCCCAGAGTGATCATCCACCAAGTTCTTCTCTTTGGTGAATACTGACGCAGAGTATTCATTTAATACCGTGCCCATTTCCACTGGCTTCACGCATAGATTCCCTGCCCTGTCCTTGATTGGGCCAAGAATCTCTCAGGCTACCCTCTTGTTCTTTATATCTGCATTAAAAGCCGAGAGATTTTCCTTAATGCTGCTTGCCAATTACTTATTGTGATCCGTTTCAGCCCTCCTTACTCCTTGTTTTCTACTTTCCTTGTATTCCACACTTGCTTCGTGTGTTCTCAGCCTCCAAGCCTTGACAAATGTTTTTTTTCTCTTTGACTAGGCTCACAGTATATCTCGTTATCCAAGGTTCCCAAAGCTTGCCATATTTACACTTCATCATTTGCAGGAATGTGCTGGTCCTGAACTCCTATCAACTTACACTTGAAAGCCTCCCATATGCCAGATGATGTTTTTTCCCCAATCTCCCTTCTTCAGTTCCTGCCTAATATTGTTGTAATTAGCCTTCCCCCAATTTAGAACCTTCAAATGAGGAGTACACTTATTTTTGTCCATACGTATCTTGTAGCTTACTGAATTGTGCTCACTGCTCCTGAACTGCTCTCCTACTGAAACGTCGACCACCTGACCGGGCTCATTCCCCAATACCAGGTCCAGTACGGCCCCTTTCCTAGTTGGACTATCTTCAAGAAGCCCTCCTGGATTCTCCTTACAATCTCTGCCCCATCAACGCTCCTAACACTGTGAGTCCCAGTCAATATAGAGGATTTTGAAATTTCCCACCACAACAACCCTATTATTTTTACACCATGCGCAAAATTGCTTACATATCTATTCCTCTTTCTCCCGCTGGTTGTTGGACGGCCAAGAGTAAACCCCAAACATCGTGCCTATACGCTGCCTATTCCTGAGCTCTACACATATTGCCCCGCCGTATGAGCCCTCCGAGGTGTCCTCCCACTGTACAACTGTGATATTATCCTTAACGAGTAGTGCAACACCCCCACCCTTTTTATATCCCCCTCTATCCAGCCTGAAACATCTGTATTCAGGAACGTTATGTTGCCAATCCTGTCCTTCCCTTAACCACGTCTCTGTAACAACAACAACATCATAGTTCCAAGTAGTAATCCAAGCTCGAACTTCATCTGCCATACCTCTTGCGCTATTGCATTGAAACAAATGCACTTCAGTCTACCAGTCCCTCTTTGATTAGCAACCAAACCTGTCTGCTCTTTCTCTGAGTCTTACTGGCTCTACTCTCCGGTTCCCTTTAAGTTAATTCACCTTTGCTTTGGTTCCCACACCTCTGCCAAACTAGTTTAAATCCTCCCGTGTGACACTAGCAAACATCCCAGCCATAATATTTATGCCCTTTCAGTTTAGATGCAACCCGTCCTTCTTCTACATTTCCCTCCTGCACCGGAATAGATCCCAAAGGTCCAGATATCCGAAACCCTCCCTCCTTCACCAGCTCTTTAGCCACGTGTTGAGCTGTACTCCCTTCCTACTTCTAGCCTCACTGGCACGTGGCACAGGGCGCATTCCTGAGATGACAATCCTGGAGGTCCTGCTTTTTAACGTTCTACCTAACACCCTAAACTTTTGCTGCAGGACCTTGACAATCTCCCTACCTACGTCGTTAGTACCAATGTGTACCACGACCACTGGCTGTTCACCCTCTCCCTTCAGAATGCTTTCTATCCGTTCAGAGACATCCCGGACACTGGCACCAGGGAGACAGCAACCGCCTTCCAATGGTTATGAATTAGCCCATTAATCAAAGTTTGCTTTCCGAAATTAGTTTCGGCCTGTGAGGGATAGAAACCGGGGAAAGGATAAATCCTCAGGTTGTAGAGGCAAAGGATATCTCCTGGGAGATAATGAAAACAGAAAATTTAATTTTAAAAATGAACCACATGTGGGTGGAAGAGAAAAATATGAGATTCAGATGTTTTCACGATAATGACTAAGGCCATGCAAAGTTACAATGTTGGTGGTTTAAGGAAAGCACTGGGAAGACTGGTATGGTAAAACAGGATAAGACAGTGGGGTTTGTTAAAGTGGTAAATGAAAGCCAAGTTGAAGGGAAAGAGGCGCAAAAGAGTGTGCAGCCTGGTCTGGAGTTGATCGATAAGAAAGTGCCAGAACTCTTGAAAGACTCTACTTCTGTGGGCGAAGTTTACACATTTGCGCCAAGAGGACTAGGTAAAGAAGTTAAAAATTTAAGAGATACGGGAGAAAGTCAATATTTGATGGTAAGTTGAGTTATGTAGTTTGAAAGGTGCATTCCAGGAAAGGTAGTAATATGTGGACTTCAGGGTGAGAATCGTAGTGTTCCATTCTGTACGATGAGTTTGGAGTGTCCAGCGAGCAGCGGTGAATTGGTAACAGGGGCAATAGAGAAATTACCTTGCCCAGGAATACAGCTTATCTTAGTAACGATATAGCTGGACCACGGATGGGAGTGATGCCTATGGTGGTTGATAAGCCAGTGTTAATCAAATGACTGAATTCCTGAAGGACAAATATTCTGGGATATTTCCTGATTGTGTCGTAACAAAGTCACAAAGTCACGTCTTAAGACAAGAGGAGAAATCAAGCAGGGAAGATAAGAAAGCTAAAGTTCAATGATCAGAAACGATTGTTGACAGGATAGTTGGAAAAGAAAAAGAACAGATGGAGGATGAGGGGGATATTTTCCGTTTGGGAATCTTGGCAGAGTTGCAACTTTGGTGGCAAATGCAGGAAGGAAGACTACAATCAGAATGGTGGCAGTTAGGTGAAAGGGGAATTGCAACGTTGCCTGGGTGTCATAGTAGAATAGTCGCTGAAGGTTGGCATGCTGGTACAGCAGGAGCTGAGGAAGACCAATGGCATGCTCGCTTTCAGGCATGGAGCCAGAGGAGTGGGCGAGGTATTAAATAGTATTCACCAAAGAGAAGGATTTGGTGGATGATGAATCTAGGAAACAGTGTGCAGATAGCTTGAGTCATGTTGAGATCAAAAAGGAGGAGGTGTTGGAAGTCTTGAGAAACACCAACGTAGACAAGTCCCCAGGGCCTGCTGGGATGTAAACCAGAATACTGAGAGAGGCAATGGAGGATACTGCTGGAAGCTTGAGTGAAATATTTGTATCCTCACTGGGTACAGGGGATGTCCAAGAGGGTTTGAGAATAGTCAATGGCTTTCCTTTGTTTAAGAATGGTAGCAAGAATAATCTAAGTAATTACAGGCCGGTGAGCCTTCCGTCAGTGGTAGTGAAATTATTGGAGAGGATTCTTCGAGAGAGGATTTACTCCCACTTGGAAATAAGTGGACGTATAAGTGAGAGGAAACATGGTTTTGTGAAGGGGAGGTCATGTCTCAGGAACATGATGGAGCTTTTCGAGGAAGTAATCATAGAAATCATAGAAACCCTACAGTGAAGAAAGAGGCCATTCGGCCCATCGAGTCTGCACCGACCACAATCCCACCCAGGCCCTACCCCCATATCCCTACATATTTACCCGCTAATCCCTCTAACCTACGCATCTCAAGACACTAAGGGGCAATTTTAGCATAGCCAATCAACCTAACCCGCACATCTTTGGACTGTGGGAGGAAACCGGAGCACCCGGAGGAAACCCACGCAGACACGAGGAGAATGTGCAAACTCCACACAGACAGTGACCCAAGCCGGGAATCGAACACAGGTCCCTGGAGCTGTGAAGCAGCAGTGCTAACCACTGTGCTACCGTGCCGCCCAAGCGGTACGATGAAGATGATTGCTGAGCGTAAGGCAGTGGATTTTGTCTACATGGACTTCAGTAAGGCCTTTGACAAGGTCGCACATGGCAGACTGGTGCAGAAGGTGAAGTCGCATGGAATCGGAGGTGAGCTGGCAAGGTGGATACAGAAGTGGCTTAGTCATAGAAGAAAGAGCGTAGTAGTGGAAGGGTCTGTTTCTGAATGCAGGGCTGTGACAAGTGGCGTTCCTTTGGGATCAGTGCTGGGACCTTTGCTGTTCGTAATATATATAAATGATTTCAAGGAACATGTAACTGGTTTGATTAATAAGTTTGTGGATCACACAAATGTTGGTGGATTTGTGGACAGCGATGAGGACCATCAGAGGATACAGCAGGATATAGATCGGTTGGAGGCTTGGTTGGAGAGATGACAGATGGGGTTTAAGCTGGACAAATGTGAGGTGATGCATTTTGGAATGTCAAATATAGATAGGAAATATTTAGTAAATGGCAGAACCCTAAAGAGTATTGATAGGCAGAGGGATCTGGGTGTACAGCTACACAGGTCACTGAAAGTGGGAACACAGGTGGAGAAGGTTGTTAAGAAGGCACGTGGCATGCTTGCCTTCATCGGCAGGGGCATTGAGTTTAACAATTGGCAAGTGTTGTTGCAGCTTTTAAAACCTTCGTTAGTCTGCACTTGGAATATCGTGTTCAATTCTGGTCGCCACACTTCCAGAAGGATGTTGACGTAAGGAGAGGGTGCAGACCGATTTACCAGGATGTTCCTGGCATGGACGGCATGAACTATGAGGAGAGGTTGGGGAAAGTTGGTTTGTTCTCACTGGAAAGACGAAGGGTGAGGGGCGACCTGAAAGAAGTCTACAAGATTTTGAGGGGCATGGACAGAATGGATAGTCAGAAGCTTTTTCCCAGGGTGGAAGAGCCAGTTACTAGGGGGCATAGGTTAAAGGTGGAGGGGCAAGGTTTAAAGGAGATGTACGAGGCAAGTTTTTTACATAGAGGGTGGTGGGTGTCTGGAACTTGCAGCCGGGGGAGATAGTGGAAGCAGATTCGACAGTGAGTTTTAAAGTGCGACTGGACAAATACATGAATAAGTTGGGAATAGAGGAAGATGGTCCCCGGAAACGTAGGAGGTTTTAGTTTATTCGGGCAGCATGGTCGGTGCAGGCTTGGAGGGCCGAAGCGCCTATTCTTGTGCTGTAATTTCCTTTGCTCTTTGTTCTCAGAAATAGGCTTTAAGTATAGGAGTAGGGATGTCTTTCGAGATATACAGGACCCTGGTGAGGCCACACCTTAAGTTTTGTGTGCGCTTTCGGCCTCCTAATCTGAGGAAGGACATTCTTGCTAGTGGGCGAATGCAGGGAAGGTTCACCAGACTGAGTCCCGGAATGGCACGCCTGGCATATGAAGAGATGCTGGATCGTCTCGGCTTGTTCTCACTGGCATTTAGAAAAATCAGAGGAGATCCCAGAAACATAACAAATCCTGATGGGGCTGGACAGGCCTCGATGCGGGAAGAATGTTACCAATGTTAGGGAAGTCCAGAAATTGCGTCACAGTCGAAGAACAACGATTGGTGTGAATAACTTTTTTGTCTCAGCGTTGTGAACCTGTGGGATTCTCTAACACAGAAATCAGTTGGGGTCAGTTCGTCAGACATGTTCAAGAGGGAGCTGGACGTGGCCCTTGTGGCAAAAGGGATCAAGGAGCATGGAGAGGAGCGTGAGGAGGATACTGAAAGTGAATGATCGAATTGAATGGTGGTGCAGGCTCGAAGGGCAGAATGGCCGACTTCTGCAGCTATTTTCTATGTTTCTATGTTGCAACACAAAGATATGGAATTATAATAATATTATTGGGAAGTACACATGGAAGAGGAATCCTAGTGTATACCAGAACGTTTTAAATTTAAAGCTTTTTTGAAAGTTCGTTTATCCGTCACACGTCGGTTTACATTAACACTGCAATGAAATTGCTGTGAAATTCCCACCGTGTCCACATTCCGGCGCCTTTTCAGGTCAATGCACCTAACCAGCACGTTTTTCAGCCTGTGGGAGGAAACCAAATCGCCCGGAGGAAACCCACGCAGACGCAGGGAGAACATGCAAACTCTGCACAGACATGGCCCAAGCCGGGACTCGAATCTCGATCCATAGAACTGTGAGGCAGCAGTGCTAACCACTCTACCGCCGTGTTATAACCTTAAAAATGACGTCTTAAAGAGGAAATGGAGACTTTTACATATTAAGCGGATGAAAAGCAGGCAGAAGTGCATCAAGTGGTATTACCGGTGCGTTATAAAAATATGTTGTGGGTGGTATGTAAAGCACAGGTGGTCTTTTGGGAGTAATGAAAACTCCAGCTTAAATAGCAAAACATTTTTAAAGGCCTGGACTGCTTACAGATATGGTTAAATTTTGCCCGTCATGTCACATATGTCACGTGATAGGGAAAGCGCAAGTGGTGATGAAACCTGCACCCTTAATACCCATTCCAGCATTTGAGGAGATATTTAGAAGGGTTTTATTTGATTGCGTATGACTCCTCCATAAAAAATAACATGGAAAACAAGATCTATTAACTTTCATGCATGTGTCTACTAGGTTTCTAGAGGCCATTCCATTACGCCGTATTCGAGCTAAAAGGATTGTAGTTATTCATGGAGGTGATGCATAGGGTGGGACTAAAACAATTGACAGCAACGTCATACCATCCAGAATCGCAGTGAGTATTTAAGTGGTGGCATCAAACTTTAAAGATAATATTGAGGGCTTATTGCCAAGATTATCCGGAGAATTGTGATAAAGGAATTCTATTTGTATTCTTTGCAATTACGGATGCAATTAGTGAGTCAACCAAATTCAGTCCTTTTGAATTGATATTTGGTCATGAGATAAGGCATCCACTGAAATTGATTCAGGAAGAATTGGCGAGTCAGCACTCTGAGGCGACATTATTGGATAATATGCCATATTTTTGGGAAAGGTTGAATCGGGCAGGTGAATTGGCGAGACAACATTTAAAAGTGGCACAGCGTGTGATGAAAGAGGAAGTGGGTAAGAAATCAAAAATCGTAGCTTTGCATGTGGGGATAAAGT
Source organism: Mustelus asterias (assembly GCF_964213995.1). NCBI lineage: Eukaryota > Metazoa > Chordata > Chondrichthyes > Carcharhiniformes > Triakidae > Mustelus > Mustelus asterias. The sequence goes on from NW_027590105.1 coordinate 509,834, forward strand.
CTAAGCTCTGCTACCAGCAGTCGCTGAACCTCGAAACACATTGCCTTATCAAATTGAAAGGAAATTGAGGGAGGTGAATTATTTGATAAGTACTCCAGCTGGAAGGAAAACTCAGCATCATGTGAATATGCTTATAAAGGGATTTTGATAGCGAGGGAGAGCAGAAGGCGGATATTTTGGTGGTTATAACACAGAGTGAAGAACCGAATCCAGATCATTCTGAATTTCGCATTCCTCAAATTAACTTGGATAATGAGCATTTATTAGAAATTGGGATAAATTCGGAGTCATCTTCCAAAGGAAATAAACATGACGTGAAAGATTTATTAATAGCACTTGCAGAAGGTTGTGGGAACAATTTGGGAAATACTGGTATGGTTATACATGGTACAGGTGTTATAAAATGCTCTTCCAATTCAACAATACCCTGGCAAACATTACCTTACAAATTTGGCACAGGCTAAGAAGGAGAAGCTGATGTTTACTTGGTCCAGGATTCAGCAGCCGAAAGTCTTGATCAATCATTAAATTAGTGGAGATGGAGGTGGAGAACAATGTAATGCACAATGAGGTGAACAAAGATATTCAGCAGGTGTGGAGACAGATAAAGCCAATCTGACTGATTTGGAACATGGTGCTGCGTTGTTCAAATTGTCTGAATGTAAATAGCAGGACTACAAAAAAAAACCCAGCTCATAATCTATGCAAAGAGAAATGTAGATGAATCAACAGTCATGTGTAATCTCAAAAAGGAGGTTGAGGAGTGGAAGCATCGGGCTAATTGAACCGAACAAGGTACAACAACGTGAAGTAAGAATGTTTCCCAAGATTTGCCATCATCCAAATGGACTGCTGGCTTAGGGTCTGTGAAAGCATAGTCAAAATGGGATCTGACAGCAAGGAAGACAATTTGTTGTGTGTCTTTGCCAAAGAATATGCTGAACCTGATGATGTAAGATCAAGGTCAAGCAAAGTGTTCTAATTGCTGATCAGAGGAGGAGCTCCAGCCAATGAATGAGAAAGGGGACAGAGATAAAAAGACCTTTCTGAATGGCCCAGATCGGGTTCTCCTCCTGATCCTGCCCAGTTCTTGGAGAACATTACCAAAGCTAATTTATCATCGTAACAACTAAAGAGCATTTGGATTAGAATCAATGTAGGAAAAATAACTAAAGAGTCTTGTAGATCAATCAGTTCGTCAAATATGTGATTTACAAAAGTGTCGACATTGGAAAACAAGGACAGAAATGAGTATAGTACTGCGATCTCTGCAGGTTTTGATTTTATATAAGACATATATGTTGATTGCTGAATAGTAGCAATGCGGAACGGAAAGGTTTTGAAAAATGAAACCATCTTTGAATGTTGATAGTCCATTCATTTCTGAAGCGAGAGGTTTCACGCTAGGTTGCCTTTGAGAACTGCATTTTCAATCATGTTTTTTGAATTTATAAGCAGACTCAGATCTCTCTGCTTCAAAGTCCTTTATGGTTTAAAATGGGGTTTTGTTTATTTTTACCATGGGGCTCATGCTCTTCCTGGGATTCTTATGATCCTGAATTGTCGCAGGAAGAATGATTGGCAGTTCAGTTAACAGGAGTTATTTAACTTTGAGTTTCGGGCTGCTGGTTGCACTTTTGGTTTAGAAGGCACTTGGACATCAGACTGAACAGTTCTGTTTCTATGCTGGCATGCTGAAAGCTGGTCTTTTTGCATTCCTGGACTGAAACATCGACTGTTGGTTGACTGCGAGCGAGCAACTAGAGTGTCTCTGTCTCTTGAAGTGCTTTGCAGAGAAGAAAAAAGTGTCCAGCAATGGCATTATCGCTACCTCGAGGACTGTTGGAGGTTACAAGGATGGGAAGTCAGAGTTTCAATTCTCCAAACAAAGGACTAAGTTCCAGCATTACGTGGACAGTCTATTTTTAGGTGTTAAACTTTTGACTGGGGTATGTTGATATGGAGGTTTGTTTGTTTGTTTTTCAACATTTCATCTGGTTGTTAATGTTTCTACGTATCATGGGCGTTCATCTCTTATTTGTAATTCGTAGAAGTTACTGTGACACGGTAATAGTACTTTAAATAAAATTTGTTTGGTCAAAGCTCCGAGTGGGTCAGTTGAGTCATACATGACGTGAAACATCTAACATCTCATGCTTGCCCTAGCCAAATCAAATTGTAATATTTATGATCCAGGCGGACCTCATAAAACAGTTTGGAGCTTCTGACATGGATGTTATAGCAGTGTATGTGTGTGTGTGTGTGTGTGTTTGTGGCTGTGTATATGTGTGTGGGCCTGGTTCTATGTGCGGGTGTGTGTGGTTGTGTGTGGTTGTGGCTTTTTGTATGGCTTTGTGTGACGGTTTGCTTTCATTGTATGTGTGTGAGTGTCGGTGGGTGCAAATTTGTTTGTCTGCGTGAGTGGGTGGGTGGGAGGGTTTCGTTCTGCATGTGTCTGTTTGCGTGTTTGTGAGTCTGTGTATTTGTGTGAGTGTGTTTGCGTGATTCTCTGTGCAAATGTGTACATTTGTGGATTTGCTTCAGAAAATATTGTTTATGCCTGTGTGTCTTTACATGATTGCGTTTTTGTTTATTGTTCTCTGTGTATGAATGCCTGCATGAATCTATGTGTGTATAAATTATTGGGGGCGATTCTCCCAGAAAATTACAAGTGTAGAATTTGGATTAAAATTAAAATAGGTTTAAATTGCATTGTTTCTTTCAGCAGGAGTTTCAAAAAGGAGCTCTCACACTCTGTACTCTGCAAAGGTCACCAGCGTGTCTGGCAGCACAAATCAGTGGGTGGGGATTATTCCCGTCCGAGGTCTCTGCAACGGAGCGCACGCGCTGATCTGTCAGCGCCGAAATGGACGCATGCGCCGTGGCCCACATTGCCAGTGGAGGATTGCTGGCAAATTGGATCGCAGTGCAAATGGGTCCCGCGCAAATGGGGAGCAATTGTGAACCCTGGTGAAGTGAAATACTCCTATCTGGGGGGACGGGAGGAGGGTTGGCGGAGAGGTTCCCAGGCCCAGATACTTCAGTCCCGGCCCTCTAATTACATTTTTTGATTTTGATTTGATTTATGATTGAAGAATGTATTCGCATACAGTGAAAAGTAATGTTTCTTCCGCGCTATAGAGACAGAGCATACCGTTCATAGAGAAGGAAACGAGAAAGTGAAGAATGTAGTATCACAGTCATAGCTGGGGTGTAGAGGAAGGTCAACTTAATGCAAGGTAGGTCCATTCAAAAGTCTGACGGCAGCAGAGAAGAAGCTGTTCTTGAGTCAGTTGGTCTGTGACCTCATGCTTTTGTATTAAAGCATATGGTCATCACTATTGAAATAATTCATGCAGCTCCACGCCGATTTCTGGCGTGGAGCTGATGGCGCTGGATATCCGGCTGCCGGAGAGTCATGGAGGTTACATCGCCCAGCGGGAAGCCCGATAGACAGCCTCCAATTAAGTCTCTCAGCCAGCTGTGCTGCTAATGTAGTGGAGAGGCTCGGAGAATCGCTGGCAGTGTATTTGTCTGGGAGAGTGTTTCATGTTGTACCTTTGTCGGTTTGTTTTTGTGTGACTTTGTAATGTTGTGCATCTGTGAGATTTTGTGTGTTTTCCTTTGATTCCGGAGAATTTGTGTGTGTGTGTGTGTTTGTGTTCCTGTTTCTCCAAAAGAAAATGTAGATGTGAGTGTGTGTTCCTGTGACTTTAGGAGAGTTTGTGTGTGTAGGTTTTTTGTCTTCTGCCTCTCGGAGAGTTTGTGTGCAAGTGTTTGTGTCTATGTGTCTCTAGGAGATTTTGTATTTTTTTTTCATTCATTCGCCTGACATGAGCATCACTGGCTGGCCAGCATTAATTCCCATCCCAAGTTGCCCTTCAGAAGGTAATTGTGAGCTGCCGTTTTCAATCGCTGCAGTCCATATTCTGCGGGTTGTCGCACAATGCTGTGAAGGAGAGAATTTCAGGATTTTGACCCAGCGACTGCAAAGGATCGGCGATATATTTCCAAGTCAGGATGGTGAGTGGCTTGGAGGCGAACGTGGAGTCCGTGGCATTCCCATGTATCTGCTGCCCTCGTCCTTCTAGATGGAATTAAGGACTATGGGGAGAGAGCGGGTAAATGGAGTTGAAATCAACCATGATTGAATGGTGGAGTGGACTCGATGGGCCGAATGGCCCTACTTCCGCTCCTATGCCTTATGGTCTTATGGTCTTATGGAAGTGGTCGTGGGTTTGCAACGTGATGTCTCAGAATCATTGACGAATTGCTGCAGTGCATCTTGTAGATGCTACTGAGCGTCGGTAGTGGAGGGATTCAATGTTTGCAGATGTGGTGTCAAACAAGCAGGCTGCTTTGCCCTGGATGGCAGCAAGCTTCTCGAGTGTGCTTTGAGCTGCACCTATCCAGGCAAGTGCAGTCTTCCATCACACACCTGACTTGTGCCTTGTAGATGGTGGATAGACGTTGGGGAGTCAGGATGTGAATTAGTCGCCGCAGTATCCCTAGCCTCTGACCTGCTCTTGCAGCCACTGTATTTATGTGGCGAGTCCAGTTCAGTTAAGAACATAAGAACATAAGAAATAGGAGCAGGAGTAGGCCATCTAGCCCCTCGAGCCTGCCCCGGCATTCAATAAGATCATGGCTGATCTGAAGTGGATCAGTTCCACTTACCCGCCTGAGCCCTATAACCCCTAATTCCCTTACCAATCAGGAATCCATCTATCCGTGATTTAAACATATTCAACGAGGTAGCCTCCACCACTTCAGTGGGCAGAGAATTCCAGAGATTCACCACCCTCTGAGAGAAGAAGTTCCTCCTCAATTCTGTACTACACTGACCCCCCTTTATTTTGAGGCTGTGCCCTCCAGTTCTAGTTTCCTTTCCAAGTGGAAATAATCTTTCCATCTCTACCATATCCAACCCCTTCATTATCTTATAGGTCTCTATAAGATCCCCCCTCAGCCTTCTAAATTCCAACGAATACAAACCCAATCTGCTCAGTCTCTCCTCATAGTCAACACCCCTCATCTCTGGTATCAACCTGGTGAACCTTCTCTGCACTCCCTCCAAAGCCAATATATCCTTCCGCAAATAAGGGGACCAATACTGCACACAGTATTCCGGCTGCGGCCTCACCAATGCCCTGTACAGATGCAGCAAGACATCTCTGCTTTTATATTCTATCCCCCTTGCGATATAGGCCAACATCCCATTTGCCTTCTTGATTGCCTGTTGCACCTGCAGACTGGGTTTTTGCGTCGCATGCACAAGGACCCCCAGGTCCCTCTGCACAGCAGCATGTTGTAATTTCTTTCCATTTCGATAATAATCCAATAGTCTATTATTTCTTCCAAAGCGAATAACCTCGCATTTGTTAACGTTATACTCCATCTGTCAGATCGTCGTCCACTCACTCAGCCTGTCCAAATCTCTCTGCAGACCTTCTACGCCCTCCACACGATTCACTTTTCCTCTTATCTTTGTGTCGTCTGCAAACTTTCTTACCCTACACTCAGCCCCTTCCTCCAGATCGTCTCTATCAATGGTAAATAGTTGAGGCCCCAGTACCGATCCCTGCGGCACGCCACTAGTTACCATTTGCCAACCAGAAAAGTTTCTGGTCAATGGTAACCCCAACGATGTTGACAGTGGGGGATTTAGTCATGGTTCCACCATTGAATTTCGAAGGGCGGTCGTTAGAGTGTCTCTAATTGGTGGTGATCATTGCCCTGCATTTGAGTGATGCAAATGTTATTTTCCACTTGTCAGCCAAGCCTGGATATTGTCCAGATCATATTCCATTTGAACATGCACTCTTTCAGTATCTGAGGAGTCACGGAGGGTGCTAAACATTGTACAATTATCGGGGAACAGACGCATTTTTGACATTGTGATGGAGGGAATGTCATTGATGAATTAGCTGAAGATTGTTGGACCTCGGGCACTGACATGAGGGACTCCTGCAGAGATATCTTGGAACTGAGATGACTGACTATCCGCAACCACAACCATCTTCATATGTATCAGATGTGACTCAAAACTGGGAGTTTGCCCTCTGACCCTCATTCGTTCCAGTTTCGCTAGGGCTCCTTCATGCCACACTCTGTCGATCTTGATGTCAAGGGCTGTCACTGTCTCCTCACCACTGGAATTCATCTCTTTTGTCCATGTTTTACCGAAGGCTGTAATGAGGTCAGGAGTTGAGTGAAACTGGCGAAACCCAAACCGGGCGTAACTGAGCAGGTTACGGCTGAGCAGGTGCTGCTTGATAGCACTGTCGATGACCTCTTCCATTACTTTTACTGATGATCAAGTGCAGACTCATTGGGCGGTAACTGGCCGAGTTGGATTTGTCCTGCTTTTTATGTACAGGACATACCTGGGCAATTTTCCACATTGTTGTGTAAATGCCAGTGTTGTAACTGTATTGGAAGAGCTTGGCCATGGGAGCGGCATGCTCTGGCGCACAAGTCTTCAGTACTATTGCCAGAATGTTGTCAGGGCCCAATGCCTTTACAGTATCCAGTGTCTTCACCTGTTTCTTGATATCACGTGCTGTGGATCGAATTGCTTGGAAACTGCCATCGGAGATGCTGGGGAACACTGGCGGAGTCTGAGTTGGGTCATCTACAGGGCCTGTTTGTGCTGTAGCTTTTCTATGTTTTATGTTATATGTTCGATGTTAGTTCCTCTTGTTGGTTCCTTCACCATCTCCTACAGACCCAGTCTAGCAATTATATACTTTCGGACGCGACCACCTCGATCACGAGTGCTGCTGCCACTCTTGGTGATGGACATTGAAATCCCCCATCCAGAGTACATTCTGCGCCCTTGCTACCCTCAGTGCGAACTCCAAGTGCTATTGGACATGATGGAATACTGACACGTCTGTCTGAAGATTGCTGCGAATACTTCAGCCTTATCTTTTGCACTGATGTGCTGGGTTCCTCCATAAATTAGGATGAGGGTATCTGTGGAGTCTCCTCCTCCAGTGAGTTGCTTAATTGTCCACTATCATTCTCGAATGAATGTGGAATGACTGCAGACCTTAGATCTGATCCGTTGGTTGTGGGATCGCCGAGCTCTGTCCATCACTTGCTTTTTAACCATTTGGCACGCAAGTCGTCCTGTTTGGTAGCTTCACGAGGTTGACAACTCATTTTTAGGTAGTCCTGGTGCTGCTCCTGGAATGCCGTTTCACACACTCCATTGAACTAGGGTCGATCCCCTGGCTTGAGGGAAATGGTACGTGGGGGGTATGCCCAGCCATGAGGATGCAGATTGTGCGAGAGTACAATTCCACTGCTGTTGATGGCCACAGCGCCTCATTGATGCCCAGTCTTGATTTGCTATATCGGTTCAAGATCGATCCCATTCAGCACGTATAGCGCCACACAATGCAGTGGAGTTCTTCTCAATGTGAAGGTGGGACTTCGTCTCCACAAGGACTGTGTGGTTGTCACTCTTACCGATTCCATCATGAACAGATGCATCTGCAGCCGGCAAATTGGGAAGCATGACGTCAAGTATGAGGGTGGTGATTGCGTGGAATCGGCTGCCGGTACTGGTGGTGGAGGCGGATTCGATATGGTCTTTTTAGAGACCATTGGATGAGTTCATGGAAGTTGGTGAGATAGAGGGTTATAGGTAAGCCTAGTAGGTAGGAACTCGTTCGGCGCAACTTGTGGGCCGAAGGGCCTGTTTGTGCTGTAGCTTTTCTATGTTCTATGTTATATGTTCCATGTTATTTCCACTTGTTGGTTCCTTCACCATCTGCTGCAGACCCAGTCTAGCAGTTATATACTTTCGGACCCGACCACCTCAATCACGAGTGCTGCTGCCACACTTGGCGATGGACATTGAAATTCCCCCACCCAGAGTACATTCTGCGCCCTTGCTACCCTCAGTGCGAACTCCAACTGCCATTGAACATGATGGAATACTGATCCATCAGCCAAATGAGGACGGTACATGGTAACCAAAGAACGAAGAACAAAGAACAGAATAGCACAGGAAACATGCCCTTCGGCCCTCCAAGCCTGTGCCGCTCCTTGGTCCAACGAGACCAATCGTTTGTATCCCTCCATTCCCAGGCTGCTCATGTGACTATCCAGGTAAGTCTTAAAGGATGTCAGCGTGCCTGCCTCCACCACCCTACTTGGCAGCGCATTCCAGGCCCCCACCACCCTCTGTGTAAAAAACGTCCCTCTGATGTCTGAGTTATACTTCGCCCCTCTCAGCTTGAGCCCGTGACCCCTCGTGATCGTCACCTCCGACCTGGGAAAAAGCTTCCCACTGTTCACCCTATCTATACCCTTCATAATCTTGTACACCTCTATTAGATCTCCCCTCATTCTCCGTCTTTCCAAGGAGAACAACTCCAGTCTACCCAATCTCTCATCATAGCTAAGACCCTCCATACCAGGCAACATCCTGGTAAACCTTCTCTGCACTCTCTCCAATGCGTCCACGTCCTTCTGGTAGTGCGGCGACCAGAACTGGACGCAGTACTCCAAATGTGGCCTAACCAGCGTTCTATACAGCTGCATCATCAGACTCCAGCTTTTATACTCTATACCCCGTCCTATAAAGGCAAGCATACCTTATGCCTTCTTCACCACCTTCTCCACCTGTGTTGCCACCTTCAAGGATTTGTGGACTTGCACACCTAGGTCCCTCTGTGTTTCTATACTCCTGATGACTCTGCCATTTATTGTATAACTCCTCCCTACATTATTTCTTCGAAAATGCATCACTTCGCATTTATCCGGATTAAACTCCATCTGCCACCTCTCTGCCCAATTTTCCAGCCTATCTATATCCTGCTGTATTGCCCGACAATGCTCTTCGCTATCCGCAATTCCAGCCATCTTCGTGTCATCCGCAAACTTGCTGATTACACCAGTTACACCTTCTTCCAAATCATTTATATATATCACAAATAGCAGAGGTCCCAGTACAGAGCCCTGCGGAACACCACTGGTCACAGACCTCCAGCCGGAAAAAGACCCGTCGACCACTACCCTCTGTCTCCTATGGCCAAGCCAGTTCTCCACCCATCTAGCCACTTCTCCTTGTATCCCATGAGCCTTAACCTTCTTAACCAACCTGCCATGTGGGACTTTGTCAAATGCCTTACTGAAATCCATACAGACGACATCCACGGCCCTTCCTTCATCAACCGTTTTTGTCACTTCCTCAAAAAACTCCACCAAATTTGTAAGGCACGACCTCCCTCTTACAAAACCATGCTGTCTGTCACTAATGAGATTGTTCCGCTCTAAATGCACATACATCCTGTCTCTAAGAATCCTCTCCAACAACTTCCCTACCACGGACGTCAAGCTCACCGGCCTATAATTACCTCGGTTATCCCTGCTACCCTTCCTAAACAACGGGACCACATTCGCTATCCTCCAATCCTCAGGGACCTCACCCGTGTCCAAAGAAGCGACAAAGATTTCCGTCAGAGGCCCAGCAATTTCACCTCTCGTCTCCCTGAGCAGTCGAGGATAGATGTCATCAGGCCCTGGGGCTTTGTCAGTTTTAATGTTCCCTAAAAAACCTAACACTTCCTCTCTTGTAATGGAGATTTTCTCTAACGGGTCAACACCTCCCTCCGAGACACTCCCGGTTAACACGCCCCTCTCCTTCGTGAATACCGATGCAAAGTATTCATTTAGGATCTCCCCTATTCCCTTGGCTTCTAAGCATAATTCCCCTCCTTTGTCCCCGAGAGGTCTGATTTTCTCCCTGACAACTCTTTTGTTCCTAACATATGAATAGAATGCCTTTGGATTCTCCTTAATCCTGCCTGCCAAGAACATCTCGTGACCTCTTGTTGCCCTTCTAACTCCCCGTTTGAGATCTTTCCTACTCTCTCTGTATTCCTCCAGAGCTCCATCTGTTTTCAGTTGCCTGGACTTAACGTACGCCTCCCCTTTCATTTTAATCAGATCCTCAATTTCCCTGGTTATTCACGGCTCTCGACTCTTACCTTTCCTATCTTTCCTTTTTACAGGCACATGCCTATCCTGCAGCCTTATCAATAGTTCCTTAAAAGACTCCCACATGCAAGACGCGGACTTACCCTCGAACATCCTCTCCCAATCAACATCCACCAATTCCTGCCTAATCAGGCTATAGTCAGCCTTCCCCCAATTTCGCACCCTGCCCGTAGGACAGCACTCATCCTTGTCCATTACTATCCTAAAGTTAACAGAGTTGTGGTCACTATTTGCCACATGTTCCCCTACCGAAACGTTGACGACCTGACCGGGCTCATTTCCCAGAACTAGGTCCAGTATAGCCCCCTCTCTAGTCGAGCTATCTACCTACTGTTCCAAAGAACCTTCCAGTATGCATTTTACAAATTCCTCCCCGTCCGGACCCCCAGCTCTAAGCCCTTTCCAGTCTGTGCCAGGGAAATTAAAGTCCCCCACTACAACAACCCTATGTTTTCTGCACCTATCCAGAATCTCCTGACATATCCTTTCCTCCACTTCCCGTGGGCTGTTGGGTGGTCTGTAGTACACCCCCAGCATAGTGACTGCACCCTTCCTGTTTCTGAGTTCCACCCACAGCGACTCAGTACATGACCCCTCTAAGTTGTCTACCCTCTGCACCGCGGTAATATGCTCCTTAACTAATATCGCTACTCCCCCACCTTTTTTAGCCCCTCCTCTGTCTCGCCTAAAACACTTATACCCCGGAATGTTCAGCTGCCAGTCCTGTCCTTCTTTTAACCACGTTTCCGTCACCGCAACCACATCCAAATTCCGCACAAGCATTAAGGCCCTAAGTTCGTCTGTTTTACCCGTTACACTCCTCGCATTGAAGCAGAAAGAGCTTTCCTTGCCTTTGTTTAACAGAAGACATGCGAATTGATGGGGTCCAGAGTCGACGCTAAGGACTCAGAGGACAACTCCCTCCCAACTGTGTACCAATGTGCCACCACCTCTGCGCCGTCTGTCCTGCCAATGGGAAAGGACAAATCGAGGAATGGCAGTGGTGGTGTCTAGAGTGTTACCTGTAAAGACGATTCTGTGAGAATGACTCCGTCAGGCTGGTTCTTGATTCGTGTGTGAGACAGCTCTCCCAAATTTGGCACCAGCTCAGATGTTAGTAAGGAGGATGTTCCACGGTCGACAGGGCTGTTTGATTTGCCATTGTCATTTCCAGTGCCTTGGTCGATGCCAGGTTGTCCGTCCAGTTTCATTTCTTTGTGGAGACTTTGTAGCGATTGCTACAAATGAGTGCCTTGCTCGGCAGTTTCACAGGCAGTTGAGAGTCAACCACATTAATGTGGCTCGGGTGTTACATGTAGGCGAGACCAGGTAAGGACGGCACAAAAGGACATGAGTGAAACAGATGGGTTTTTCTTACAATCGACAATGTTTTCATGATATCAGTAGACTCATAATTCCAGATTATTTCACAGAATTCAAATTCCACCATCTGCCCTGGCGGGATTCGAACCCAGATCCCCAGAACAATATCTGGGTTTGGGGCTTAATAATCGAGTGATAATACCACTGGCCCTTCGCCTCACATGTGTGCTTGTGTTCTACTGTCTCTAGGAGAGTTTGTATGTGTGGGTTTGTGTTCCTCTGCCTTGAGGAGGTTTTGCATCTGTGTTTGTCTCCCTGTGTCTCTATGAATGTTTATGTGCATGTGTTTGTGTTCTTCTGTCTGTAGGAGAGTTTGTTTGTGTGTGCTTGTGTCCTGTGTCTCTCGGAGAGATTTGTGTGGGTGTGTGTTCTTGTGTCACTCGGAGAGTTTGTGTGTGGGTTTCCATTTCTGTGGGTCTCGGATATATTGTGTGTGGGTTTCCATTACGGTGTCTCCAATAATGTTTGTGTGTTTGTGTTTCAGTTTCTGTGTCTGCAGGAGACTCTGCGTTTTTGTGCCTCTTGGAGCGTGTTTGTGTTTGAAATGGTGTTCCTCTGCCTCTAGGAGAATTTGTGCATGTGTGTTTATGTTCCTTTGTCTACAGGAGTGTTTGTCTGTTTGTGCGTGTGCATGTGTTCCTGTCACCCCAGAAGATGTTGTCTGTGTGTGTTCGTATTGTTGTGTCTCCAGGAGAGTTTGGGTTGTGTTTGTGTTCCTGTGACCCGACGTGTATTTGTGTGTGTGAGAGAGGTGGCGAAGTGTTTGTGTGCGTGTGTGCGTTTGTGTGTGGTGGGGGGGAGGGGGGGATGTTCCTGCGCTCCTAGGAGCAAGGTGTGTGTTCCTGAGTCTCAAAAAGAGTTTGTGTGTGGGTTTGTGCTCCTGTGTCTCTGGAAGAGACTGTGTGTGTGTGTGTATGTGTGTGTTTGTGTGTGTGTGTGTATTTGTGTATTGTGCGTCTTGGTCAACACCACCTCAGTGAAATTGATGATTTCTTCTCCAGCTTGTTGTATGATTTTGCTCTTTATTTCTTTGCCTTCTCGTGAACTTGCTCACAATTCTGACGCTGAAGAGATGGAACTGTGGTCTGTCCAAATGCATCACTCGATACCTGGTGGCCATGTCATTGGGAGATCTACTGGTCGTTTTTCTTGACCTAATATTGAGACACATTCCCATTGTCTTTGCGGAACATTTTCAATTCCTGTTGTCCAGAACCACGTGTAATATCCACGCCGTCCTGCTTTATGCAGCCACTGACTGTTCTGTCTGGTTCACCGTCACTTTCACCTTTGATCGATTTGTGGCCATTTGCTGTCCCAAGCTGAAAAGTAAATATTGCAGTGAGAAAACGGTAGCTGTGGTTCTGGGAACAGTGAGTGTGCTCAGTTTTTTAAAGAACATTTTCTGGTATTTTATGTTAACCGGTAATTATTTGCTGACGAACCTACCCTGGGTTTGTCGTAATACAATAGATGTTGAGTACTCTCTGGCCTGGGTAGCAATTGTGCTCCTCCACAACATTCTGAACCCATGTGCCCCATTTGTCCTGATTTTACTGTTCAATGTCTTCACCATCAGACATATTTTATTGAGCAGCACAGCCCGCAAGAGACTCCGAGCTCATAGCCGTGGGGAGAATCCCAGAGACCCCGAGATGGAGAGTCGAAGGAAATCCATCATTTTACTACTTTTAATATCAGCGAACTTCATTCTGTTATGGTCAATCAGCATGATTTATACGACTTCTAATCGGCTTTTTTGGTTGGGGAATTTGGATATTGTATTTCTTCCTCCATGCTTGAGGGAATTCGGCTTCATGCTGCAGCTCCTGAGTTGCTGCACAAACACTGCAATTTACACTGTGACACAGACTCAGTTCAGACACCAGATGAAAAATGTGTTGAAATTTCCCTTCACCACATTTCTTCAATTCATTTAACGCTGAGAGGAAAACCCACCCACACAGCCTCTCTATTTTCCTATTGGACATTCAAACTGCATGACACCAACCATCCTCATACTGATTGGACAGATGAAACATCGCCGTCAGCTCTGCTCTGATCACTCCACCTATCCATCACTGTGGTTCTTGAAACTGACTGGACAGAAATGGGCCATTCGCCAATTCTCCTCTTGCATTGGTCAGCCAAATTGCCCATTGTCACAATCTCTCACCAGCCTCCCAGTGTTTCGGCCATTTCATTGGCCAGTCAGCGTGTTCATCATCTTCATCCCTGACACAGATTGGATACCAATCCTCCGATCAGGTATACTGGTTCATGGTGGGGAGGTGGGGGTGGGGGTACCAAGGATGTGAGGTAACTGGGTTTGCACCGGCACGTGCAGTACAGCAGCACCAGCCACAAGCTGAGCAAGGCCAACTGACTGACCAAGCAAGTGAGGCCAACTACACCAAAAATCAGGAGAAAAGTTAAAAGGAAGGAGAACTCAGGAAGTGTTAGAATCCAAAAAGAAGGTACAAAAACTAGCAGAAAGGCACTTGATCTGAATGCTCGTAGCATTCGAAACAAGCTAAATGAGTTTGTTATGGTTCGTTTTCAGACACACTTACTTCCTTGATGCAAGAACAAAACACTGACTTCAAAGAAAACCGAGTCCTTTATTTTCAAGCAAGTACAACATTTTTTGGAGAATCGCTTTTCTAACTCAGCACCATGTTCTGAGTATAGCCGCGGAATACTAACACTAACAAGGGGGGAGTTCCTCCCTTTATACCCTTTTTACAGGAATTAGTCACGTACATTGTTACTTCACCCAAATCACGTGCTTAGCCACAGCAAATTACAAAGAACCCCCCCCCCCGGTTGCCATAGAAACTACAGTCCACCATTGTTCCAGTGTGAGATAATAAACGTTTTCCATATATCTTGAAATGCTACACCACAGAGAACGAGTGTAATCTGTCAGAAACAAGGATACATTAGCCGAGACGGGTCTGTTCGACCAGGAGTTTATCTACAAGGTCAGGAGCAGTTTAGAATAGGGAATATGTGCTGATTGTGAACAAATTGTGAACAACAACAAAATGTAGTTAAGTTTTTCAAATGGCCAAGATCATAGCAAATTCATGGGATGTTAACCCCTTAACATCTCATTCCCTCCTTTTCTCATTCTATGATAACACTCGCCTCTTTTCGACGGGAACTTGTGCTCAATGATATGCTAAACATTGGCAAACACCCTTCAATAAGCATAGCTTTAAGCCAACTACCAGGATAATAACTCCTAGCTGCATCAGCACCCTCCCCAGTCTCCAAAGAGGTTACTAAAAGGCCACCAGCCAGGTGGATTGTAGCTCTTAAAGTTTTGCAATTCAGCCCTAATTTTGTCAGCGGTCTTTTTAATATGCTCAGCTAAATCAGTGATATTGTCGGAGGAGTCTGGAATGTATGTACAGCACTCAGAGCCTATTAGGGCACAGATGCCTCCTGTTGCAGCCAACAAGTAATCTGAAGCCATTCGATTTTGGTGTGCCACCGTCCGTATAGCTACGACTTCAGCTGAAACCGCGGAGATAGTGGTGCTCACATCCTCTAATCCATCCGCAGTATCATTAGCTACTTTCTCAAGAGCTGATGCCAAATTAATCAGTTCTCGAGCTGCTATGGTGGTCCCATGGGAAGGGAAGGCGATGATCCAAAACCGTTGAGCTTCAGTGATGGCTGCTTTAGATCTTAACAGATGTATCTTGGGGTGGAGATGCAGGGAGTCATAATGTCAGACACAGGGGACCAGAGACGCCAGATAGCAAGAGCCGGACCAGTCCCAGGGAAGCCAAGGGTAGGCGTTATTTCCACAGACAAAATAGGTGCCATTGTATGCCATCATATCCTGTCGTAGCCACGGGACGAGTGGGACTGGGGCTCCCTCAGTACTCCAGGAGGAGTTGGCTTGAGGGCAATGGATTTTAGGCAGATGGTAACGGACGCCTCTGTACCCTAAAGTTGGGGAGGTGAGATTAAGCTTCTGGGCGCAGTTACTACGGCCAACGGGTATGGTTCCGTTCCTGATCAAGCAGATGGATCCGCCTTGTCGATTCTTTACAATGAAGTGGGGTGGGGAGCCTAATCTATCGTAGTGGGGTTGGTAGTGGTTCTTAAGAGAATTCGTTATATTACACCTCTCCTCTCTTCACGTTGATCAATATTTTTGCCTGAATGTACCCATAGAGGAACGTCCTGTCCTTTAACTTTAATGAAGCCTATTGGATTGAACACAGCCCTCATTCAGTTTTTAGTCTCGCTTTGATACAAAATCCATTCCATCAATTCCTGGAGGTTGAGAGGAATAGGGTACAGAGGAATCCCTTTTTTAGCCTGTGGTGGCATGTGCGTAGAGACCCAACACTTACTTACATTAAAATGTACAGCATACTCATAAGACATGTACAAAATGTTGTCAGAGTGCAATCGTCCATTAGTACGTCCTTCTTTCAGTCCATCTTTCCGTTGGTCCAGTTGTCCGAATGCCAGGAAAATAGCCGAAAGGCCGAAGATGGTGAAGATGATCCTCATGATTTATTAGCAGGAATTGCCGTCCATCGTCCACATCCACCTGAATGAATCCAGCGACTCCGTCTCCCGACCTCAACTGCCGCCGGAGCATGGAGAAGCACCCGGAACTTTCCCCTCCACTTTGGTCCCAGTTTGGAACGATCCCACTCTCGAATCAGCATGAAGTCTCTTATCTGTGTTTCAGGGAAATCGTCCTGTGGGTCAGGGTCTTGGTCCGGCGTCCACGGAGTTGATGACTGTGAATGAAGACAATGTTAGCCGTCGGAAGTACTTCTGCATTTCATCACCCATAACGTGTAAATCTATCTGGGTGGGCGGGCGTGCATTTGCATCCCAGGGTGTTCTACTGGGACGGCCATAAATTCTCTCTGCCGCCGAGAGTCCAATAGAAGAGTGGGGCGTTATTTTCATGTGGTAGACGGCGAAGGGCAAGACCTTGAAACAATTTAGACCGGTTGAAGATGTTAGCTTGGCTAGCTTAGCTTTACGAGTTCCGTTAGCTCTTTCCACTATTCCTGCAGCCTGGGGGTGGGAGGCACAGTGGAATTCTTGTTGGATGTGTAACGCATCAGACAATTCCTTACTGACTTTTCCAACAACGTGGGGGCCATTATCTGAACATAAAAGCTGGAGTCTGATGATGCAGCTGTATAGAACGCTGGTTAGGCCACATTTGGAGTACTGCATCCAGTTCTGGTCGCCGCACGACCAGAAGGACGTGGAGGCGTTAGAGAGAGTGCAGAGAAGGTTTACCAGGATGTTGCCTGGTATGGAGGGTCTTAGCTATGAGGAGAGATTGGGTAAACTGGGGTTTTTCTCCCTGGAAAGACGGAGAATGAGGGGAGATCTAATAGAGGTGCACAAGATTATGAAGGGGATAGAGAGGGTGAACGGTGGGAAGCTTTTTCCCAGAACAGAAGAGACGATCACGGGGGGTCACGGGCTCAAGGTGAGAGGGGCGAAGTATAACTCAGATTTTAGAGGGATGCTTTTTAGACAGAGGGTGGTGGGGGCCTGGAATGCGCTGCCAAGTAGGGTGGTGGAGGCAGGCACGCAGGCATCGTTTAAGACTTACCTGGATAGTCACGTGAGCAGCCTGGGAATGGAGGGATACAACGATAGAACATAGAACATAGAAAGCCACAGCACAAACAGGCCCTTCGGCCCACAAGTTGCGCTGATCATATCCCTACCTCTAGGCCTATCTATAGCCCTCAATCCCATTAAATCCCATGTACTCATCCAGAAGTCTCTTAAAAGACGCCAACGAGTTTACCTCCACCACCACCGACGTCAGCCGATTCCACTCACCCACCACCCTCTGAGTGAAAAACTTACCCCTGACAACTCCTCTGTACCTACCCCCCAGCACCTTAAACCTGTGTCCTCTCGTAGCAACCATTTCAGCCCTTGGAAATAGCCTCTGAGAGTCTACCCTATCCAGACCTCTCAACATATTGTAAACCTCTATCAGGTCACCTCTCATCCTTCGTCTCTCCAGGGAGAAGAGACCAAGCTCCCTCAACCTATCCTCATAAGGCATGCCCCCCCCAATCCAGGCAACATCCTTGTAAATCTCCTCTGCACCCTTTCAATGGCTTCAACATCTTTCCTGTAATGAGGTGACCAGAACTGCGCGCAGTACTCCAAGTGGGGTCTAACCAGGGTCCTATAAAGCTGCAGCATTATCTCCCGACTCCTAAACTCAATCCCTCGATTAATGAAGGCTAGTACGCCGTACGCCTTCTTGACCGCATCCTCCACCTGCGAGGCCGATTTAAGAGTCCTATGGACCCGGACCCCAAGGTCCTTCTGATCCTCTACACTGCTAAGAATGGTACCCTTCATATTATACTGCTGCTTCATCCCATTGGATCTGCCAAAATGGATCACTACACACTTATCCGGGTTGAAGTCCATCTGCCACTTCTCCGCCCAGTCTTGCATTCTATCTATGTCTCGCTGCAACTTCTGACATCCCTCCAAACTATCCACAACACCACCTACCTTGGTGTCGTCAGCAAACTTACCAACCCATCCCTCCACTTCCTCATCCAGGTCATTTATGAAAATGACAAACAGCAAGGGTCCCAGAACAGATCCCTGGGGCACTCCACTGGTCACCGACCTCCATGCAGAGAAAGACCCCTCCACAGCCACTCTCTGCCTTCTGCAGGCAAGCCAGTTCTGGATCCACAAGGCAACAGCCCCTTGGATCCCATGCCCTCTCACTTTCTCAAGAAGTCTTGCATGGGGGACCTTATCGAACGCCTTGCTGAAGTCCATATAGACCACATCCACCGCTCTTCCTTCGTCAATGTGTTTGGTCACATTTTCAAAGAACTCAACCAGGCTCGTAAGGCACGACCTGCCCTTGACAAAGCCGTGCTGGCTACTTTTGATCACACTAAACTTCTCCAGATGATCATAAACCCTGTCTCTCAGGATCCTCTCCATCAACTTACCAACCACTGAGGTTAGACTCACCGGTCGGTAATTTCCCGGGCTGTCCCTGTTCCCTTTCTTGAATATAGGGACCACATCTGCAATCCTCCAATCCTCCGGAACCTCTCCCGTCTCCATCGACGATGCAAAGATCATCGCCAAAGGCTCCGCAATCTCCTCCCTCGTCTCCCACAGTAACCTGGGGTACATCCCATCCGGTCCCGGCGACGTACCAACCTTGATGCCATTCAATAGTTCCAACACATCGTCCTTCTTTATGTCCACATGCTCGATCCTTTCTGTCCACCTCAAACCAGCAGTACAACCACCCAGATCCCTTTCCACCGTGAATACCGAGGTAAAGTATTCATTAAGCACCTCCACCATTTCTAACGGTTCCGCACAAACTTTTCCCCCTTCACCTTTTAAGGGTCCTATGCCTTCACATCTCATCCTTTTACTCTTGACATATTTGTAGAAAGCCTTGGGATTCTCCTTAATCTTACCCGCCAAGGTCTTCTCATGACCCCTTCTCGCTCTCCTAATTTCCTTCTTAAGCTCCTTCCTACATCCCGTATACTCCTCTAAATCCTTAACACCTCCTAGCTCTCTGAACCTTCTGTACGCCTCTCTTTTCTTATTCACCAGGTTCATCACAACCTTCGTGCACCACGGTTCCCGTACCCTACCAACACCCCCCTGTCTCATCGGAACGTTGTCATGCAGAGCTCCAGACAAACATTCCTTGAAAATTCTCCACTTTCCTTCGGTACTTTTCCCCAAGAATGCCTCCTTCCAATTTACCCGTCTAATTTCCTCCCTGATGACACTGTATTTCCCTTTACTCCAGAGAAACACTTTCCTAGCCTGCCTGATCCACTCTCTTTCCAATGCTATCGTGAAGGAGATAGAATTATGATCGCTATCCCCAAGATGCTCACCCACCGAGAGATCCTCCACCTGTCCAGGTCCATTAGCCAGCACCAGATCAAGTACAGCCTCTCCTCTAGTAGGCTTATCCACATACTTTGTCAGGAAACTCTCCTGGACACACCTTACAAACTCCTCTCCATCCAAACCCCTAGCCCTAGGGATATTCCAATCTATGTTTGGGAAATTAAAATCTCCCATCACGACAACTCTGTTATTCCTACATCTCTCCAGGATCTGTTTCCCCATCTGCTCCTCAACATCTCTGTTACTATTGGGCGGCCTATAGAAAACACCCAGCAAAGTTACCGACCCCTTCCTGTTCCTAACCTCCACCCACAGAGATTCCGTAGTCAATCCCTCCACGGCGTCCACCTTCTCTACAGCCGTGACACTATCCCTGATCAACAGTGCCACTCCACCCCCTCTCTTGCCTCCCTCCCTGTCCTTCCTGAAACATCTAAAACCCGGCACCTGAAGCACCCAGTCCTGTCCCTGAGACATCCAAGTCTCCGTAATGGCCACCACATCACAATTCGAAGCAGCAATCCACGCTCTAAGCTCATCCACTTCATTCACTACACTCCTGGCATTAAAATAGACACATCTCAGACCTTCAGCCTGAGCACTTCCCTTCTCCATCACTCGTCTAACCTCCCTCTTACCCTGTCTACATTCGTTATCTATTTGCGAGCTAACCTCCTCGCTCTCAGTCCCCTCATTTCGATTCCCTCCCCCCAACCTTTCTAGTTTAAAGTCTCTCCAGTAGCCTTAGCCAACCTTCCCGCCAGGATATTGGTCCTCCTGGGATTCAAGTGCCACCCGTCTTTTTTAAACAGGTCACACCTGCCACTAAAGAGGTCCCAAACGATTGGTTTAGTTGGTCCAAGGAGCGGCACAGGCTTGGAGGGCCGAAGGGCCTGTTTCCTGTGCTGTACTGTGCATTGTCCTTTGTTCTTTGATCTTTGTTGAACTAATTTGTCGAGGCACCCCAAACCTTGGTATTACTTCAGTTCGCAACAATTTTACTACCATCGAGGCCTTGTTGTTTGTCTTTGGGAAAGCCTCTATCCATCTACTAAATACATAAACAATCACAAGACAATACTTACAGCAATGTACACGCGGCATTTCAATAAAATCTAGCTGAATACATTCAAGCCGTCCACCTGGCAATTGTGTTCTTCTTGGTGAGCATCTCACCCCTTGACCAACATTGTTTTGCTGGCATGTCAAACATGATGGTATACAAGACTGGGCTGCCTCAGCTAGTCGGGGGTGCCACCGGGTACGGAGCATAATACGACTCATTCCCTCCTTGCCAAGGTGGGTATCAGAATGAAGACAATCAATAAGCAAAGGCAACAAAGCATCAGGTATACACACTTGGCCGATTGGAGTAACGCAAAGGCCTGATGACGCAGAATGCTAACATCCATGCGCCTTCCAAATGTCCTTTTCAGAGGCAGGGGCGTCCCCCTGCAAGCTCTGAATCGTGACATGCCCGTCGTGTTCGAAGAAAATTATGCTCTTCATGTGAGCCAATCAAAGTATTACCTGCAGAACAACGAGGCAGTGAAAGATGTACCTAGACATTGCGAACTCTTAATACTTTTGTACAAATTCTACTACAAATAATTTTTAATTTTTTTAGTGAAGAGAACTTCACTGATCATGTAGATCTAATTTTTTTTTAAATAGGTAATTTTATTATTGAGCCTGATTGGCAGTTTATGAATTTATTCCCGAAAACATCAGTTCCTTTTCGGATAAATGTAATCCCTGTGAACATTGTTCAATATTCAAACTGTCGTAAATGGTACCCTGGGCGGGGGCGCGGGGGGGGGGGGGGATGATACACGGAGGAGAGGGATCAGTGAATGTGCTAATGAGGGGAAACTCAAAAATTGGGAGGGATTGAAGTTGCAATGTGAAGATCATGAAATGAATGAAAGGGAAAGGGTTAAACAAGTAAGGCTGGAAAGGGAAAGACGAAACAGAGAACAAGGATGAGAACAATTAGAGCGGCAAGCCCCCACCCCCCCACCCCCCCATCCCGCCCCCAAGCAGGCCAGCTTTGATTTCTCGGTTAATTCATCGGCTCTCGAATAGCCTTTTCTGTTTTAATACGCTGATCCAAATTCCAACTTCCCCCTAGTGGCCAATTTTCATTTCCCACTTTTTTATTTAAACACCCTGACAAGCTTCTGAGTAGCTCCTCGTCTTTCGGGTTTTCATGACCCACTTGATACAAAGGGGTCCCATCCCCTGACTTATCCAAAGTTTGACCGATTGTTAAGAGACTTTGACCACTTATTCTTCACGATCCGCAGTGCCTTGTTGCCTCTACGCCCACCTCACTGTCCTGACCTTCGCATGAGGGATTTCCCCTCCCAACAAGCTGTCCAAGTTTTCAAATGCACAGGGCTGCGCGTTTGAGGCAGGCACCTCCCTTCGATCAGCACAAGCAGTCACGTCTCCAACTTTACCTAATTCCCACCCTTTACTTTTTTTTTTCTGGAAACAATTTAATAAATATTCCACAGGAACGAACAGGCTTTACCAATTCCTGTTTTCAATCTACTGCAACAACAACCACCTACATTCGACAAGCAACCAGACCACACAAACACACTGAAATACAAAAAACTACATAAATTATTAGGTCAACCTGAGCTTTTCTCTAATCAATTTTCCATTTTGCCAATTAATTTATAATATTTCCCCAGTAATTTGAGAGAACATTAAAAAAATCTGCAACTCACATTGCACATTCCCTCCCTTAAAAAAAAAACAAGGTAATTGCTACCGACCTCGGGACTCGAAACGCTATATCACATAGAATGAGTTTTATCTGTCAAAAACAAGGACACATTAGCCGAGACCGTCTGTCTAGAAGGGCAAGAGCAGTTCAGAATCGGGAATATGTGCTGATTTTGAACAACTTGTGAACAACAACAAAATGTAGTTAAGTTTTTCAAATGGCCAAGATCATAGCAAATTCATGGGATGTTAACCCCTTGACATCTCAAGTTGACGGCACAAATCATTGTGAATGAGTATGATTTGGTGGCCATTACAGAGTCATGGTTGCAGGATGGTCGAGATTAGGAGTTAAATGTCCAGGAGCACCAGACTGTTTGGAGAGTCCAACAGGACGCTGTAGCTCTGATATTTCAGGATGACATCAGGGTGGTAGTGAGAGATGATATACTTTCTATGGAAAAAAAAGTTTGAATCCATTTGGGTGGAAATTAGAAACAGTAAAAAGAAAAAGACACTGATAAGCATAGTCTATTTGCCACCAAATAATGACTTAATCGTGGGTCGAGAAATAAACAAAGAAATACCTGATGAATGTAAAAATGGTACAGCAATTATCATGGGGGATTTTAATCTACATCTCAATTGGTCTAACCAAGTCGACCAAGGCAGCCTTGAGCAGGAGTTCATAGAATGTATCCACGATAGCTTCCTTGAACAGTTTGTAATTGAACTTACGAGGGAGCAAGCTGTCCTTGATCGGGTCCTGTGTAATGAGATAGTAATAATTAATGATCTTGCAGTGAGGGATCCTCTCGGAAACAACGATCACAGTATGGTTGAATTTAAAATACAGATGGAGCAGGAGAAGTTAAAATCCAATGACAGTGTCTTGTGCTTAAACAAAGGTGACTACAAATGGATGAGAGAGGCGTTGGCAAATGTAGACTGGGAGAAAAACGTTATGGTTGGACAATTGAGGAGGAGTGGAGGACTTTCAAAGCAATCTTTCATAGTGCTCAGTAAACCTATATACCCGTGATAAGGAAGGACTGCAGAAAAAGAGATAATCGGCCATGGGTATCTCAGGAAATGAAGGAGGGTATGAAATTGAAAGAAAATGCATACAAAGTGGCGAAGATTATTGGGAAATTAGTGGATTGGGAAATCTTTAAAGGTTAACAGAAAGCCATGAAAAAAGCTATAAAGAAAAGTAAAATGGATTATGAGAGTCAACCAGCTCAGAATATAAAAACGGATTGCAAAAGCTTCCACAAATGTATAAAACGAAAGAGAGTAGCTAAAGTAAACATTGGTTCTTTACAGGATGAAGAGGGGGATGTATGAACTGGAAATGAGAAAATGGCTGTTACATTGGACAGGAATTTTGTGTCAGACTTCACAGTGTAAGACACAAATAACATGCCAGAAATTGATGACAGGAAGTCTATGGCAGGTGAGGACCTAGAAACCATCATTATCACGAAAGAGATAGTGTTGGGTAACTTAATGGGGCTAAAGGTAGACAAGTCTCCTGGGCCTGATGGAATGCATGCCAGGGTGAAAAGGAACTGGCGTGAGAAATAGCAAATGCACTCATGGTAATTTACCAAAATTCGCTGGACTCTGGGGATTTTCCCGCAGATTGGAAAACAGCAAATGTGACGCCACTGTTTAAAGAAGAAGGTAGATAAAAGGCATGTAACTATAGGGCGGTTAGCTTAACGTCTGAAGGACGGAAAATGCTTGAATCTATCATCAAGGAAGAAATAGCGAGACATCTGAATATAAATTTTCCCGTTGGTAAGATGCAGCATGGGTTCATGAAGGGAAGGTCATGTTTGACTAATTTGGTGGTATTATTTGAGAATAAATTGAGGGGTGAGAGATATAGGACACATGTTAGAGGTAGGTTCTTTACTCAGAGAGGAGTATGGGCGTGGAATGCCCTGCCTGCAGCAGTGTGGACTCGTCAACATTAAGGGCATTCAAATGGTTATTGGATAAACATATGGATGATATTGGAATAGTGTAGATTAGAGGGGCTTTCGATTGGTTTCACTGTTCGCACCAGCATCGAGGGTCGAAGGGCCTGCACTGAGCTGCAATGTCCTATGTTCTATGTTCTATTAAATATGCAGTGGACAATGGGGAACATGTGGATGTGGTGTATCTGGATTTCAAGAAGGCATTGACAAGGTGCCGCACCAAAGACTGCGACAGAAGATAAAGATACACGGTGTTATGGGTAATGCATTAGGATGGCCAGGTGATTGGTTAACTAACAGAAAGCAAAGAGTGGCGGTAAATGGGTGATTTTCTGGTTGACGATCAGTGACTAATGGTGTGTCTCAGGGGTCAGTGTTAGGACTGCAATTATTTACGATTTACATCGATGATTTGGAGTTGGGGACCAAGTGTAGTTTGTCGGAATTCGGCGATAACACTAAGATCAGTGGTAGAGCAAAGTATGCAAAGGATGCTGCAAGCCTGCAAAGGGACACAGACAGTCTAAGTGAGTGGGCGAGGCTCTGGAAGATGGAGTACAATTTTGGTAAATGTGAGGTCATCCATTTTGGTAGGAATAACAGCAAAATGGGCTATCATTTAAATGGTAAAAAAATCCAGCAATCTGCTGCGCAGAGGGACCTGGGTGTCCCTGTGCAAGAATCACAAGGAGTTAGTTTGCAGGTGCAGCAGGTAATTAAGAAGGTAAATGGAACGTTGTCCTTCATTGCTAGAAGGATGGAGCTTAAAAACAGTGCCATTGTGCTGTAGCTTTATAAGGTGCTGGTGAGGCCAGACCTGGAGTACCGTGAAAAGTTTTTGTCTCCTGACTTGAGAAAGGAAATACTAGCATTTGATGGGGTGCAGAGGAGATTCACGAGGTTGATTCTGGAGTTGAGAAGGTTGGCTTATGAGGAGAGGCTGAGTAGTCTGGGACTTTATTCATTGGAATGAGAATGATAATGAGAATGAGGGGAGATCTGATAGAAACATATAGGATTATGAAGGGAATAGATAAGATTGAAGGAGGGAAGTTGTTTCCACTGGCAGGTGAAACTGGAACTCGGGGGCATGGCATCAAAAAATGGGAAGCAGATTTAAGACTGAGATGAGGAGGAACGTTTTCACACAAAGGGTTGTGAATCTGTCGAACTCCATGTCCAGTGAAGCAGTTGAGGCTACCTCACTGAATGTTTTTAAGGCAAGTATTGATAAGTTTCTGAACAGGAAAGGAATTAAGGGTCATGGTGACCGGGCTGGAAAGTGGAGCTGAGTCCATGAAAATATCAGCCGTGATCTTATTGAATGGTGGAGAAGGCTCGAGGGGCCAAATGGCCTACTCCTGCTCCTAGTTCTTATTCTCTTATGTAACCAAGCAAGTGAGTGAGCCCGAGTCATCAACTGGCCGAGCGAGCGAGGCTGACTGACCAAGATGGTCTGAATGAATAACGGACTGAGCGATTGAGGAAAACAGACATATTGAGCGAGCGAGGCCGGCTGATGTGCGAGCAAGCGAGGCCAACTGACCAACTGATTGATCGAGGCTGACTGATGGATGGAGAGAGCGAGGCTAACTTATCAACCGAGCGAGTGAGGCTGACTGACTGATCGAGTGACCGAGGGTGACTGACTGATTGAGTGTGTGAGGCTCACTGATCAACTGAGCGAACGAGGCTGACTAACTAACCGATCAAGAAATGCTGAGAAACCAACGAACAGAGTGAGTCCGAATGACCAACCAACTGAGGGAAGCTAACTGACTGACTGATCAAGCAAGCAAGGCCAATTCCTGAATGAATGAGCAATGCCAACTGACCGAGCAAGCAATGGCGACTCACTGCGTGATAAAGTACGACTGACTTCGCAAGCGAGGCTGAGTGACTGATGGAACGACGTTCAGTGACTGTGCGAGCAAGACCAACGGGCCGTTCGAGCGATCGAGCCTGACTGACAGAACGAGGAAGCCAGAATGAGGATTGGAGGACAGCGAATGTGGTCCCGTTGTTTAAGAAGGGTAGCAGGGATAACCCAGGTAATTATAGGCCGGTGAGCTTGACGTCCGTGGTAGGGAAGTTGTTGTAGAGGATTCTTAGAGACAGGATGTATGTGCATTTAGAAAGGAACGATCTCATTAGTGACAGTCAGCATGGTTTTGTAAGAGGGAGATCGTGCCTTACAAAAGTGGTGGAGTTTTTTGAGGAAGTGACAAAAACGGTTGATGAAGGATGTCGACTATACGGCTTTCAGTAAGGCATTTGACAAAGTCCCACATGGCAGGTTGGTTAAGAAGGTTAAGGCTCATGGGATACAAGGAGAAATGGCTAGATGGGTGGAGAACTGGCTTGGCCATAGGAGACAGAGGGTAGTGGTCGAAGGGTCTTTTTCCGGCTGGAGGTCTGTGACCAGTGGTGTTCCGCAGGGCTCTGTACCGGGACCTCTGCTATTTGTGATGTATATAAATGATTTGGAAGAAGGTGTAACTGGTGTAATCAGCAAGTTTGCGGATGACACGAAGATGGCTGGACTTGCGGATAGCGAAGAGCATTGTCGGGCAATACAGCAGGATATAGATAGGCTGGAAAATTGGGCGGAGAGGTGGCAGATGGAGTTTAATCCGGATAAATGCGAAGTGATGCATTTTGGAAGAAATAATGTAGGGAGGAGTTATAGAATAAATGGCAGAGTCATCAGGAGTATAGAAACACAGAGGGAACTAGGTGTGCAAGTCCACAAATCCTTGAAGGTGGCAACACAGGTGGAGAAGGTGGTGAAGAAGGCATATGGTATGCTTGCCTTTATAGGACGGGGTATAAAGTATGAAAGCTGGAGTCTGATGATGCAGCTGTATAGAACGCTGGTTAGGCCACATTTGGAGTACTGCGTCCAGTTCTGGTCGCCGCACTACCAGAAGGACGTGGAGGCGTTAGAGAGAGTGCAGAGAAGGTTTAGCAGGATGTTGCCTGGTATGGAGGGTCTTAGCTATGAGGAGAGATTGGGTAAACTGGGGTTGTTCTCCCTGGAAAGACGGAGAAAGAGGGGAGATCTAATCGAGGTGTGCAAGATTATGAAGGGGATCGATAGGGTGAACGGTGGGAAGCTTTTTCCCAGATCAGAAGTGACGTTCACGAGGGGTCAGGGGCTCAAGGTGAGAGGGGCGAAGTACAACTCAGATATTAGAGGGATGTTTTTTTTACACAGAGGGTGGTGGGGGCCTGGAATGCGCTGCCAAGTAGGGTGGTGGAGGCAGGCACGCTGACATCGTTTAAGATTTACCTGGATAGTCACATGAGGAGCCTGGGAATGGAGGGATACACACGATTGGTCTAGTTGGACCAAGGAGCGGCACAGGCTTGGAGGGCCGAAGGGCCTCTTTCCTGTGCTGTCCTGTTCTTTGTTCTTTGACCGATCGAGGCTGATTAACCAAGTGGACAGATCAACTGACCAACCGAGCATACAAGATAGACCGACCAACTAAGTGATTAAGGCACTGAATGGCGAGCGATTCCTACTCGCTGAGCGAGCATGCGAGGCTGACTGAATGGCTGAGCGGGTAATGCAGACTGAATGAGGAGTGAGGCCGACAGACCAACCGGCCGAGTGAAGTTAACTGGGTGGCACGGTGGCAAAGTGCTTCGCACTGCTGCACCACAGAACCAGGTATCCGGGTTCGAATCCTGGCTTGGGTCACAGTCTGTCTGGAATTTGCACGTTCTCCTCGTGTCTGTGGGGGTTTTCTCTGAGTGCCCCTGTTTCCTCTCACATTCTGAGTGACGTGCTCGTTCGATGCAGTGACCTGAACAGGCACTGGACTGCGGCGACTCGGGGAATTTCACAGTAACTTCATTGCAGTGTTTGGGTGACTTGTGCCTAATAAACAAATAAACAAATGACCAAGCAAGCCAGTGAGGCTGAATAACTGGTCACATGAGTGAGGCTGAATGCTGAGACTGATAAATATACCAAGTGAGCGAGGCCAACTGACTGACCGAGCAAGTGAGGCCGACTTTCCGACCGATTGAATAAGGCAGGCAGGCCAAAAGATAAATGAAGACAGACCAAGCGAGTGAGGCTAACTGAGCAAGCAAGGCCCACTGACCGACTGAGTGAATAAGTCAGAATGACCAAGCAAGTGAGGCCGATCTCCCTCGGCAGTTATAGGAGAACAACTGAAGCAAAAATGCAATGTGCATCATTATCTAGCACGAGATCAAAACAAACACGAACATGCACCCCAGGCAATAATATCAAGCTCAATAACGTAATTAATTGCTAAAACATACTCATGTGCATTATCAATCATGCACGCTGTAGCAATAACCTGAAAGTTTATTCAACACTGTGTGCTTAGACAGATTTACATATCCTGATAACTATTATTCCACTTTAGAACATAGAACAGTACAGCACAGAACAGGCCCTTCGGCCCACGATGTTATGCCGAGTTTTATCTGAAACCAAGATCAAGCTATCCCATTCCCTATCATCACTTTGCGACTTAGAATTTCGTTTCTCGATTGGAACACAGATTTCTTCACCTGTATATTGGCTATCAAGCTGCTTTAAAATTCATTGCAGCAAAAGAAAATTAACGCAGTGTTACCAGGTCGAATGTAAAATGATAGATAATCTCATACAGCCTGCATCTGTTACACTGTCCCATGTCACAATTAATTGTGAATTGATCATCGAATTTGTTGTCACAGGGATACATCAAACAACAGAATCTCTGTCTGAAAGAGACCATCACCCTCCATCAACTTCAGCCTTCTGAGTTATGAAGGCATACATCAGTGGATTTTTGATTATGGATTCTGGGCTCACAAGACAACTATAACCATTATTTCTTTGGTTATTGTGGTCTTGCTCTGTCCCACTTTATTTCCAGTATCCATTTCTCTTTGTTTCAATGCAAAAAATAGCACGAGTTGTGAAAACTCTTTTTCTGATTGCTGAATATGAAAAATAATCAAAGCCTCTGATGTTGACTGGTCCCGATTTTACTGCCTGAATTTCCATATAGAATTAGATCACTGCAAATTGATGGGTTGTGGAAATCACACGACCACATACAAAAGATGAATTCAGAAATGAAAAACCGCTTTCTTCAATGTGCACGTTTTGCGGGTTGGGGGGAGAGGAGGTGGTGACTGGAATCGCAGTTGTTCAAATTAAAAACGCTCTCTGCCCCTCGTACTTGTCACACAGTTCTCCGTGATCAAATGGAACGTGCAATCTGATTAACACTTGATTTGGTTGTCACACCCGAAACAAACAACTGCATCTTTTAGGGAATTCAGCTGGTCAATGGCAGGCTATCATAATCCCAAAGGGAAACTTGAATCAGCTGTCACAAAAGGTGAGCACTCTGTATGAAACGTCGAATCATCTAAAATCGCAATAAATATATTTTAAAACAATTATGAGGATGATTTGATTTGATTTGATTTATTAGTCACATGTATTATCATACACTGAAAAAGTATTGTTTCTTGAGCTATAAACACAAAACATACAGCTCACAGAGAATGAAATGAGAGAGTGCAGAGAACAAAGAACAATACAGCACAGGAACAGGCCCTTCGGCCCTCCAAGCCCGCGCCGCTCCCCGGTCCAGGATTGAATCCTGAATCCAGGATCCCCGCCCAATTTTCCAGCCTATCTACATACCAATATCCTATCCACCGAGTGCAGAGTTCCAGTCATAGCTAGGATGCAGAGCAAGATCGACTAAATGCAAGGTAAGTCCATTGAAAAGTCTGACGGCAGCAGGGCAGAAGCTGTCCTTGAGTCGATTAGGATGTGACCTCAGATTTTTGTATCTTTTTTACCGATGGACGAAGGTGGAAGAGAGAATGTCCGTGGTGCGTGGGGTCCTTAATTATGCTGGCTACTTTGCCGAGGCAACGAGAAGTGTGGACAGAGTCATTTTTGGGAGACTTTTTGCGTGATGGGTTGGGCTACATTCACCACCTATTGTAGTACCTTGCGGTCTTGGGCAGATTAGGAGCCATACCAAGCTGTGATACAAGCAGAAATAATGCTTTCTATGGTACAGTTGTAAACGTTTGTGAGAGTCGTGACTGATATGCCAAATTTCCTTCATCTTCTGAGAAAGCAGAGGCGTTGGTGGGCATTCTTAACTGTACTGTCGGCATGGGGGGACCAGGACAGGTTGTTTATGATCTGGACACTAAAACTTGAAGCTCTCGACCCTTTCTACTTCGTCCCTGTTGATGTAGACAGAGACATGTTCTCCTTTACACTTCCTAACGTCGATGACATTCTGTTATATATTAAAGGTCACAGGTTAATAAAAAAGGAAAACGTATAACGTTTAAAATACTAAACACTTTTAGAGAGTTCACATAATGTTATAAACTTTTCCTGAAGGCATTTGTTTATGGAAACCCAGACCTTAAATCCTCTTGATAGCCTATTGGCGGGGCAGCCGAGTTGACCAGTACTGTCAGGAAATCTCAGGATGTGGAGCTGCCGGCGTTGGACTGGGGTGAACACAGTAAGAAGTCTCACAGCACCAGGTTAAAGTCCAACAGGTTTATTTGGTAGTAAATACCATAAACTTTCGGAGCGCTGCTCCTTCGTCAGATGGAGTGGAAATTTCCACTCCATCTGACGAAGGAGCAGCGCTCCGAAAGTTTATGGTATTTGCTACCAAATAAACCTGTTGGACTTTAACCTGGTGTTGTGAGACTTCTTACAAGGAAATCTCAGACCCGAGAACATTCACGAAGCCAGTGTTTCTGAAATAATGACCGAACTTTATTTAACCAGCAGCTGCCAAGTGATCATCAAAGGGTCGAGTTTGCTCTCAAATGGAGCAGCCGGACCACCCTGAATAGATCTGATGTTTACAATTCAAAACAGGTCAAAAATAGTTTTCTTATCGATCATTCCTGCCTGATATGAGCTGAACAACAATCATATTTCGTATATACTTCTCAACAATAATCCCTGACATGCCCTTCAGCCAATTCCAGTTTTCCATCCAGCATAATGGGGTCTTATTCGTCCATTAAATCCGGATATGAACTCCCATCACTTCACTACAATCACTTCCCCATTGGCAGGTCACCCTAGACGCTCACTATCAGGGTCAAAGTGAATGTTCCTCCTGGATCATTGCCAAACTATATCACCACGTGGACCCACGCCTGGGCAAGCTTCCATCCTAGGTCTGGACAATGAAGAAGCAAATCATGAAGTTGCAATATGAAACTTTCTGATGAGTTTTGCGAACACTAAAGTTCCCACGATTAGGCTCTGAACTATTTGCCTTTACCTTTACACCTTGTGATAATTTGTCTTTGGCTAAAGTCAAAAAATGATTCGTACAATACATTTCAAACATGAAAATATATGTTTTAAATAATAATTACCTGTCTATACCTCTTTCTGCATTCATATATGTGTAACCGAGTCTATTGCTCGCTTATGATCTTGTTTTAAGATTAATTTAATTCTATGCTCGTTGTTATGCCTGTGCCTTAATGTCTAATGTTTAAAAATCTTATTAACCTATCAGGAGCACCCCAGTGACATTAACACACGGTTTCCTGCTGCTGCTATGTCAAATCTCACACTGTTCTCCTCTCTGACTGTCTCAGGACACTGGTTTTCACTGGTCCAACATCAGCATCGGCTGCCCCGTTTGAGATCGACCAGCTACATGCCACAGACTGCAGTCTTTCTTTCTATATCCATCGCTGTGATGTTCCTCTCTCTTGTTTCGATAATCTTTATGGGCTCCTATTCCCACAATTGATGAACTAGTTTTGCCATTACTTTACGGCTACAGTTGTGAACCTCGCAGATGCTCAATCTGAGCACATCCCGAATCGCAGAGGAAAACCTGGAATGCTGGATTTTAATTATTCATTGTCGCGATTTGGAGCAAATATGAGGAAATAGATGAAACCCAGGGAGGAAAAGTGGTCAGACCTATTGGAAGTTATTAAAAAGAACGGGACTATTGTTCAATTGCAAAACAAACAACAGGAATGGCAAACTTACAATAATCAGTGAATAACATTTACATTTAACAATGAAAAACAACATTAAGGAGTAAAGTTTAGAGAGAAACAGGAGGGCAAAAAAGGGATGCAAGATTGCTCTGGCAGACAAGGCAAAGGAGAATATAAGAGATTCTACAAACACGTAAAGGACAAAATAGTAACCCGTGGGAGTATGGGGCCTCTTAAGTGTCAACAAGGTCATCTATGTGCGGATCCACAAGAGATGGGTGAGATCATACATGAATATTTGTCATCAGTAATTACTGTTTAATTTGGCATGCATGTCAGGGAACTTGGGGAAATAAGTTGTGAGGTTTTGATACAGATAAGTAGGTGCTCGAAATCTTAAAGCGCTTCAAGGTAGATAAATCCCCAGACCTGATGTACTGTATCCCATGACGTTCTGGGAGGCTAGGGAGGAAATTGCGGGCCCCGTGGAAAGATATTTGAAGCATTGAGAACCACAGGTGAGGTACCTGAATATTAAAGGGAGGCAAATGTTGTGCCTGCGTGAAAGGAATGATTGCAGATTAAAGCCTGATAGCTAGAGGCTGGTGAGCCGAATATCTGTACTGGGTAAGTTGACAGAAGGTATTCTGAGAGATGGGATGTACAGGCATTTAGAGAGGCAAGGATTGATTAGGGACAATCAGCATGGCTTTATGAGTGGGAATTCATATTTCAGAAATTTGTTTGAGTTTTTTGAAGGGGCAACCAAGAAGGTAGATGAGGGCAGTGCTGTTGATGTTGTCTAAATGAAGTTTAGCAAGGCCTTTGGCAAGTTACCTCATCGTAGGTTGTTGCATGAAGTGACATCTCGCGGGATTCAGAGAGAGGTAGCCAAATCGATACAAAATTGGCTTGATGGAAGAAGACAGAGCGTGGTTGTTGAGGATTGTTTTTCAAACTGGAGGCCTGTGCCTCAGGGATCGGTGGTGGGTCCACTGTTATTTGGCACCTATATTAGTGATTTAGATGAGAATTTAGGAGGCACACATTATACGTTTGCAGATGACACCAAGATTGGTGGCATAGTGGACACAAGAAGGTAAACTCGGATTGCTACAGGATCTTGATGAATTGGGCCAGTGGGCTGACAAATGGCAAATGGAGTTTAATTTAGAGGTGTCCAGGGGCACGGTATTTGATACTGTATCGCGACGACATGTGTTAGAAACATAGAAACATAGAAAAACTACAGCACAGAAACAGGCCCTTCAGCCCCACAAGTTGAGCCGAACATATCACTACCTTCGAGGCCTACAGATAACCCTCCATCCTAATAAGTCCCATGTACTCATCCAGGAGTCTCTTAAAATACCCTATTGAGTTTCCCTCCACCACCACTGACGGCAGCCAGTTCCACTCACCCACCACCCTCTGTGTGAAAAAACTTCCCCCTAACATTTCCCCTGTCGCTAGCCCCCAGCACCTTAAACCTGTGCCCTCTTATAACAGCCATTTCTACCCTGGGAAAAAGCCTCTGAGAGTCCACCCGATCTATGCCTCTCAACATCTTATATACCTCTATTAGGTCTCCTCTCATCCCACGTCTCTCCACGGAGAAAGGTCCGAGCTCCCTCAGCCTATCCTCATAAGGCATGCCACTCAATCCAGGCAACATCCTTGTAAATCTCCTCTGCACCCTTTCAATCTTTTCCACATCCTTCCTGTAATGAGGCGACCAGAACTGAGCACTGTAGTCCAAGTGGGGTCTGACGAGGGTCTTATATAGCTGCATCATTATCCCCGGACTCCTAAACTCAATCCCTCGATTGATAAAGGCCCGCACACCATACGCCTTCTTCAACACCTCCTCCACCTGCGGGGCTGATTTTAAAGTCCTATGGACCCGGACCCCAAGGTCCTTCTGATCCTCTATCGTACTAAGAGTCTTTCCCTTTATATTGTGCTCCTTCATCCCATTTGTCCTACCAGAATGGACCACGACGCATTTATCTGGGTTGAAGACCATCTGCCACTTCTCTGCCCAGTCTTGCATCCTATCTATATCCCTCTGTAACTTCTGACATCCCTCCAGACTATCCACAACCCCACCAACCTTCGTGTCGTCGGCAAACTTACCAACCCATCCCTCCATTTCCTCATCCAAGTCATTTATGAAAATGACAAACAGCAAGGGTCCCAGAACAGATCCCTGGGGCACACCACTGGTGACCGACCTCCATTTCGAAAAAGACCCATATATACACACTCTCTGCCTCCTTTGGGCAAGCCAGTTCTGGATCCACAGGGCAGCAGCCCCTTGGACCCCATGCCCTCTCACTTTTTCGAGAAGCCTTATCGAACGCCTTGCGAAAATCCATATAAACCACATCTACTGCTTTCCCTTCGTCAATGTGTTTAGTTACATTTTCGAAGAACTCCACCAGGCTCGTAATGCACGATCTGCCTTTTACAAAGCCATGCTGAGTATTCTTGAGCATACTAAACCTGTCGAAATGCTTATAAATCTTGTCCCTCAGGATCTTCTCCATCAGCGTACCAACCACTGAGGTTAGACTCACCGGTCGGTAATTTCCTGGGCTATCCCTATTCCCCTTCTTGAAAGTATTAACCACATCCGCAATCCTCCAATCCTCTGGCACCTCTCCCGTCTCTGTCGCCGACGCAAAGATTATCGCCAGAGGCTCTGCAATCTCTTCCCTCGCCTCCCACAGTAACCTGGGGTACATCCCATCCAGATCTGGTGACTTATCTATCTTGATGCCATTCAAAGATTCCAGCACAACCTCTTTCTTCAAGTCCACATACTCAATCTTTTCAGTGTGTTATTATTATCCTTGCCAGTGTTCGGTTTCTCAGGTGTGCTGGGTATGAGTGTAGCATCACAACTTTTTGCCTTCTGCCTCACGTTCCAACCGCGTTGGCGTTCCTTCCCCTTCCCACATGCAGCCATGATGGCAGCTGCTGCTTTGGAGAACGGGCAGTAATTGCCCCTTCGTGCAGACAAGGCACAGCACGTCAAACTGTTTCCAAAAGATGTGATACATGATTCCATCATTGGATAATTTGAATATTCCCGGCTAGTCACTCCTCCTTTGCCAGGCGTATTAATGCCTGCAGCCTGTTGGAGTAAAGATGGTGAATGTCGGTCTCCCCAGACCGAGTGCGACTGACACAACCCCGGAACGGAGCTCACCAAGAGGATGACGTTGGGGGAGCAGGAACCCATTGGTAACAAAGTGTGGAACATTGCATCACATTAAATGTGGGCAGTGGCCATTAAAGGGTCAATCTCCAAGATGTCTCTGCCCAACGTGAGCCTTTTCCAGGACGAGTTGGTCCCACGAGGTCTTCAGGAAGCAAATTGCCATCGCCAGCATTCTGGAGGTCGCAACAATGGCCAAGGGGTCGACACATGCCTCTATCACTATGGCGGAGAGCGTGTAGCTCTTCATTCCAATGCAAAGGCCACGAGGTAATTTGAGCAACTGGGGCTCGGAAAGCCTCTATTCCCGCGTAGGTAGCCCTGTTGGACCCCACCACCGGCTACACACACCTCAATTGTTTGTTATTGCGGTATATATCAGAATTAGGGGATGTAATGTTGAAAAGAAAACCCACTCCTGAAGTGTCGGAAGAAGCTTAGAGCAAAGCAACAAGGAGAGGCTCAAAGGACTGTTATAGGGAGAGACTGGACAGGTTTATGATTTTTTTCATTGGAGCGTAGTAGACTGAGAGGTGATCTTAGTGAGGTCTAAAAGCTCATGCGAGGCATGGATAGGATGAATGCACTCAGACCTTTTCCCAAGTTTGGGATCTGGAGAACTGGAGAGAAGGGAGTGAAAATCGGTATAATGTGGAAATTGGTAACGAGAAGCAAGTTGTTCCTCCCTCAGCTGGTGGTTGAACCTGGGTGTTCTTCAGTCTTGGAGGGCTTGGCTATGAGTCGAATGGCAAAGCCTCTCAGCAGATTCACCTTCCCCCCACACTTGCAACTGTTAAATGCAGTCACAACTTTCATCGGGAGAAGCTGGGGCAAGAAGCCCAGGCTCTATCCTTTGCTTCTTCCTCCTGCTCTGAGGCTCATAAGCCTACATGCCCGATGCCCCGCGTGGTCCTCATTTTTCTCTCCCCGTGCATTCCTCTGGCAATGAGGCCTTCGAGCCCATATGCCTCAGGCTTTTATTTACCATGCCACACTCTTTTCCACATGCATCTCTAATCTTTCCAGCTCCAAACACAATCAAACTACCGCAGAAAAAGCAGCAGCGCAAGATTCAGTACCAATCACTCCAGAATCAAACAGCAGCAACCAGCTGCAGCAGCAACCATGTTCAGCAGAAAACAGCAGCGATTTGGGCAGCGGGAAACATCACAAACATGCTCCAGAAGCAAACGGCAGCAACGAACTCGCGTCCCAAACAATTCCAGCAGCAAATATCTCGAGCAGGAAAGAACAGCACCAAGCTGAAGCAGAAATCAGGAGACACAAGATCCCGAATCAACCATTTCCAGCAACAAACAGCAATAAAAAGCTCCAGAAGCAATAATCAGCAATCAGCTCCAGCGGCAAACAGCAGCAACCAGCTCCAGCAGCAACCAGCTCAGAAGCAAACACTAGCAGCCAACTCCAGCAGCAACGAACTCCAGCAGCAACCAGCTTCAGCAGCAAACAATTCCAGCAGCAAGCAGCTCCAACAGCAGCCAGCTCCAACAGCAAAAAGCAGGAACCAGCAGCATCAAGCTCCAGCAACAAATAGCAACAACCGGCAGGATGAAACATAAACTTTGTCAGTAGAGTGGACATTGGCAATCTGGGGAGCTGGATCATTGTTGTCAGAGCAAGTTCCAAACAGATATATCAGAGAATCAAGTTGCTCTTCGGCAAATCAAGCAGAAACAAATTTGTCGTTGTGTCAGATCACATTGGTTAGACTCTAAATTAGAACAATGGACACAAAACAACGCGATAGTCCCTGAGATGAAATTATTAGTTTTATTTGTTAAAATCTATCGGATGGTGTTTTCAGGATAGTGCATTGTGGGAATTTTAAAAACGAGGTAAATTTAGGTTGTGGAGGATGGGGTGGAGGATAATCTATGTTTACTGTCCAGGTAAAAAATATTGTATTCCAATGTTAATGTCGTTTTTAGTTCTAAATTGAAAATGCTGTTCCTCATTGTTAATTGTAAATGTTGCTGAATGATTATTGTAAATTTTCTATTTCAGCTGCCATTCCTGTTGTTTGTTTTACAAGTTAACAACCGTTTCGTTTCTTAAATAACTTCCAATAGGTCTGACCAATTTTCCTACTGGGTTTGATCTCCTTTCTCATATTAGTTCCAAATCGCGACAATTAATCATTTAAAACCACCATTCCAGGTTTTCCTTCTGCAATTTGGGATGTGCTCAGATAGATCCACGAGGTTCATAACCGTAGCCATAAAGTAATGGCAACTGTGCTTCATCAATTGTGGGAATAGGGGCCTATAAAGAATTGTACAAGAAAGAGCGAGGGACATCACAGGGCAGGGTACACAAAGTGAGATTGAAGTCTGTGGCGTGTGGCTGGGAGATCTCGAACGGGGCAGCGTGTGTTGACATTAGACTAATGAAAACCAGTGTTCTGAGACAATCAGAGTGGAGAAGCAGCGTGAGATTTGACATTGGAGCAGCAGGGTATTGTGTGTTAATATTACTGGAGTTTGGTGTAGATCAAATATTTAAGATGGTCCAGCCCTGATGTGGACTGCTCCTGATAGGTTAATAAGATTTTCAACCATTTGGCATTAATGCAGAGGCAGAACAACTAGCAAAGTGTTAAATTATTCTTCAAACAAGATTATAAGCTGCCAAGAGAGAATAGATTACACATATGAAAAGGCAGTAAGAGATTGAAATGAGTAATTATGATTTGAAACATATATGTTGATATTTGAAATGTATTGCAAGTATTGTATGAATCATTGTTCACTTTAGCCAAAGGCAAATTATCACAAGGTGTGATGATAAAGGCGAATACTTCAGAGCCAAAACTTGGGAACCTTTGTATTTGCAAAACACATATCAGAAAGTTTCATGTTGCTACTTCATAATTTGCTGTCTTCATTGTCCAGACTCAGGATGGAGGCTTGCTCGGGCATGGGTCTACGTGTCTATATAGTTTGGCAATGATCCAGGAGGAATATTCACTTTGACCCCAATATTGAGCGTCTAGGCTAACCTGCCAATGGGGAAATGACTGCAGACAAGATGGGAGTTAGCATCCGGTTTTAATTGACAAATGAGACTTTATTATGCTGGATGGCAAATTGGAGTTGGCTGAGGTGCATGTCAGAGATTATTATTGATAAGTATATACTAAAGATGATTGTAGTCAAGCAAATGTAAGGTCGGAATGATTGATAAGCAAACCATTATAAATCTGTTTTGAATTGTTAAGGTCAGA
Source organism: Mustelus asterias (assembly GCF_964213995.1). Lineage (NCBI taxonomy): Eukaryota > Metazoa > Chordata > Chondrichthyes > Carcharhiniformes > Triakidae > Mustelus > Mustelus asterias. The sequence continues at coordinate 548,361 of NW_027590105.1, forward strand.
TATATTCGCAGTAGTCCGGCTGCTCCATCTGAGAGCTGACTCGACCCTCTGACGATCTGTTAGCAGTTGCTGGTTAAATAAAGTTACGTCTTTGGTTCAGAAACACAGGCTTCGTGAATCTTACATTGTCTGAGATTTCCTGACAGTGCTGGTCACCTCAGATACCCCGCCAACAGACTTTCAAGAGGGATAAAGATCTGAGTTTACTTCATCAAAAACGTTTGGGAAATGTTTATCAAGTTCTGCCAACTGTCTAAATGTGTTTAGTGTTCTAATTGCTATATGTTTTAATTTTTTCATAACCTGTGACCTTTAATATATAACATCATCATAATTGCTCTGAAATTTATTTCGTGCGATTTTAGATAATTCATCATTTTATGTCGATTGCAAACCTATTGTTGCAGCTGACTCAAGTTTCCCTTGAGGGATGTGGCAGCCTCACATTTAACAGCTGCATGCTATAAAGGATGCAATCGTTTGTTTTGGTTGTGACAACTAATTCAAGTGCTAACCAGATTGCAGATTACAATTGATAACCTTTGAACTGTGTGACAAGTGCGAGGGACAGAGAATGGTTTTAATTTAAACAGTTCTGATTCCCACCCTCCCATACCCCGCCCCCCCGCCCCCACCAAAAAGAGCCCATTAAAGAAAGGGGTTTTTGATTTCTGAGTTCTCCCTTTTCTGAGGTCGTGTGTTTTCCACAGTTTGCAGTGATCTAACTCTATTTGGAAATTCGCGCAGTAAAATTGAGACCAGGGAAGACGAGAGGCTTTGATTTTTTTTTCCATATTCAGTGAACGCAGCAAGAGTTATGAGAACTCCTGCTATTTTTTTTTGTAAGATGTTTAACAACACCAGGTTAAAGTCCAACAGGTTTATGTGGTAGCAAAAGCCCCACAAGCTTGCGGAGCTGCAAGCCCCTTCTTCAGGTGAGTGGGAATTCTGTTCACAAACAGAGCATATAAAGACACAGACTCAATTTACATGAGTAATGGTTGGAATGCGAACACTTACAACTTGTTGGACCTGTTGGACTTTAACCTGGTGTTGTTAAACTTCTTACTGTGTTTACCCTAGTCCAACGCCGGCATCTCCACATCATTTTTTTTTGTTGCATTGATACGAACAGAGATGAATAAGTGAAATAAAGTGGGACAGAGTAAGACCACAGTTACTATGATGATTATCGCTTTCCTGTGAGCCCAGAGTCCATAATCAGAAATCCACTGGCGCATGCCTTCATAACTCAGAAGGCTGAAGTTGATGGAGGGTGATGCTCTCTTCCGGACATAAGATTCTGTTGATTGAAGTATCTCTGTTACAGCAAATTCTGTGATCAATTCACAATTAATTGTAGTATTGGACAGTGTAACACATGTTGTATTACATTATCATTTTATATTGGACCTGGTAACACTGCGTTAATTTATTTTAGTTGCAGTGAATTGAAAACCAGCCTGATAGGCAATAAACAGGTGAAGAAATCTGTGTTCCAATCGAGATACGCTATTCGAAGTGACAAAATGAAGTGTTAGTTAACAGGATATGCAGAACTTTCTAACCACACACAGTTGAATAAACTTTCAGTTCATTGTTACAGTGTGCATAGTTAATAAGACACATAAGCATGTACGAGCAATTAATTGCTTTATTGAGCTTGATCTCATTGCCTGGGGTCCATGTTAGTGTTAGTTTTGATATAGTGCTAGATAATGATGCACGTTACATTTTTACTTCGGCTGTTCTCATATAACTGCAGAGGAAAAACAGCTTCTCTTGCTTGGTCATTCTGACTTGCTCACTCAGTTGGTCAATCGACCTTGCTTGCTCAGTCAATCAGTCTCACTCGCTCGGTCAGTCTGCATTTCTCTTTCGGCCTGTCTGCCTTACTCAATCTGTCAGACAGTCGGCCTCACTTGCTCGGTCAATCCGTCGGCCTTACTCACTCAGTCCAGTATTCAGCATCACTCAGTTGGTCGGTCACTCAGCCTCACGAGCTTGCTTGGTCATTTGTATATTTATTCATTCGTCACAAGTCGCATTAACACTGCAATGAAGTTACTGTGAAATTCGCAAAGTCGCCATCGTGCAGCGCCTGTTCAGGTCAATGCACCTAATCAGCACATCTCTCAGAATGTGGAGGAAACTGGAGCACTCAGAGGAAAACCAAGAAGACACGAGGAGAACGTACAAACTCCACACAGACAGTGACACAAGCCAGGATTCGAATCTGGGTCCCTGGCGCTGTGATGCAACAGTGCTAACCACATTGCAACCGTGCCACCCAGTAAGCATCGCTCGTCTGGTTGGTCAGTCGGCCTCACTCCTCATTTTGTCTGCATTACTCGCTCAGTCATTCAGTCTGCCTCGCATGCTCGCTCAGTCAGTCAGAGTCGCTCGTCATTCTATTCACCTTAATCACTTAGTCGGTCAGTCGACCTCATAGAACATAGAACATTACAGCGCAGTACAGGCCCTTCGGCCCTCGATGTTGCGCCGACCAGTGAAACCAATCTAAATCCCCTCTAATCTACACTATTCCAATATCATCCATATGTTTATCCAATAACCACTTGAACGCTCTCAACGTTGACGAGTCCACCACTGCTGCAGGCAGGGCATTCCACGCCCTTACTACTCTCTAAGTAAAGAACCTACCTCTAACATCTGTCCTATATCTCTCACTCCTCAATTTAAAGCTATGTCCCCTCGTGCTAGCCAACACCATCCGAGGAAAAAGGCTCTCACTATATACCCGATCTAATCCTCTGATCATCTTGTATGCCTCTATTAAGTCACGTCTTAACCTTCTTCTCTGTTGGTCAGTTGACCTCTCTTTCTTGGTCAATCGGCCTCAGTCGGTCATTCTGACTTATTTGTTCTGTCAGTCAGCCTCGCTCGCTCGGATGGTCAGTCGATCTTCCTCGCATGCTCTGTCAACCTCGTCAGTCAGTCAGTCGGCTTCCCTTGCGAAGCCAGTCGTCCTTGCTGACTCAGTGAGCCGCCATTGCTTACTCAGTCAGTCGGCATTGCTTATCCAGTCAGTAAGTTGGCCTTGCTTGCTTGGTCAGTCAGTTAGCTTCGCTCAGTTAGTTGGTCATTCGGTCTTTCTCACTTGATGGGTTCCTCAGCATTGATTGCTCGGTTAGTTAGTCAGTTTCGCTCGCTCAGTTGATCGGTGAGCCTCACACACTCAATCAGTCAGTCACCCTCGGTCACTCGATCAGTCAGTCAGCCTAACTCGCTCAGTCGATGAGTTAGCCTCGCTCTCTCGATCAGTCAGTCAGCGTCGCTCAATCGGATGGTCAGTTTCTTAAGTTCGTTTGTCGTGAGACTCTTCCGTCCTTGATACAAAGGCAAACACCAACCGTTTTCAGAATCAAAATTCTTGATTTGTCCTACGTATGTAGGCTGGCTCATCTTTACTACTTGACCTCCACTCAGTGCTGGAAGTCAGTTAGTAAAAAGCGCATGAAGCAACAAGTCTGGCCCCTTTTATACAGTTTACAATCCCATCTGGTAGAAGTGATTTCAAAGAAGATTGAAACACACATCATCTGGTTCAATCCAAAATGTCTAGACGAAAGCACACATCACCCGATTCAATCAAAAACAGTCGTTACAGCAATTGCTGCATTATAAAGAACATCCTATTAAAATACGCATTTACTACTTACAACACCCACCGATCAGAACATAAGCATAATGTCTTTAGGATATGTTATTTGTTAGTGTTAGTACTCAGCCAGAGCCGCACCCCAGCCGGGCTCGGCAAGCTGGAGCCTGTGGTTCACCTGTTTTGTCAGTTTGCTCCCATGAGCTGTTTCTCTGCCGTTCTTGCAAGTCCAATAGTTCACCTTGCCCTCGACAGTGGACATTAACTCTTTAATATCTCATTCCCTCATTTTACCATTCCATGAAAATGAACTCGTAAATCGTTTTACAGGGGGCCGTTGGAAGATCGGAACAAATAATTACATTGGCATTTGAGAAGAAATAAAATGAGCAACACGACCAAGATAATGATTCCTCGGTGTACTATCATTCCTCCACAGTTTCCAAATATGTTACCAAACGGCCACCAACCAGGGGGGTTGTAATGATTGAATTTCTGCCCTTCTGTTCTGATCTTATCTGCAGTCTCTCTAATGTGATTAGCTGGGCTTGTTATACTTTCGGAGGAATCAGGGATATAGTTGAAATACTCTGTTCCCACTCGAGTGGGGATCAAAATATTAGGTCTACAAGTGTAGAGGCTGGGGACGAGCTTGGGGCTGGGACAAGGCTGGCAAAGAAGAAGAGCACTCTGGGGGAGGATGACCTCACTGGGCCAGGAGGTCTGGAGTGCTTATACTTCAATGCAAGGAGCGTAGCAGGTAAGACAGACGAACTTAGGGCCTTAATGCTCACGAGGAATTTGGATGTGGTTGTGGTGACAGAGACTTGGTTGAAAGGGGGACAGGATTGGCAGCTGAATATTACGGGGTACATGTGTTTTAGGCGAGACAGAGGAGGGGCCAAAAGTGGTGGGGGAGTAGCAGTATTAGTTGGAGAGCATATTGCAGCCGTGCAGAGGGAGGACAATTCAGAGGGGTTGTGTAACGCGTAACTCTGGGTGGAGCTTAGAAACAGGAAGGGAGCAGTCACTATGTCGGGGGAATACTACAGGCCCCCGCAGCAGCCCAAGGGAAGTGGAAGAACGGATATGTCAGGAGATACCGGATAGGTGCAGGAAAAATAGGGTTGTTGTAGTGGGAGACTTCAATTTCCCTGGTATAGACTGGAAATCGCTGAGAGCTGGGACTCTGAGTGGGGAGGAATTTGTAAAATGCGTACAGGAGGGTTCTTTGGAACAATATGTCGATAGCCCGACTAGAAATCATAGAAACCCTACAGTACTGAAAGAGGCCATTCGGCCCATCGAGTCCGCACCGACCACAAACCCACCCAGGCCCTACCCCCATATCCCTACATATTTACCCACTAATCCCTCTAACCTACACATCCCACGACACTAAGGGCAATTTTTAGCATGGCCAATCAACCTAACCTGCACATCTTTGGAGTGTGGGAAGAAACTGGAGCACCCGGAGGAAACCCACGCAGACACGAGGAGAATGTGCAAACTCCACACAGACAGTGACCCAAGCCGGGAATCGAACCCAGGACCCTGGAGCTATGAAGCAGCAGTGCTAACCACTGTGCTACCGTGCCGCCCGACTAGAGAGGGGGCTATACTGGACCTCGTACTGGGGAATGAGCCCGGTCAGGTCTTCAAAGTTTCGGTAGCGGAACATGTGGCAAATAGTGACCACAATTATGTTAGCTTTAGGATAGTGATGGAAAAGGATGAGTGGTGTCCCAAGGGTCAGGTGTTGGATTGGGGGAAGGCTAACTTTAGTGGGATTAGGCAGAAATTGGCAGCTCTTGATTGGGAGAGGCTGTTTGAGGGTAAATCCACATCTGGCATGTGGGAGTCTTTTAAGGAATAATTGTGAGGGCTACAGGACAGGCATGTGCCTGTAAAAAAGGATAGGAAGGGTAGGATTCGAGAACCGTGAATAACCAGGGAAATTGAGGGACTGGTCAAAAAGAAAAGAGAGGCGTATTTTAGGTCCAGGCAGCTAAAAACGGAGGGAGCTCTGGAGGAGTACAAAGAAAGTAGGAAAGAACTCAAACGGGGATTAGAAGGGCAAAAAGGGTCACGAAATGTCCTTGGCAGACAGGATTAAGGAGAATCCCAAGGCATTTTATTCATACGTTAGGAACAAAAGGGTTGTCAGGGAAAAAAATCAGACCTCTCGGACAAAAGTGGGGAATTATGCTTGGAGCCCAAAGAAGTAGGGGAGATCCTAAATGAATACTTTGCGTCGGTATTCACAAAGGAGAGGGATGTGTTGACTGGGAGTGTCTCGGAGGGGAGTGTTGAACCGTTGGAGAAAATCTCCATTACAAGGGAGGAAGTGTTAGGTTTGTTAGAGTATATAAAGACTGACAGATCCCCAGGGCCTGATGGAATCAATCCAAGGCTGCTCAGGGAGACGAGAGATGAAATCGCTGGGCCTCTGACGCAAATCTTTTTCTCGTCACTGGACACAGGTGAGTTCCCAGAGGATTGGAGGATAGCTAATGTGCTCCCGTTATTTAAGAAGCGTAGGAAGGATAACACGGATAACTATAGGCCGGTGAGCTTGACGTCCGCGGTGGGGAAGTTGTTGGAGAAGATTCTTAGAGATAGGATGTATGCGCATGTAGAAAGGAATAAACTCATTAACGATAGTCAGCATGGTTTTGTGAAAGGGAGTTCTTGCCTCACTAACCTGGTGGAATTTTTTGAAGAAGAGACTAGAATGGTTGACGAGGGAAGGGCCGTGGATGTCGTCTATATGGACTTTAGTAAAGCGTTTGACAAAGTCCCTCATGGTAGGCTGGTGAAAAACGTTGGATCTCATGGGATAAAGGAGGAGGTGGCGAGATGGGTGGAGAACTGGCTTGGTCACAGAAGACAGAGGGTGGTAGTGGAAAGGTCTTTTTCCGACTGGAAGCCTGTGACTAGTGGTGTTCCGCAGGGCTCTGTATTGGGACCTCTGCTGATTGTGATTTTTATAAACGATCTGGAAGAAGGTGTAACTGGGGTGATCAGTAAGTTTGCGGACGACACCAAATTGGCAGGACTTGCAGATAGTGAGGAGCATTGTCCGAAGCTACAGAAGGATATAGATAGGCTGGAAATTTGGGCAAAGAAATAGCAGATGGAGTTCAATCCTGATAAATGTGAAGTGATGCCTTTTGGTAGAAATAATGTCGGGAGGAGCTATACGATAAATGGCAGAACCATAAAGGGTGTAGATACGCAGAGGGACCTGGGTGTGCAAGTCCACAGATCCTTGAAGGTGACGTCACAGGTGGAGAAGGTGGTGAAGAAGGCATATGGCATGCTTGCCTTTATAGGACGGGGCATAGAGTATAAAAGTTGGGGTCTGATGTTACAGATGTATAGAACGTTGGTTCGGCCGCATTTGGAGTACTGTGTCCAGTTCTGGTCGCCACACTACCAGAAGCACATGGAGGCTTTGGAGAGAGTACAGAGGAGGTTTACCAGGATGTTGCCTGGTATGGAGGGGCTTAGTTATGAGGAGAGATTGGGTAAACTGGGGTTGTTCTCCCTGGAAAGACGGAGGATGAGGGGAGACTTAATAGAGGTTTATAAAATTATGAAAGGCATAGATAGGGTGAACGGTGGGAAGCTTTTCTCCAGGTCGGTGGTGACGTTCACGAGGGGTCATAGGTTCAAGGTGAGGGGGGGAGGTTTAACACAGATATCAGTAGGACATACTTTACACAGAGGGTGGTGGGGGCCTGGAATGAGCTGCCAGGCAAGGTGGTGGAGGCGGACACACTTGGAACGTTGAAGACTTATCTGGACAGCCATATAAATGGATTGGGAATGGAGGGATACAAAATAATGGTCTAGTTTGGACCAGGGAGCGGCACGGGCTTGGGGGGCCGAAGGGCCTGTTCCTGTGCTGTATTGTTCTTTGTTCTGGAGGAACAGACGGACGGTGCACAGTGAAACTTTATGCTGTTGATGGCAGCCTAGAATCAGAAAGATTGAAGGTACTCACAAGGCCAATCCTATTTTTGATGTGAGTGGGTTGAGAGAGAGAGTGTTGAGGTGAAGGGGAATTTTGAGGTGAGAGGGTCAGTGTTGAGGTGAGGGGTGTTGCTGTGGACGGTGGGAGTTGAGGTGAGAGGCGGTTGCTGAGGTGAGAGGGAGTGTGTTGATGTGAGGAGGGAGCTTTCAGATGAGAGGGGAACAACATGGTGTTATATCAATACACACTGATCCAACAAACACTCCCAGGATATTTACTGCAGGGATTAGGTGTGAAGTCAGTCTGTCGCCTCACGCTGCCAGCCAGAGTACGGAGCGAACGGTGACAGCCCTTAAACACGGAGCAAACATCATCTGCAACATCCCATCAAACACTCCAATGTCAGCTACAGAGGTCCAGTGTCACTCCCACCCCATCTTAACTGTGTGACCAGGCTGTCTCATGGCTGCTAAAGTGAAGGTTCAACTTAGTCAGGCAATCTTCAGGCTCGATATCCGTAAGCTTGCGCCCATCAGACATTTACAAGGATAAGCTGCCTCTACACTCCCATCAAATACCCTCATTGTAGATGCAGCACAGGCCCAGATACACAAACTATCTCCCTCTACACTGTCCAAACACGAATCTCCAGTGCAGGTATAGCAGAGGGTGAGATACACAGTGTTTACAGGTGAGAGGGGGAGAGTGTTGAGGTGAGAGGGGGAGAGTGTTGAGGTGAGAGGGGGAGAGTGTTGAGGTGAGAGGGGGAGAGTGTTGAGGTGAGAGGGGGAGAGTGTTGAGGTGAGAGGGGGAGAGTGTTGAGGTGAGAGGGGGAGAGTGTTGAGGTGAGAGGGGGAGAGTGTTGAGGTGAGAGGGGGAGAGTGTTGAGGTGAGAGGGGGAGAGTGTTGAGGTGAGAGGGGGAGAGCGTTGAGGCGAGAGGGGGAGAGCGCTGAGGCGAGAGGGGGAGAGCGTTGAGGCTAGAGGGGGAGAGCGTTGAGGCGAGAGGGGGAGAGCGTTGAGGCGAGAGGGGGAGAGCGTTGAGGCGAGGGGGGGAGAGCGTTGAGGCGAGAGGGGGAGAGCGCTGAGGCGAGAGGGGGAGAGCGTTGAGGCTAGAGGGGAGAGCGTTGAGGCGAGAGGGGGAGAGCGTTGAGGCGAGAGGGGGAGAGCGTTGAGGCGAGAGGGGGAGAGCGTTGAGGCGAGAGGGGGAGAGCGTTGAGGCGAGAGGGGGAGAGCGTTGAGGCGAGAGGGGGAGAGCGTTGAGGCGAGAGGGGGAGAGCGTTGAGGCGAGAGGGGGAGAGCGTTGAGGCGAGAGGGGGAGCGTTGAGGCGAGAGGTGGGGAGCGCTGAGGCGATGAGCGCTGAGGCGAGAGGGGGAGAGCGCTGAGGCGATAGGGGGGAGCGTTGAGGCGAGAGGGGGGGAGCGTTGAGGCGAGAGGTGGGGAGCGTTGAGGCGAGAGGTGGGGAGCGTTGAGGCGAGAGGGGGGAGAGCGTTGAGGCGAGAGGGGGGAGAGCTTTGAGGCAAGAGGGGGGAGAGCGTTGAGGCGAGAAGGGGGAGAGCGTTGAGGCGAGATGGGGGAGAGCTTGAGGCGAGGGGGGAGAGCGCTGAGGCGAGGGGGGAGAGCGTTGAGGCGAGGACGGGAGAGCGTTGAGGCGACGTGGGGAGAGCGTTGAGGCGAGGGGGGGAGAACATTGAGGCGAAGGGGGGAGATCGTTGTGGCGAGAGGGGGAGCGTTGAGGCGAGTGGGGGGTGCTTTGAGGCGAGAGGGGGAGCTTTGAGGCGAAGGGGGAGAGCGTTGAGGTGACAGTGGGAGTGTGGAGGTGACGGGGGGGAGCGTTGAGGTGACAGTGGGAGTGTGGAGGCGAGAGGGGAATTTTGTGGTGAGGGGTGATTTTCTGTAACACACTGCTTGGCGCTGCTGCCTCATGGCGCCAAAGACCCGGGTTTGATTCCAGCCTCGGGTCACTCTCTGTGTGGAGTGTGCACGTTCTCCCCTGTCTGCGAGGGAATCCTCTGTGTGCTCTCATTTCCTCCCACACTCCAAAGATGTGGGAGTTAGTTGGATTAGCCATGCTAACTTGGGAGACGGGCAACGTACAGGCCAGGTACTGGACGGGGTTAGATACAGATTAAATTTCCCTCATCAATGTCCCCATCAAACACTCCCAGGACGTGGACAGCATGGGGATCGACACAGAGTAAATTTAAGACTGTGCCCATCAAACATTCACACGGTAAAATTCCCTCTGCACCACCCAGAACAGCTACAGCATTGGCCGGGGTGGGGGGGGGTAGATACATAATAAACCTCTCTCTACAGTGTCCTCATCAAACACTCCCAGGATACCCAGGATAGGGACAGTACGTGGTTAAATGTAGAGTAAATCTCCCTCTATAATGTCCCCATCAAACTCTCCCAAGACAGATGCAACTCGTGTGAGTTCAGATGCAGCTCAGGATGAGATTTCCAGAAATCTCCCATCACACTGTTTCACCAAGAACTCCAGTGAAGGTGTAGCAAGGGTGAGATGGACAAAAAATGTCTGCATAGACTGTCCAAACACTAAAGACCTGAGCAGGAGCAGCACAGGGTAAGGTCCACAGAAAATCTCTCTACACTGTCCCATCAGGAACTCGAGCGCAGGTGGACACAGAGATACATATAGTTATGAGCTCCCTGTAAAACAAAGAAAAAAGAACAGTACAGCACAGGAAACAGGCCCTTCGGCCCTCCAAGCCTGTGCCGCTCCTTGGTCCAAATAGACCAATCGTTTGTATCCCTCCATTCCCAGGCTACTCATGTGACTATCCAGGTAAGTCTTTAACGATGTCAACGTGCCTGCCTCCACCACCCTACTTGGCAGCGCATTCCACGCCCCCAGCACCCTCTGTGTAAAAAACGTCCCTCTGATATCTGAGTTATACTTCGCCCCTCTCAGCTTGAGCCCGTGACCCATGGTGATCGTCACCTCCGAACTGGGAAAAAGCTTCCCACTGTTCACCCTATCTATACCCTTCATAATCTTGTACACCTCTATTAGATCTCCCCTCATTCTCCGTCTTTCCAAGGAGAACAACCCCAGTCTACCCAATCTCTCCTCATAGCTATGACCCTCCATACCAGGCAACATCCTGCTAAACCTTCTCTGCACTCTCTCTAAAGCCTGCACGTCCTTCTGGTAGTGCGGCGACCAGAACTGGACGCAGTACTCCAAATGTGGCCTAACCAGCGTTCTATACAGCTGCATCATCAGACTCCAGCTTTTATACTCTATACCCCGTCCTATAAAGGCAAGCATACCATATGCCTTCTTCACCACCTTCTCCATCTGTGTTGCCACCTTCAAGGATTTGTGGACTTGCACACCTAGGTCCCTCTGTGTTTCTATACTCCTGATGACTCTGCCATTTATTCTATAACTCCTCCCTACATTATTTCTTCCAAAATGCATCACTTCGCATTTATCCGGATTAAACTCCATCTGCCACCTCTCTGCCCAATTTTCCAGCCCATCTATATCCTCCTGTATTGCCCGACAATGCTCTTCGCTATCCGCAATTCCAGCTATCTTCGTGTCATCCGCAAACTTGCTGATTACACCAGTTACACCTTCTTCCAAATCTTTTATATATATCACAAATAGCAGAGGCACCAGTACAGAGCCCTGCGGAACACCACTGGTCACAGACCTCCAGCCGCAAAAAGACCCTTCGACCACTACCCTCTGTCTCCTATGGCCAAGCATGTTCTCCACCCATCTAGCCACTTCTCCTTGTATCCCATGAGCCTTAACCTTCTTAACCAACCTGCCATGTGGGACTTTGTCAAATGCCTTACTGAAATCCATATAGACGACATCCACGGCCCTTCCTTCATCAACCGTTTTTGTCACTTCCTCAAAAAACTCCACCAAATTTGTAAGGCACGACCTCCCTCTTACAAAACCATGCCGTCTGTCACTAATGAGATTGTTCCGTTCTAAATGCACATACATCCTGTCTCTAAGAATCCTCTCCAACAACTTCCCTACCACGGACGTCAAGCTCACCGGCCTATAAGTTCCTGGGTTATCCCTGCTACCCTTCTTGAACAACGGGACCACATTCGCTATCCTCCAATCCTCAGGGACCTCACCCGTGTCCAAAGAAGCGACAAAGATTTCCGTCAGAGGCCCAGCAATTTCATCTCTCGTCTCCCTGAGCAGTCGAGGATAGATGCCATCAGGCCCTGGGGCTCTGTCAGTTTTAATGTTCCCTAAAAAACCTAACACTTCCTCTCTTGTAATGGAGATTTTCTCTAACGGGTCAACACCTCCCTCCGAGACACTCCCGGTTAACACGCCCCTCTCCTTCGTGAATACCGATGCAAAGTATTCATTTAGGATCTCCCCTATTCCCTTGGGTTCTAAGCATAATACCCCTCCTTTGACCCTGAACGGTCCGATTTTCTCCCTGACAACTCTTTTGTTCCTAACGTATCAATAGAATGTCTTAGGATTCTCCTTAATCCTGCCTGCCAAGAACATCTCGTGACCTCTTTTTGCCCTTCTAACTCCCCGTTTGAGTTCTTTCCTACTCTCTCTGTATTCCTGCAGAGCTCCATCAGTTTTCTGTATATTGCCAGAAAAAAATCCCAGATATGGGTAAAGAAAAGTTCAATACAGATACATCTCCTCTTGATACTACCCTCTGAAACTCTCCCAGAACAGTTACACATGGGATTGCAGACAGAGCAAAGCTCACTCTGCAGTGTCCCATTGAATAGTTCACTGCAAAGGGTGTTTACTCTGTGCCGAACCCCATTCTGAACCATGTTTCTGTATTTGCCATTGGGTTACTGTAAATTGTGCTTCCATCGAACATTTCCAAGGGTAGGGACAGCACTGGGTAAAGTGTATGGTCTTGCTGCACTGCCAATTCAAATAGGCTGATAAAAGGGACGTGTATCTTCTGTATCAAACACGTTACCATCACTGTCCATGAAGTAATCCCAAAACAGCCCCACTGATATTGATATTTTCCATTTGTGCTTTTATAATAACGGTCTTCTGTTAATTTGTTGTTATAGTTTGTGAAATACTCCTTCAGATATTTCCTATATGCAGTTCAGACACTTGGGAATTCGAATGAATTAATTGCAAACATTTTCTGTTGTAAAGAACATAGAAAAGCTACAGCACAAACAGGCCCTTCGGCCCACAGGTTGCGCCGGTCATGTCCCTACCCACCTCGGCTTATGTATAGGCTTACCTAGAACCCTCAATCCTATTAAGTCCCATGTACACATCCAGGAGTCTCTTAAAAGACCCCATCGAGTTTGACTCCACCACCACTGACGGCAGCCGATTCCACTCACCCACCACCCTCTGAGTGCAAAACTTACCCCTCACATCTCCTCTGTATCTATTGCCCAGCACCTTTAACCTGTGTCCTCTCGTAGCAGCCATTTCAGCCCTGGGAAAAAGCCTCTGTGAGTCCACCCGATCTATACCACTCAACATCTTGTATACCTCTATCAGGTCACCTCTCATCCTTCATCTCTCCAAGGAGAAAAGACCGAGCTCCCTCAACATATCCTCATAAGGCATGCCCACCAATCCAGGCAACATCCTTGTAAATCTTCTCTGCACCCTTTCAATAATTGCCACGTCCCTCCTTTAATGAGGCGACCAGAACTGAGCACAGTACTCCAAGTGGGGTCTGACGAGGGTCTTATAAAGCTGCATCATTATCCCCGGACTCCTAAACTCAATCCCTCGATTGATGAAGGCCAGGTGAAAACTGCCCCAGTAAAGTAAATCAGATTGATCAACTGGTTGCAATCAATGCCAAATGGGGAATCATTGTCCCGCGTAGAAGTGAGAACCTGTTCCATATTGTGATTGTTTGCAGTATTGGGACAGTGGGATGACCCGATCCAACACAAGAACACTTTGCAATATCTCCCAGTAACAGTGAGTCTGTGTGTCAGCGTTAACCAAGCGGGGTGACATTCCCGGAGGTGCTGACATCTCACGCAGAGTGAAAACCAGAATTCAATTGGTGGGGATTGCCTTGTTAAATTCAGCTGGGGATTTATTGAGGGAGTTTGTGAAAATGCATGTGGAGATCTTATACAATCTAATTGAAAAACATTTCGAAATCCGTTTCTCCAACTGACTGTACAGAACAGAAGAGGTACATTTATAGAGATCTCAAGGTGAATGACATTAGTTGCAGTCACTGAACACCAGCAGTAACTTTTTAATGCATATCATTTTATACATGTTTCACACGCAGTGAATATATTTATTTTAATTCCGGTCTCTGAGCAGTCAGATATTGATACAGATAATTCTGATATTTAGCACCATGCTCCCACACTGCCACCTCTGCTTGACCTGAAATAGATGCTCTGTTCCGCAATTATTTAAACCAAGTGTATTCGTGGAGGAACAAACTTACATTCTGCATTCAAACTTTATGTTGTTGAGATCAGCCCAGGATTAGAATGATTGAAGGAGCTGAAGGTTTTTGAGACAGTTTGTGTGACGCTGCTGCTGTGTTGCCTTTATTCGTTTTGTAACGTGGGGGTCGCAGGGAATCAGTAGCGACAATAAGAGTGAGGTCAGTGATGTATCTGTTTGTCAGTTGGTAATAAGAATGAAGTCGGTGATACACCTGGAAGGTAAAGGCAGTAGGGATGAGGTTAGCCATGTACCTGGATGTGTATTGACAATCAGAGCAATTCAGTAATGTATCTGTGCAGGTTGTGAAAGGAGAGTGCGGTCACTGCTGTTCCTAAATACCTGGTTCCAATAAGAATCAGGTTATTTCTGCATCTGCAGGGACAGGTGTAGCATCGGGGAAACACAAGATAAAACTCCATCTGCAATTTCCCCAGCAAACACACCCAGTGCAGGGACAGCGGGCGGATGTTTGAGTTGTGTGGAGTGGGGGGCTGTGTGTGGAGTGAAAGTTTATTATGGAAGTGAGGGGGAGAGTGATGAGTTGAGAGGCGGTGTATTGAGATGAGGGGGAGTTTGTTGAGGTGAGGGGGAAAGTTAAAAGGAGATGGCGGGAGCTGAGGCGAGACAGAGTGCTGAGATGGGAAGAGAGAGCTGATATGAGAGAGGGAGAATGTTGATGTGAGACAGAGTGTCGGATTTGGCCCCGCGCTCTCCCCAAATTCGGATAATCCCACCAGAGGTAATTGGATCTTGACACGGTCTGTGCCCATCTGCTCCGACTCCCATGCGGTGTGGGACGGGAAATTCATATCTTGGGGATCTTGAGGTGAGGAGCGTCGAGATGAGATGGGTAGTGTTGTGGTGCGTGGGGGAATGTAGAAGTGAGTGGGAGGATTGATGTGAGGGGGGGAACATGTTAAGGTGAGAGGGGGAGAGTTGTGTTGATTGGGGGAGTGTTGAATTGAGAGCGCGTGTTCTGGTGAGAGGAATTGATGTTAACCCTCTATGGGACAATGTAAATGTGAGAGGGGGAACTTAGAAGCGAGACGGCTAGTGTTGAGGAGAAAGGGTGTAATGTCTGTGTGATAGAGATTGTGCAGAGAGGGGAAGGGGAGTATTGAGGTGAGCGGGGGTGTGTTGAGGTGAGGGGGTGTGTTGACGTGACAGGATAGTGTTGGTGAGAGAGAGAGAGTGTTGGGGTAATGGGGAGTGCTGAGTTGAGAGTGAGGGTGTTAATGTTGTCATGTGAGTGGACCTTTCAGCAATTTTGTTTAAATCATGCATTTTACATGGAGGTGGAGCTAAGCTGTGGCAGTCAGGTGGTGGTTTTTTTTTGGTCTTTTAGTTTAGTTTTGGGAAGCAGTTTAGCAGCAAGCTCAGAAGCAATCTCTCTCCCTCTCCCTGTCCTTCTCTTTTGAAAAGGCTGTGTTTTGTGGAACAGACTCGACTGCAACCTCTGCTGAGTTTCTCAAGGGATTTTGAGCATTCAGCCCAGGAGGCTGGACACGTGTAATAATTCGGCATTAACCTCTGCTGTATTGTGGTGATTTGGAGGGTTTTGTGGATTGGATGTTGGCTTTGGTTGGAACACACCAGAGATATTTCCTTCAGAGTTGTACATTATTGTGGTTGTTGTGTTTCTTGTTTGTAATTGTTAAAAGTTCTTGCTAATTGTCTTACTATACATGTCAACAATATTCTCAATTAAGCTTTGTATTGAATAAGAGTTCCTCGTGGGTCAGTTCACTCCCACCTGAAGTGAAACCTCTCGTGCTCCTTCGAGCCAGATTCAAGGTAAAGAGTTACAGGTCACTCGAGCTTCATGGAACAACTGGGAGTATCCAACCTGACTGAGAACAACTGGGGGCTCCGGGATTGAAACCTGTATTTCTTGATTGATTTTGGATTAGTGAACTCAAAGACAGTGAGCGCTGAGCAGATTTGTGTTTTCTTTTCAGGTGTTGTATTCCAGTTTAAATAGGGAGTGTGGTTTGGATTAATGTCTCTTTCAGAGGCTCAGAAGTTTCTGCGGGTGGAGGAAGTCACGCAAGTTACCTGACAGATAGTGACGAAAGCAAAGCTTTTGGAATTGGAAACACATTCCAGTTGACATTGCCTGACAGAGTACAGAAAGGAGAGATAATTGTGGCAATAGCACAACATTTGGAATTGTCAGAAGCTCAGTCAGAATCGTTGGAAATTCAGTTACAAATGAAAGTGACTCAATATAAAAAATAATTAAAACTATTTGAATTACAGGGAAAAGAAAAGGAAAGGGAGGAACAGCAAGCAAAATAATTGAATCAATCTGAATTACAGGCAAAAGGGAAAAAGGAGGCAAGGGAAAAATAGAGAGACTTTGAATATTGGAAACTGGCCTTCAAATGTAAACATCGTGTCTGATTGGCGGAGGTAAAGGGTAAAGTACAGTCTGAGGGTAGGGATGAGGATAGTGAGAGAATGAGGGGCAGAAAATACATCAGGAGATAGAAAAGGCAATGTTACAATCATCATGGGGGACTTCAATATGTAGGTTTCTAAGATTCTAAGGTGGACTGGGAAAATCAGATAGGTCGTGGATCCCAAGAAAAGGAATTTGTGGAATGTCTAAGAGAGGGTTTTTGGAGCAGCTTGTGACAGAGCCTACTACGGAACAGGCAATTCTGGATTTGGCGATGTGTAATGAGGCAGACTTGATTAGGGAACTTAAGGTGAAGGAACCCTTAGGGAGCAGTGACCACAATATGATAGAATTTACCCTGCAGTTTGAGAGGAAGAACCTGGAATCAGATGTAAAGGTATTTGAATTAAATAAAGATAACTACAAGGACATGAAGGTGGAGCTGGCCAGAGTTGATTGTAAAGGGAGCCGAGCAGGGGAGAAAGTGGAACAGCAATGACAGGAGTTCTTGAGAGTTATTTGCGAGGCACAACAGAAATTCATCCCAAGGAGGAGGAAACATGCCACAGGGAGGACGAGGAATCCATGGCTGACGGGGAAGCCAAGGGCAGCAAAAACACAAAAGGGAAAGCATCCTTAGTGGCAAGGATTAGTGGGAAGGCAGAAGATTGAGAAGCTTTTGAAAGCAAGCAGAGGACAACTTAAAAAAGCAATAAGAGGGGAGAAGATGAAATATGAGTGTAAGCAAGCTTGTATTATAAAAGAGGAGAGGAGAAGGTTTTCCAATATAAGTTAAGAGAGAGGCAAAAATAGCCATTGGATCACTAAAAAATGAGGCTGGAGAAGGAATAATAGGAAACAAAGAAATGGCAGAGGAACTGAATAGTTTGCATCAGTCTTCACGGTGGAAGACACCAGTGGGATGCCAGAGCTCCAGGAGAGTCGGGGGACACAGGTGGGTGTAGTGGCCATCACTCAGGAGAAGGTTCTGGGGAAACTGAAAGGTCTGTGGGTGGTAAATCACCTGGACCGGATGGAGTACACCCCAGGTTTCTAAAAGACATAGCTGAGGAAATTGTGGTGGCATTGGTGGTGATCTTTCTTTGATAAGGCGCAGCATAGGAGACTGTTGTATAAGTTAAGTGCCAATGGTGTTGAGGGTAAGATCCTGGCATGGATAGAGGATTGGCTGACTGGCAGAAGGCAGAGAGTGGGGATGAAGGGATCTTCTCTCAGGATGGCAGCCGGTGACAAGTGGTGTGCCTCGGGGGTCGGTCCTGGGACCACAACCTTTCACAATACACATTAATAATTTGGAAAAACGAAATGAAGGCGCTGTTGCTACGTTTGGTGATGATACAATTATATGCAGAGGGACAGGGAGTATTGCGGAAGTGGGAGGGGGGAGGGGGAGGAGGAGGGCTGCAGAAGGACTTGGACAGGTTAGGACAGTGGATAAAGAGGGGGCAGATGGAATACAAGGAGGAAAAGTGTGAGGTTATGCACTTTGGAAGGAGGAATGGAGGCAGAGACTATTTTCGAAATGGGGAAATGCTTAGAAAATCAGATGCACAAAGGAATTTGGGAGGCCTTGTTCAAGATTCTCTAAAGGTTAACCTGCAGGTTCAATCGGCAGTTAGGAAGGCAAGTGGAATACTGGCAATCATGTCGAGAGGCCCCGCACCAGGTTCAGACCCACCCAGGTTCAGACAGAGACGCTGTTCAGATTCACACAAGGTTCGGACTCGGATCATGTTCAGATTCACACCGTGTACAGACTCACCTCAGCTTCACAATCATAGAAACATTGAAATATAGGAACAGCAGGAGCAGGCCATTCGGCCCTTCGACCCAGCTCCGACATTCAGTTTGATCAGGGATCATCATCAACTTCAATATCCTGACCATCCCTTGCTCCCATATCCCGTGATCACTTTAGCCCCAAGAGGGATACATAATTTCTTCCTGAAATCACGAAAGGTTTTGGCCTCAGCTACATTCTGTGGTAGCGAAGTCCATAGGTCATCAGAGTGGAGAAATTTCTCCTCACCTCTGTTCTAAAAGGTTGATGCTTATCCTCAAACCATGAACACTCGTCCTCAACTCCCTGAGCATCAGGAACATTCTTTCTGAATCTACCCTGTCTAAACATGGTCCAATATTATATGTTTCACTCGAATGAACTCCAATGAATAAAGCCCTAACCGACTTAGTCTCTCTTCATATCACAGACTTGCCATCCCAGGAATCAGCCTGGTAAACATTCGCTGTACTCCCTCTATAGCGAGGATATCCTTCCTCAGATAAGGACACCAAAACTGCACACAATACTCGAAATGTGGCCTCAGCAATGCCCTGTACAACTGCAATGACACATCTCTCTTCCTGTACTCCAATCTTATCCCTATGAAGGGCAGCATTACAGTTGTCTTCTTTACTGCCTGTTGTACATGCGCGCTGACTTTCACTTACTGATGCATCCGGACACCAAGGCCTCGCTGAGTATCCACCTCTCTCAATTTACACCCATTCAAATAATAATCTGTCTTCCTATTATTGCTGCTAAATTGGATAACTTCACATTGATCCACATTTTACTGCAACTGCTTTGCACATCCCCACACATTGAGCCTGTTCAAATCACACTGAAGCATGTCTGCATGTTTCTCATAGCTCACCCTCACACACCTTTTATCATCTGCAAATTTGGAGATGATACATCTAGTTCCATTTTCAAAATAATTAATATATAATGTGAGCAGTTGGGGTCCGTGCACAGATTCCTGCAGAACCCCACTCGACACTGACTGCTAATCAGAAAAAGGCCCATTTATTGCCAACTCTTTGCTTTCTATCAGTGAACCAGCTTTCTATCCGTCTCAAAACATTGCCTGTAATCCCATGTGCTTTCACTTTACATGGCAGTCTGCGATGTGAGACCTTGTCGAAAGCCTTCTGAAAGTCTCAATAAACACATCTGCTCACGTCACTTTCTGAACAGTAATGTCTGGGTGACACCTACCCGCCCTGGACCTGGCCGTAAGGGACCGGGCAGTAAGGGACACAAGACACAGCAATACCTCTCCACCACTTCCCTAAACTCCCACACTTAGCCCAGCTCTCAGTGCTTCACTCTCTGCAGCTTGCACTCTGTGGAGCTCCCTGAGTGGGCACATTTCACAGGCCTCAGTTTGGTAGTTTATATTTGCCCGTGTCCAACTCATGAACCTGATTGAAGTCACTGCCCCCCCTCCCCCTCTAGGTCTGAGTAACCGCCGAGGGCTGACCACCTTGGAAGCATTTTTTGGAGTTTCAATGCTGGGTCCGGTTCCTGCTGCTCAGCCTCGGAAGTGAGTGGGGTTCAGCAGACCGGAGCTCGCCTCTTCCACCATGAGCGTGTGGCCCGAGTTCCCTTAATCGGGTGACAATGTGGTCGAGAGGCTAAACCCACTGTGTCCATTTCAGACTCCGAGGTTCCCACTGGCGGAGATGGGGAACAGGAGCCGGAGTGCCTGGAATTCTTTCCAAAGTTCCCGGTCTGCTGGGAATTGCTTTTTCCTGCACGGCTTGGGGCTGCATGGCTTGTAGATGATTGAAGCATTCCCATAGGATGGTATCTCCCAAGCGGACTTGATAGGAAACTGGCCCTGTTCCAGACTCGACCGTGCCTCATAACCACGTGGACCCAGTGCCATGATTCTTTACCAATAACCTATCACCTGCCTTTAGGTGCCTCTCCCGGCTGGTGGGAACGGCACTGGGTGTTAGCTCCCGCCCTCAGAAGGTCAGACTTAACATTGGGCGGAGTGAACTTCCCATCAACAACTCTGCTGGGGCTATTCCAGTTGTTGAAGAGGGGAGGTCGGGGGGAGGGTTGGAGGGTGTCATTCTGTAATTGAAGATGAAATCTGGATGGTTTGGTGTCCAAAGAGACTGAGGGATGGTATTTTGAACCTGCTTTTACTGTTTGGGCCGCTCTTTCTGCCAGGCCGTTGGATGATGGGTAATATGACACTGCCCTAACGTGTCAGATTCTGTCCAACTTCATCGAATGCACAAATTCCTGGCTGATGAAGGGTGGTCCATTTTCAGAAACAAACACCTGCGGGATCCCTGGTGTCATGAAAGAGGTGTGAAGTTTCTCCACTCTTGTCCTTGTGTTTGAGTAACTCACCCTGTGTACGGCCATCCATTTTGAATCAGCATCTACCATTATCAGGAACATAGACCCCATGAACGGACCGGCACTCTCCGTGTGCAGCCACGTCTACGGATGTCCTGGCCATTCCCACGTGTGAAGAGTAGTAATTGGTGGTACTTCTGCCCTTGTTGATATTGCCAACACTGACCCATGGGCAAATATCCGTCCCCATACCTGGCCACCAGACAGGGCAACTTGGAGGATCTTCAGTTTGCCACTCCTGGGTGGCCATGGTAAAGTTCACCATGGGATGGTGACCCTGGCTCAGGATGACACTCTTGAACCCCAAAGGCGTGTGCCATCTTCCACAGTCAGCTGCTCTCTGCCATTCCAATATGGGTGCAATTCAGGCTGTAACGGCCTTTTGGATTCCCCCATCAGCACTCGCTGCTTCAATTCATTCAGGAATGGGGAATCTTACGTCCACAGCCGAATCTTATTGGCTGCCACTGGGAGCGTTTTGAGAAAGTTCATGATTACCGTCTCTTCCATTGGGAATATGACAAGTGTCTGTTAATCGCAGCCAACTCAAGGCACCGACCTGAACGACTCGGCCTCCTGGAAGGTGTTCCAATCGATAATGGTAGGCGGACAGTAATAAAGCCCACAGCTGGATATGGGCCAATATTATGGGCTGCACCGCCATGCAGGTCCTTCTGGAATTTCTTTGCCCAAACTATCACCGTAGACGAGGTGTCACAGTGGTTAGCGCTGCTGCCTCATAACGCCAGAGACGTGGGTTCAATTCCTGGCTTGGGTCATTGTCTGTGCGGAGTCTGCATATTCTCTCTGTATCTGCGTGGGTTTACTCTGGTTTCTCTGGTTGCCTCCCACTGTCTGAAAGACGTGCTGTTTAGGTGCAGTGTCCATGCTAAATTCTCCCTCAGTGTTACCCGGACAGGCACCAGTGTGTGGCGACTCGGCGATTTTCGCATTAACTTCATTGCAGTGTTAATGTAAGCCTACATTTGACACTTTATAAATGTTAAACTTCCTCTGAGTATGAATTGTTGAATATCGCTGGGAAACTTCATCGAGCTGTCAGTATAAGTGCACGTGAATAAGTTCATAATTGGAAACAACAATCCTCCTGCCAGCTTTGAAGCTAAGTCCTCGATCAGAGGGATTGGGTATTTATCCAGCTGTGAGAAACAGTTTACCGTTTGTTTACAATTTCCCAGTACAAAGTATTTGTATTCACTCTTGGGACTTGGGTGTCACTGGCCGGCCAGCACTTATTGCCCATCCCTAGTTGCCCATGTTCAGAGGACCATTAAGTGTCAACCACTTGGAGTCACATTTAGTCCTGACCACATAAGGACGACAGATTTCCTTCCCTGGGACATTGGTGAACCAGAGGTGTTTTTCCGAAAATCGACAATGCTTTTATGGTCACCAGCTGATTCTGAATTCCAGATATATTTATTCAAATTCCACCATCTGCTGTGACGGGATTCGAACCCGGATGCACAGAACTTTAGCTGAGTTTCTGTATTAATAGTGTCGTGATAAAACCACCAGTCCATCACATCCACACCCAGAGTGTACACACCCTGACTTCCGGTAACCGAGACACACCATATTATATACGTCTGCAGGGCTCCCGGATTGGACAGCATTAACTGTCTCATACAGGGACCTCATATTGCAATAACTCCACCTGATGGTTATCGTTAAAGTCATTAAGTATGTCTCTCTCTCTCTGTCTCTTTCTGTCTTTCTGTGCATGCCTCTCTCTGTATCTCTCACTCACTCTCTCTCTCTCTCTCTGCCTGTTTCTCTGTGTCTCTTACTGTCTCTCTGCATCTCCCTCATTCACCTCTTTACACTCTTCCTCCGTGTCTCCTCCTCCCTCTCAGTCTCACTCTCCTCCTCCCTCTCCTTTTCTGTCACCCTTTCCTTATTTCTCTGTCTTTCTCTCTCTCTACCTCGCTCTGTCTTTTGCTCTTGCTGTGTCCATTGTATTCATTCAGTCTCACTGTTTCAAATTCGCTGACGCTCTCTGTCTCTGTTTCTCTCTGCCTCTCTTTCTATCTCCCTTTCCGTTTTAGTCTCCCTCTCTCGTTACATCCTTCCATCTGTCTCCCTTTCTCATTCCCTGTCCATCTCCCTCCCCATTTCCCCCAATCTCTATCCCTGTTTTTCTCGCTATGGGAGAGTCCCTATCTGTCTCTGTTCTTTCTCTCTCTCTCTCTCTCTCTCTCGCTCTCTCTGTTTCTCTCCCTGTATCTGTTAGAAACTCTTTCAAACTGTGTCACGCTCCATGTATTTGTACCCTTCCCTCTCTCTGTCAACCTCCGTCTCTCTATCACTCCCAGTTTTGCTCTCACTGCCCTCTCTCTCTCTTTATCTGTCACTCTCTCTGTCTCTGTGAGGCTGTTTGTTATTTATATTTGAAAGTCCAATAGGAAGATTCAGGGGTCTTGTAGCTGTAGTTTCCTCTCAGGGTCTAATGAGTTGAAGAATTGCAGTAAGGGGAGCTTTCAGCAGATTGATTAGCTGCTGCCTGAAGTGAGTCTGTGTCACAGCATAAATGGCAGTGTTTGTACAACAACTTGTGAGTTGCAACATGAAACCAAGTTCCATAACATAGTAATCTAACCATACCGACTCATAGCCCAAATCATACATCCGACGCCATATTGAAAAAACCATTAATGTCGACCATAAGAGGATGAAATTGGCTGAGATAACAAACAGTAAAATGATGGATTTCCTGCGACTCTCCATCTCAGGGTCTCTGGGATTCTCCCCACTGCTGTGAGTCCGGAGTCTCCTGCGGGCTCTGCTGCTCCTTAAAATGTGTCTGACGGTGAAAACGTTGAGCAGCAGAATCAGGACGAACGGGACAGTCGGGGTTAGAATGTTGTGGAGGAACTCGATTGTTCCCCAGACCGGAGATTCCATCACATCCACTGTGACATCACAAAACCAGGGGACGTTCCCCAGCCGATATCTATTTAATAACATAAAATACCAGAAGATGTTCTTTAAACAACTCAGCACCGTCACTGTTCCCAGAACCACAGCCGCCGATTTCTCACTGCAATATTTACTCTTCAGCTTGGGGCAGCAAATGGCCACAAATCGATCAAAGGTGAAAGTGACGGTGAACCAGACAGAACAGTCAGTGGCTGCATAAAGCAGGACGGCGTGGATGTTACACACGGGGACCCAGCACAGGAAAACAAACTGTTCCCAATAAAGAATGGGAATGTGTCTGAATATCAGGTCGAGGATAACGACCAGCAGATCCCCCGCTGACATGGCCACCAGGGAACGAGTCACACATTTGGACAGACCACAGTTTCTGCTCGTCAGAGTCACAATTGTGATTATGTTCACTGTCAGGAAGGGAAATAAAGAATAAAATTAGACAGGATTCAGGGAAAGAAGTTACCATTTGGACTGAGGATGGGTTAAAATAAAAAAGAATGTATACACATAAAATGACTTAAATCTTTTTTTTAAACCAGCACGTCTTTTGCAGTGTGAGAGGAAAGTGGAGCATCCGGAGGAAACCCACACAGACACGGGGAGAAGGTCCAAACTCCACACAGACAGTGACCCAAGCCTGGAATTGAACCCAGCTCCCTGACGCTGTGAATCAGCAGTGCTAACTACTGTGTCACCGTGCAGTCCATGGTAGCAACACACTGGTATACATTTGGGAGAGAGCTTTCCGGAGAGTCCACAACATTGACCCTCACTCAGCTCCAAGGGTGAGGGAGTAAACCCTGACAGAAAATCCAGACTGGAATCCTGTAGATGGTAATCTGTCGTCTCTCAGACAGTTTACTGACAACCCCTGCAACAGAGCTGGTACCAAAGAGGGCTGGTTTGACCCTTGCCTCTGGACAATACTAACAATTGGCAGAGGGAGATCCTGATGCCTTGACAGCACAGAATCTCTATTATATTTACACAGAACTGTACCCTGGAGAGGAGATCACAGCATTGTGGCCACTGTTAGCACAACACAGGAAAAAATAGTAATCTCACACTCGATTGGCACAGAACACAACTTCCAGTGTTTCTTTCAAGAGTGGGAGAAAGTTTCAGGGTTCAGCGAATCGCTATCGTCCATAATGCTCAGTGCGATTACTGCTGTCCCACGTTGGTCTACTGGACCAGTGCAGCTGCAGTCGTCTCTCGGCAGGAAGGTTGCCAATCTATGCACCAGGTAAAACTCAAACAAAGGCCAGTACCAAAGGAAAAGCCAAGCAGGCTGCCTTAATGCCTATCGTCCGGTGACTCTGATGTCCAATATTATGAAATGCATCAAAAGGTTAGTCATGGCATGAATCAGTTCCGGCTTCCCAGATTGCCTGGATCCACGACAGTTCACCGACATCCACAACAGGTCCACAATGCCATCTCCCGGGCCCGACAGTGAACCCTGGAACACAGACTCGTGTTTATCAACTACAGCTCAGCCTGCAACACCATTAGTCCTACGAAACTCATGTCCAAAGTTCGTGGCGCTGGGCTTGGCTCCTGCCTCTGCAATTGGATCCTCAACTTCCTAATCCATAGAGAGCAAAATTAAGGACAATCAACAACATCTCCTTCACAATCATCCTGAACAGCGGTGCCCCGTAAGGCTGCGTCCTCAGCCCCTTACTATACTCCTTATACACTGGTGACTGTGTGGCCAAATTCCCCTGCAACTCGGTTCCCAAGTTTGCTGATGACACCTGCAGTGGGTCGGAGGAAGAGACAGAGAATCTGGTGAACTGGGGCGACAACAATAATCTCTTCCTCAATGTCAACAAAGCAAATCGACTTCTGGAAGCCTAGTGGAGTACATGCCCCAATCTACATCAATGGGATGAAGTTGAAATAGTCGAGAGCTTCACGTTTTAGGGTCCACATCACGAAAAACCTTTCCTGGTTCCTCCATGACGTCCCTATAATTAAAAAAGTCTCCGAACGCCTCTATTTTCTCAGAGGTTTAGGGACATTTGGCATGTCAGCTGCGACTCTCATCAACTTTTACAGATGCACCATAAATAACATTCTAGCTTGGTATGGCTCCTGCTCTGTCCAAGACTGCGAGAAACTTCAAAGCTTGGTGAATGCAGACCAGTCCATCACTCAAACGAACCTCCCACTCATTAACTCTGTCTCAACCTCCCGTTACCTCACAAAAGCAACCAGCCTAATTCAGGAATAGCGCACCACGGACATCAACTTTTCCCACTTGTTCCATCAGAGAAAAAGATAAAAAATGTGTGAGGACATGGACCAACCGACTCATAGAATCATAGAATCACTACAGTGCAGAAGGGGGCCATTTGACCCATCGAGTCTACACCGACAACAATCCCACCCAGGTCCTATCCCCGAAATCCCACATATGCACCCTGCTAATCCCCCAAACATACATATCCCAGGACGCTAATGGGCAGTTAACATGGCCAATCAACCTAACCTGCACATTTTGGACTGTGGGGGAAAACTGGAACATCCGGAGCAAACCCATGCGCATACGGGTGGAATGTGCAAATTCCACACAGACAGTGATCCAAGCCGGGAATCGAACTCAGGTTCCTGTGAGACAGCAGCGCTAACCATTGTGCCACCATGCTGCCGACTCAGGAACAGCTTCTCTGCTGCCATCAGACGTTTGAATGGACCCACATTGCATTAAGATGATCTTTTACTACATCCTAGCTATGACTGCAACATTACATTCTGCCCTCTCTCCTTCTCTATGTACAGTATGCTTTGTCTGTATGGCACTCAAGCAACAACACTTTTCACTTTATATCCAATGTTATGAAATGCATCAAAAGGTTAGTCATGGCATGAATCAATTCCGGCCTCCCAGATTGCCTGGATACACTACAGTTCACCAACCTCCCCAACAGGTCCACAGACACCATCTCCCTGGCCCAACACTGAACTCTGTAACACTGTAACCCTGAACATAGAGAAGGAGAGAGTGCAGAATGTAATGTTGGACTCAGAGCGAGGGTGTAGAATAAGATCATCTGAATGCGATGTGGGCCCATATAAACGTCAGATGGCAGCAGAGAAGAAGCTGTTCCTGAGTCGGCAGCATGGTGGCACAATGGTTAGCACTGCTGTCTCACAGGGACCTGAGTTCGATTCCCGGCTTGGATCACATATTTATTATATGTGAAAATAATAAACCAAATCAATTCAAATCAAATCAGTCTTTTGCATCTCAAGCTGAAACATCAGCACGATGTGCCCTGACCTTACCAATGAACTTATGCAGGTTGATGATGTACACGGGACGGCTGTGACCGAGACTGAATTTACAAGGCTGAATGTGGACATTGGGGAGCTGCGAGAAACTGGACTTGCTCACAGTGGATTCTTTCCAGAGGAACACCACACGTTCTTGTAATAGGAGAAATCCCAACAGGCGAGATGTGAGAATGGAACAAAGTTTTAAAAAGAAGCTTCACTGGTGCTGATGGAATCCCAGGAATTGAAATGGGATCCCTGATGCTGTGAGGCAGCAGTGCTAACCACTGTGCCATACTGCCATCCTGCAAGGTGCCCTGGAGATATCCAAGATCACGGCCAGGACACCATCATCACCATATCCGTGTTCGGGAAATGATTGGAAAACAACCTGAGGGACAGAATTAATCTCCACTTCGAGAGGTAAGGATTTATGAACAATAGTCAGCGTGCCTTTGACAGGGGGAGATCATGTCTGACAATTCGCTGGAATATATTGAGGAGGTGACTGGATGAGGAGATGAGGGAAGTGCAGTCGATGTAGTCTACGTGTTCTTCAGAAAAGCTTTTGACAAATATGGAAGACTGAACAAGGAAGTGATTCCGATTGGAACCAGGTCAATTTGGTAAATTATATTCAAAATGGCTGAGTGGCAGAGGGTGATGGTGGAAGGTTGTTTTTGTGACTGCAAGCCTGTGTTCAGTGGGGTTCCACAGGGATCGATGCTGGGTCCCTTGCTGTTTGTAGTGTACATTGATGGTCTGGACATGAATGTGTGAGGTGTGATCAGTAAGTTTGCAGATGATACAAAAATTGGTGGTGTGGTAAATATTGAGGAGGAAAGCCTTAGATGACAGGAATCATAGAATCCTACAGTGCAGAAGGAGGCCATTCAGCCCATCGAGTCTGGACTGAGCACAATCCCACCCA
This sequence comes from Mustelus asterias, assembly GCF_964213995.1. Taxonomy (NCBI): domain Eukaryota; kingdom Metazoa; phylum Chordata; class Chondrichthyes; order Carcharhiniformes; family Triakidae; genus Mustelus; species Mustelus asterias. Next base: position 576,161 of record NW_027590105.1, read on the forward strand.
GGCGATATCCCCTGAACCCCATGCATTTACCCAAGCAATTCTCCCTGACAGTAAGTCCAGTATATCCTGGCCAATCCACCTAACCCACAAGTCTTCCGACTGTGGGCGGAAACTGGAGCACCCGGAGGAAACCCATGAAGACACGTGGAGAATGTGCAAACTCCACACAGATGTGGTCCAAGCCAGAAATGGAACACACGTCCCTGGCGCTGTGGGGCAGCAGTGCTAACCACTGTGCCACCGTGCTGAGGAAACTGAAAGGCTGGGCAAATGGGCAAATGTAATTTACACCTGACGAATGTGAGGCCATGCATTTGGGACGACTATCCGGGCAAGGAAATGTACCATGTCCGGTCGAGTCTGAGGAAGTGCAGAGGACCAGAATGAATTTGGGCTGCAGATATGTGGATCTCCAAAAGCAGCAAGACAGGTAGATGAGGTGGTTAAGACGACATGTAGGATACTTGCCTTTAGCAGCCGCAGCATAGACTATAAGAGCTGGGAGGTGATGATGGAAGTGTATAAAATGCTGGTTGGACCAGAGCAAGAGAACTGTGCACAGCTCTGGTCATCACACTACAGGAAGGATGTGATTACACTGGAAACGGTGGAGAGGAGATTCACCAGGATGCTGCCTGGGCTGGAGAGTTTCAGCTATGAGGAGAGGCTGGTTAGGCTGGGTTTTTTACCTTAGAGCAGAGACGGCTGGAGGTGGAGTGGGTGTAGAGGGTGGTGGTGGGGAATGCTTTCAGGTGGGGGCGGGGGGTGGGGGGGGGGGAGCTGAGTGATATGAACACAATTATGTGGCACACGGATAGGAAGAAACCTTTTCCCTTTAGTAGAGGTGTCAATAACCAGAGGGGCGTGGAGTTAAGGTAAAGGGCAGGTGTTTGTGTGGATTTGAGGGAAAATGTTTTCATCCACAGGGTGATGGGATCTGCAGCTCACGGCCTGAAAGGATGGTAGAAGCGGGAAAAACCACAAGAGGCATTTAGATCAGCAACTCAAACGCCAGAGCATATAATTATTAAACTAGAAAGAGTGCAGAAAAGATTTCCGAGGATGCGACTGGGACTTGATGGATTGAGTTATAAGGATAGGCTGAATAGACTGGGACTTTTTTCTCTGGAGCGTAGGAGGCTGAGGGGTGATCTTCTAGAGGTCTATAAAATAATGAGGGGCACAGATCAGCTCAATAGTCAATATCTTTTCCTAAAGGTAGGGGAGTCTAAAACTAGATGGCACAGGTTTAAGGAGAGAGGGGAAAGATACAAAAGTGTCCAGAGGGGCAATTTTATCACACAGAGGGTGGTGAGTGTCTGGAACGAGCTGCCAGAGGCAGTAGTAGAGGCGGGTACAATTTTATTTTTTAAAAGCGTTTAGATAGTTAAATGGGCACGATGGGTATAGAGGGATATGGGGCAAATGTGGGCAATTGGGATTAGTTTAGGGGTTTAAAAAGAAAGGGCAGCATGGATAAGATGGGCCGAAGGGCCTGTTTCCATTCTGTAAACTCGATGACAAGGCTATGGATCGAGTGCTTGAAAATGGGATTGGATTGGATAGGTGTTTGATGACCTATTCAGACATAATGGTCGAAGGGCCTCATTTTGTGCTGTTAAAACTCGATGGCTGTTGGACCACCCACAGCAGTGGCCCCATCACTTGCAGCTCTCACAGCGCTGGCTGGGATACCCACTACCTCCCAAACCTATCTGGTTGCAAATGCGCAATTGCAGCCAGCAGTGAGCTGCCTGGTCTGAGAGAGACATCTGTCAGCTCTCTGCTGCTGCAGCTCGCTTCAACACAGCAGCTGCCCCCAGGTAGTCCGGGGGTCCTCAGCTCTTTCTGAGCAGCCCCCGACCAGATATAGACCCAGCCCCCTCCCCACCACCTGGACCAATCACCGCCCCTTCCCCCACACCAATTGCATGCAGAGTGTCAGCAAGGCACGCCTCCTTAACCCACTGTGCAGGCAGAGAGGCAGCAAGATCCCCCTCCCTACCCCACTGTGCAGGCAGAGAGGCAGCAAGACCCCCTCCCTACCCCACTGTGCATGCAGAGAGGCAGCGAGACCCCTCCCTACCCCACTGTGCATGCAGAGAGGCAGTGATGCCCCCCTCCCTACCCCACTGTGCATGCAGAGAGGCAACCAGACCCCCTCCCCACCCCACTGTGTATGTAGAGAGGCAGCGAGACCCCCTCCCTACCCCACTGTGCATGCAGTGAGGCAGTGAGACCCCCTCCCTACCCCACTGTGCATGCAGAGAGGCAGCGAGACCCCCACACTACCCCCACTGTGCATGCAGAGAGGCAGCGAGACCCCCTCCCTACCCCACTGTGCATGCAGAGAGGCAGCGAAACCCCCTCCCTACCCCACTGTGCATGCAAAGAGGCAGTGATGCCCCCCTCCCTGCCTCCACCAATCACGTTCGGTGTGGCAGCGAGACCCCCTTCCTACCCCAATGTGCATGCAGAGAGGCAGTGATGCCCCCCTCCTTACCAACACCAATCACGTGCAGAGTGGCAGCGGGGACCACCCCACCCCACAGACAGCGGGCAGTGTGGTAACGGCACCCTCTCCCACCCAGCAACTACGTTCAGAGTCGGCCCCGCTACCTTCAGGCTCCGCCCCTGTAGACCCCACCACCTCATGCCCCACCCCCTGGTAATGCCCGGTGGGCATTGCCCAAGGGGCACCTACCGTTGCCCTCGACCTTGCCCGGTGTCCTCAATGGCCTTCAGTTCTCCCGGCGAGGTCATCATGACTCGTCCTCATACATGTGGCCAGCTGTTTTCCTCACCGGACCCAACCTCTCCCGGTGAGGCTGCAAAGGCAAGTGTGGCGCACAATTCCATCCCAGGCTCACTAATTTCATTTAAATTTGTTTTAAAATAGATTGAAATAATTTATTCAGCCTCTTGCCGGAAATGGGCAGGAGACTGAATCCACTGTTTATCCATTGCCGGTGAAGGTTGCAAGAGGTGAGAAATGGGACGTGGACCTGAGTTCCAGGCTGTCACGCGGTTTTACTTGATCACCCCACCATCAATGGACAGGGAGTAGCTGTTATCCTGCCCCCCTACCGTGTGTGTGTTGCGTGTGTCTATATTGTCTGTACCAGTATGCATGTGTGTGTGTGCGTGTTTGTGTGTGAGCAACAGAGTACCTGACGAGTGTTCCTAAGTGTGCGTTATTCTGGAGTGTTGCAGCAATTTTGGTTCTTGAATTTGTGTGTGAGTGGGAGTATCTAAATCTGATTGCTTCTATCAACAAATGTGTGTTTTAATGTATGTGTGTTTGGGTGTGTCTGTGTGTTTGTATTCCTGTTGCTCTCGGAGAGCTTGTGGTGGCACAGGGGATAGCATTGCTGCCTCACAGCAGCAGAGGTCCTGGTTCAATTGCAGGTTTGGCCACTGTCTGTGCAGATTCTGCATGTTCTCCCCATGTCTGCGTGAGTTTCCTCCGAGTGCTCCAGTTTCCTCCCACTATCTGAAAGTTGTGCTGGTTGGGTGCATTGGCCGTGCTAAATTTTCCCTCAGTGTACCTGAACAGGCGCTGGAGTGTGGTGACTCGGGGATTTTTATAGTAACTTCATTGCAATGTTAATGTTCGCATACTTGTGACACTGATGAATAAATTTCAAATTTAATGAAATATGTTTTCTCTCTGTGAGATCCTGCTGTGCAGATATGACCAATAAAATTAATTCTGTGGCCTGGGGATTGGGTGGGTGAACTGGTGTTATATGCAGAGGGTGAAAAGGATTCTGTCTCAATATTTTACGCATGAAGGAATAGTGTTTGAGGTCACATGTCTATGGAAAGTCACAGCACTCAGAAGACATCCCAGCCCATAGACCCTGAGACAATTGTCAGTGGCTGAAAGAATTAATAACCGGATACAGAGATTCAACAAGAGCAGCAAACCCAGTACAGGAAATGACAAGAAAATCAATACAGTTAAACAGCCTTTCTAGAATTAGGAACTGGACACAGGGGACGGGAGTTTCCAGCCTCACTCTTCCCCAAGCTGCAAAATCCCACCCGTGTTCAACAGACCTTCCCATTCTCCGCCCCTCGCCTGCTCCGATTCCCGTGGCGGTCGGGCCGGTCCAATTCCAGCCAGAGACTTACCCGGAACACCAACAATCGCCAGGAGGGGATAGTAAAAACATTGAATCGCGTACAGTAGATATTGAGTCCGATCAACTGATGTCATAATCCAATAATAATCAGTAAACTGAGAAATCCAATAGAATAAACTCCTGTCCTTGGTTGGAACATTCCGGTTCATTGTTCCCAGATTCCGATCCATTGTTGCAAGATTCCAATCCATTGTTCCCAGATTCTGATCCATTGTCGTAACATTCCAATCCATTGTTCCCAGATTCTGATCCATTGTTGGAAGACTCCAATCCATTGCTCCCAGATTCTGATCTCTCCTCTCCCTCCCTCTCTCTCCACAGCCGCTGATCTCTGTTGCTGTCGGAGTTGCCGCTCCCGCTGACCCAATGGGACAACACATTGAACGGAATCCCTTATTAATAGAAGAGGGGAATCCCTCCAGGCACACTAATCGGATCCATGGAGACTCACATCAATTCCAGTCACTAAACAAACAGCTTCACTTAACCCCCTTCAATCCAACACTTTTTATACCCAACGTAGAACAGTTACAGCCTCGATGGGGTGTTGAGGGTCAGGGAGGGATGGAAAGTTGGAAATAATGTAGGGTCAATATTAATTCGATACAGCAGAGATCACTCTGCTCGTGTTAATTTCGAGACGACGAGAATACAAAAGCAGGGGTGTACTGCTGAGGGTTTATAAGACACTGGTCTGACCGCATTCACAATATTGTCAGCAATTTTGGTCCCCGTATCTAAGGAAGGATGTGCTGGCCTTGGAGAGGGTCCAGAGCAGGTTCACAAGAATGATCCGGGGAATGAAAGACTTGACGCATGAGGAGCGTCTGATGTCTGGGGGTCCACACTCGATGCAGTTTGGAAGTATGAGGAAGGGGATAACATTGAAACTTACAGAATAATGAAAGGCCTGGATAGAGTGCACTTGGGGAAGATGTTTCCATTAGTTGGGGAGACTTGGACCCGAGGGCACAGACTCAGAGGAAAGGGACGGCCCTTTAGAAATGTGATGTGGAGATGGCGGTGTTGGACTGGGGTGTGCGCAGTAAGAAGTCTCACAACACCAGTTTCCCACTCACCTGATGAAGGAGCAGCGTTCCGAAAGCTCGTGATTCGAAATAAACCTGTGGGACTTTAACCTGCTGTTGTGAGACTTCTTAGTTCAGAACTGAGACGAGGAGGAATTTCTTCAGCCAGAGGGTGGTGAATCCGGCACGGTAGCACAGTGGTTAGCACTGCTGCTTCACAGCTCCAGGGACCTGGGTTTGATTCCCGGCTCGGGTCACTGTCTGTGTGGAGTCTGCACGTTCTCCCCGTGTCTGCATGAGTTTTCTCCGGGCGCTCCGGTTTCCTTCCAAAGTCCCATAGAAGTGCTGGTTAGGTACATTGGCCATGCTAAATACTCCCTCAGTGTTATCCAAACAGGCGCCAGAGTGTAGCAACTGTGGGATTTTCACAGTAACTTCATTGCAGTGTTGATGTAAGCCTACTTGTGACACGAATAAATAACCTTTATACTTATTCACTGATGCTTGAGTGTTAAACCTCCCGATACAATCAGCACTTGTTTACACAGCAAAATCAATCCCATTCCAAGAGATACATGGGAGAGTGAACATCGAAGGGTCTGTTCCTCTGCAGCACTTTTCTTTGTTCTTAAGGCATCTTTAAGCATGTTGATTTGGAAATAATTTTATCCAAGATTTAACATAAATCTTCTTCACATCAGGTTATGGATCTCACTTTTATGGTCAGAAAAACATCCTTCAGTTCAGTTCCTGTTGTTCAACTCCTCCAAAACAGTCATGGGGGCGATGGGTTATTCACTCAGACATTTCCCTCAGATGCTTTTAATGTGATAATCCTTGGAAATTTAAACAGATAGTGAAAAAATCATGACAGTTCAATGAATCCGATCACATTGCAGAATGCCAAGACTAAAATAACCTGCTGCCTGGCTAATTGGATTAGCTATGTTGCCTCACAGCACCAGGGACACAGGTTCGATTCCCGGCTTGGGTCACTGTCTGTGCGGAGTCTGCATGTTCTCCCCATGTCTGCATGGGTTTCCTCCGGCTGCTCCGGTTTCCTCCCACAGTCTGAAAAACGTGCTGTTAGGTGGATTGGCAATGCTAAAGTGTCCTTAGTGTCCACAGATGTACTAGATAGGTGGATTGGCCATTCTACATTGCCCCTTAGTGTCCACAGATGTACTGGATAGGTGGATTGGCCATTCTACATTGCCCCCTAGTGTCCACAGATGTACTGGATAGGTGGATTGGCCATTCTACCTTGCCCCTTAGTGTCCACAGATGTACTGGTTCAGTGGATTGGCCATTCTACATTGCCTCTTAGTGTCCACAGATGTACTGGTTCGGTGGATTGGCCATTCTACATTGCCCCTCAGTGTCCACAGATGTGCAGGTTAGGTGTATTGGCCATGCTAATTGCCCCTTACTATCCAAAGATTTGCAGGTTAGGTGAATTGGTCATGCTAAATTTAGCACTCATGCCACGCTGAATCGTATAATTCTAGTGCAGAAGGAGGCCATTCAGCCCATCGAGTCTGCACCGGCCACAATCCCACCCAGGCCCTGTCCCTGTAACCCCATGCATTTACTCTAGCAAGTCTCCCTGACACTAAGGGGCAATTTAGCATGGCCAATCCACCGAACCTGCATATCTTTGGACTGTGGGAGGAAACCGGAGCACCCGGAGGAAACCCACGCAGACACGGGGAGAACGTGCAAACTCCACACAGACAGTGACCCGAGGCCAGGAATCGAACCAGGGTCCCTGGCGCTGTGCCACCCCACGAAGTATCAATCTATTTCTGAATATGAAGATTAATTAATGTTGGGGGTACAGAGTGTGAGCAGAATAAGAGGATTTTCGGGTACCTTCGTGTTGAGCTGGGCCAGAGAACGGGGCTTTAAACATTTCAATTCAGTTTGTAAAATCTGGAAATAAGTCAGTGAAAATAGCGGTGAAGTTGATGGGTTGTTTTAAAAGCCTGACCAGTTCACTGATGTACTTCAGGAGAGGTCCTTACCCAGGCTCAGCTCTACGTGACTCCAGCCCCACACCAATGTGGTTGACTCAACTGTCCTCTGAAGTGACTGAGTCTGCCCTGTGTTTGTAAGAAAGCTCCAACGATGAATTTCCAAGGATGGACACTAAAGTCAGCAATGCCCACACACTGAGAATGAACAATACTGATTTTGGCACGAAACATCGGTTATGTTACACCACACTAAGGGCCTCATGGTCTGATTTGCCAGCGGGATAAAGCCTCAGACCAGCAGGTTGTGTAGTGTCCAAAGATGTGCAGGTTGGGTGGATTGGCCATGCTAAATTGCCCCTTCGTGTCCAAAGATGAGAAGGACAGGTGGATTAACCATGCTAACTTGCCCCTTCGTGTCCAAAGATATGGAGGATCGGTTGATTGGCCATGTTAAATTGCCTTAACGGGCGCGAAAACTTGGTAAAGTCAGGTGTGAGGCGATTAGTACAATCCGTGCAGATGTCCACTTTACCAAGGCCCGAAAATGGCCGCGATCCGAACCGCGCCCGAAATGGGTGATGCATTTAAATTGACTTAATGAGCTGGATGCCCAATCTTACCTGCATTTCCGCCCTTACCATCGCGTTCGCCCGTCCAGATTCGGCGCGGAACAGATGTGCTCGGCAAAGGTCTGTTTCGGGCAGTCCAGCTCTGAGGAGGTAAGATCAGAGCTTCTGGCGGCTCTCTGACTCAGATCAGTGGTGGGGGGAGAGGGGGTGTGGGTGCGGGAGGCCGGAGGTGGATCAGATCATTCTCTGGTCATGGGGGGAGTGGAGGGAGGTGGATCAGATCATTCTCTGGTGAAGGGGGCAGGGGTGGGAGGGTTGCTGTTGCCATTCTGCGGGTGATTGGTGGGGGGGGGGGGGGGTCGCGATCGGTCTGGGTAGTGGGGGAGGTGGGTGTAAAGGGGGATAGTTATGTTGTGGGGTGGGGCGATGTCTGTGGGGGCCATCACTCCCACCTTTCGCTCCCAGGTCACTTGATCCGCTTGTTGCTGCCCGGGAGCGATGTGACAGGGGCGCCCATTTCAGATGTATTTCTCACTGCGCACGCGCAGTTCAGAGCTCCGATCGGAGTTGCAGCGTTTCGAGAGCGAGAAGCCCCGCCCACAGAGCGATTCACACTCACAATGTTTTTTCCAGGGTAAGTGCGTATGGGGCCCCCGGAGAACAGATTTCCAATTCAGATCTGAATTGCGTCCAGATTCAGTGCATGAAATCAAAATGGTAAAATCGGGCCCTTACTGTGCAAAGGTGTACAGGTTCGGGGGATTGGCCATGCTAAATTGCCCCTTAGTGTCCAACGACATGCTGGTCAGGTGCATTGACCATGCTAAATTCTCCCTGAGTACATGCGAACAGGTGCCGGAGTGTGTCGACTTGGGGATTTTCACAGTCGATTCATAGAGATTTACAGCATGGAAACAGGCCCTTTGGCCCAAACTGTCCACACATCCCAGTTTTCACCAATAAGCTAGTCTCAATTGCCCGCATTTGGCCCACATCCCTTTATACCCATAGAAATCATAGAATCCCTAATGTGCAGAAGGAGGCCATTTGGCCCATCGTGTCTGCACCAATCAACATCCCACCCAGACCCGATCCCTGTCACCCCACCCATTTATCATGCTCGTCCACCTGACACAAAGGGGCAATTTACTATGGCCAATCAACCTAACCTGCTCACCTTTGGACTGTGGAAGGGAAATGGAGCACCCGGAGGAAACCCACGCAGACACGGGGAGAATGTGCAGACTCCACACAGACAGAGACCTGAGGCTGGAATTGAACCCGGGTCCCTGCCGCTGTGAGGCAGCAATGCTAACCACTGTGCCACCATGCAGCCCATCTTACCCATGTAACTGTCTAAATGCTTTTTTGAAAGTCAAAGTTGTACCCGTCTCCACTACTGCGTCTGGCAGCTCGTTTGCGTTAAGTGACTTTTCAACAAAAATAACTTAATTGCAGAGTTAATATAAGCCAATAAATAAACTTTAATCTGTAAACGGTGCCATCTTTGATGAAGAGTAAGATAAAAGCAAAATACCGTGGATGCTGGAATCTGAAATAAAAACAGGAAATGCTGGAAAAACTCAGCAGGTCCGACAGCATCTGTGGGGAGAGAATAGAGCAAATGTTTCAACTCTGGATGACCCTTCGTCAGACTCAAAGCGTTGTCTCTATTCTCTCTTCTTTCTGTGTGGAGTTTGCACATTCCCTCCCTGTCTGTGTGGGTTTCCTCCGGGTGCTCCGGTTTCCTCCCGCAGTCCAAAGATCTGCAGGTTAGGTGGATCGACCATGATAAATCGCCACTTAGTGTCAGGGGGACTAGCAGGGGAAATATGTGGGGATACGGGGATAGGGCCTGGGTGGGATTGTTGTTGGTGTAGGCTCGATGGGCCAAATGGCCTCCTTCTGCACTATAGGGATTCTATGATTCACAGATGCTGTCAGACCAACTGAGATTTTCCAGTATTTCCTGTTTTTGATAAAGTTATACCTCCCAAAGTGAACAGACAGTGGAAACAGAAGGTCCCTTATTTCATAATAAAATGGCGATTCTCGAACCACTGCCCAGAATCGACAGTCAGAAAAGGAACTTTGCTGTTAAATTAAAGTACTGTGTTCAGTGACGCACGTTAAAATAATCTGGGTCAAATACCTTCAATTCACAATATTGATTACACAATAATGATTACACAATACTGATTACACAATACTGATTACACAACATTGATTACACAACATTGATTACACAACATTGATTACACAATACTGATTACACAACATTGATTACACAACATTGATTACACAATATTGATTACACAACATTGATTACACAATATTACAAAGAACAAAACAACACAGGAACAGGTCCTTCGGCCCTCCAAGTCCGCGCCACACCCTGGTCCAAACTAGACCATTCTTTTGTATCCCTCCATTCCCACTCCGTTCATGTGGCTCACCAAATAAGTCTTAATGGTTCCCAGTGTATCCGCCTCCACCACCTTGCCCGGCAGCGCATTCCAGGCTCCCACCACCCTCTGTGTAAAATACGTCCTTCTGATATCCGTGTTAAACCTTCCCCCCCTTCACCTTGAACCTATGACCCCTCATGAACGTCACCACCGGCCTGGGAAAAAGCTTCCCACCGTTCACCCTAACTGTGCAAAGAGCAAAGAACAGTACAGCACAGGAAACAGGCCCTTCGGCCCTCCAAGCCTATGCCGCTCCTTGGTCCAACTAGACCAATCGTTTGTATCCCTCCATTCCCAGGCTGCTCATGTGAATATCCAGGTAAGTCTTAAACGATGTCAGCGTGCCTGCCTCCACCACCCTACTTGGCAGCGCATTCCAGGCCCCCACCACCCTCTGTGTAAACAACGTCCCTCTGATGTCTGAGTTATACTTCGCCCCTCTCAGCTTGAGCCCGTGAGCCCTCGTGATCGTCACCTCCGACCTGGGAAAAAGCTTCCCACTGTTCACCCTATCTATACCTTTCATAATTTTATACACCTCGATTACGTTACCCCTCATCCTCGGTCTTTCCAGTGAGAACAACCTCAGTTTACCTAATTTCTCCTCATAACTAAGCCCTTCATACGAGGCAACATCCTGGTCAACCTCCTCTGCACTCTCTCTAAAGCCTCCACGTCCTTCTGGTAGTGTGGCGACCAGAACTGGGCGCAGTATTCCAAATGCGGCCGAACCAACGTTCTATACAACTGCAACATCAGACCCCAACTTTTATACTCTATGCCCCATCCTATGAAGGCAAGCAAGCCATATGCCTTATTCACTACCTTCTCCACCAGTGACGTCACCTTCAAGGATCTGTGGACTTGCACACCCAGGTCCCTCTGCGTATCTAGACCCTTTATTGTTCTGCCATTTATCGTATAGCTCCTCCCTACGTTAGTTCTACCAAAATGCATCACTTCGCATTCATCTGGATTGAACTCTATCTGCCATTTCTTTGCCCAAATTTCCAGCCTATCTATATCCTTCTGTAGCCTCTGACAATGTTCCTCACTATCTGCAAGTCCAGCCATTTTCGTGTTGTCCGCAAAGTTACTGTTCACCCCAGTTACACCTTCTTCCAGAACGTTTATATATATCACAAATAGCAGAGGTCCCAATACAGAGCCCTGCGGAACACCACGAGTCACAGGCATCCAGCCGGAAAAAGACCCTTCCACTACCACCCTCTGTCTTCTGTGATCAAGCCAGTTCTCCACCCATCTAGCCACCTCCCCCTTTATCCCATGAGATACAACCTTTTGCACCAACCTACTATGAGGGACTTTGTCAAACGCTTTACTAAAGTCCAGATAGACGACATCCACGGCCCTTCCCTCGTCAACCATTCTCGTCACTTCTTCAAAAACCTCCACCAGTTTAGTGGGACATGACCTCCCTCGCACAAAACCATGCTGACTATCGTTAATGAGTTTATTCCTTTCTAAATGCGCATACATCCCATCTCTAAGAATCTTCTCGAACAACTTCCCTACCACAGACGTCAGGCTCACCGACCTATAATTTCCTGGGTTATCCTTCCTACCCTTCTTAAATAACGGGACCACATCAGCTATCCTCCAATCCTCTGGGACCTCACCTGAGTCCAGTGACGAGACAAAGATTTGCGTCAGAGGCCCAGCGATTTCATCTTTCGTCTCCATGAGCAGCCTTGGATAGATTCCATCAGGCCCTGGGGATTTGTCAGTCTTTATATTCCTCCCTTGTAATGGAGATTTTCTCTAATGGGTCAACACTCCCCTCCGAGACACTCCGAGTCAACACATCCCTCTCCTTTGCGAATGCCGATGCAAAGTATTCATTTAGTATCTCCCCTACCTCCTTGGGGTCTGAAGCATAATTCCCCACTTTTGTCCCTGAGAGGTCTGATTTTTTCCCTGACAACCCTTTTGTTCCTAACGTATGAATAAAATGCCTTGGGATCCTCCTTAATCCTGTCTGCCATGACATTTCGTGACCCCTTTTTGCCCTTCTAATTCCTCGTTTGAGTTCTTTCCGACTTTGTATTCCTCCGGAGCTCCCTCCGTTTTTCGCTGCCTGGACCTAACATACGCCTCTCTTTTATGTTTCACCAATCCCTCAATTTCCCTGGTTATCCATGGTTCTCGATTCCTACCTTTCCTATCCTTCTTTTTTACAGGCACATGCCTATCCTGCAGCCCTATCAAATGTTCCTGAAAAGACTCCCACATGCCAGATGCGGATTTACCCTCAAACAGCCTCTCCCAATCAACAGCTGCCAATTTCTGCCTAATCCCACTAAAGTTAGCCTTCCCCCAATCCAACACCTTACCCTTGGGACACCACTCATCATTTTCCATCACTATCCTAAAGCTAACAGAATTGTGGTCACTATTTGCCACATGTTCCCCTACCGAAACTTTGAAGACCTGACCGGGCTCATTCCCCAGTACTCGGTCCAGTATAGCCCCCTCTCTAGTCGGGCTATCTACATATTGTTCCAAAGAACCTTCCTGTACACTTTTTACAAATTCCTCCCCATTCCGACTCCCAGCTCTACGCGATTTCCAGTCTCTACCAGCGAAATTGAAGTCTCCCACTACAACAACCCTATTTGTCCTGCACCTATCCATTATCTCCTGACATATCCGTTCTTCCACTTCCCTTGGGCTGTTGGGGGGCCTGTAGTACACCCCCAACATATTGACAGCTCCCTTCCTGTTTCTGAGCTCCACCCACAGTGACTCGTTACACCACCCCTCTGAATTGTCCTCCCTCTGCACCGCTGTAATGTGCTCTCTAACTAATACTGCTACTCCCCCACCTCTTTTGGTCTCTCCTCTGTCTCGCCTAAAACACTTGTACCCCGGAATATTCAGAATATTGATTACACAACATTGATTACACAACATTAATTACACAATACTGATTGTACAATATTTATTGCACAATATTGATTTCACAACATTGCTTACACAATACTGATTACACAATATTGATTATACAACATTCAGACAGACAGTGAAGAAATATAAACGGCATCATACTCTCTGCAAACTACTCAGTTTCCTTTAATTGACTGGTACTGGAGTGTGAAAAGACTACAATGTGACCAGCACATATTCACTTAGCAAAAGCGAGTCACAATCTAAGAGATGAATCTTAAAGAGTGCATTGTACATGCTGAATTCCAAGATCACAGCATTCCCGTGAACCATCGAACCCACGGCAGTGCAGAAGGAGGCCCTACGGCCCATCGAGTCTGCACCGACTCTCTGACAGAGCATCTTATCTGCATTGGAATGATCCGGGGACATGTTTTCTTTTAAGACCAAAGTTAATATTTAAATGTGAAGACCTGAACGCCTCTCAATGCACAAATATTGTTCGTTTCAACATCACTTCCTGCAAACTTTAACATAAATCTGTTTGTTCTCTATCAGGATATGTCCCTAAATATTACAGTGAGGATAACAAACTTCATTGAACATTTTGCCATTCATCTCCTCCAATAAATTCGTGATGCGATTGATTAAGCGCTAAAATAATTCACTCAGTTTGTTTCAAGCTTGAGAATACTTGAAACATAGAGTGCAAAATCACTGGGGACTTCATTGGGGCAGCACAGTGGTCAGCACTGCTACCTCACAGCGCCAGGGACCCAGGTTCGATTCCCGGCTTGGGTCACTGTGTGGAGTTTGCATGTTCTCCCCCATATCAGCGTGTGTTTTGTCCGGGTGCTCCGGTTTCCTCCCACAGTATGAAAGACGAGCCGATTGCAGTGCAGAAGGTGTCTATTCGGCCCTTCACGCCTGCACTGACCACAAACCCACCCAGCCCCCATGCCGGTAATCCCTCTTTACCCTTGCTAGTGCCCCCTGGCACTGAGGGGGAATTTAGGCATGGCCAATCCACCTAACCCGCACATCTTTGGAGTGTGGGAGGAAGCTGGGGCACCCGGAGGAAACCCACGCAGACACGGGGAGAACGTGCAGACATCACACAGACAGTGATCCAAGTTGGGAATTGAACCCGGGTTCCTGTGCTGTGAGGCAGTAGTGCTAACCATTGTGTCACGGTATGGTCCAGTCATTCACTGGCGCTTGAGACCTTGCAATGTAATCAGAACCTGTCTGATACAGTAAACAATAAATCACATTCTAAAAGATTTATCACAAACTGTGCATCAAATGCTGCTATCCCAGAGTGGTTAGCACTGCTGCATCACAGCGCCAGGGACCTGGGTTTGATTCTTGGCTTGGGTCAGTGTCTGTGCTGAATCTGCATGTTGATATAGAATAGTCATAGAATCCCTACACAGCAGAAGGAGGCCATGCAGCCCATCACATCTGCACCGACCACAATCCCACACAGACCCTGTCCCCGCAACCCCACATATCTATTCTGCTAGTCCTCCTGACACTCAGGGGTAATGTAGCGTGACCAATCCACGTAACCCAGACATCTTTGGCGTGTGGGAGGAAAGCGGAACACCCGGAGGAAACCCATACAGACAGGGGGAGAACATGCAGACTCCGCACAGAGAGCGACCCAAGGCTGGAATTGAACACGGGTCCCTGGCGCTGTGAGACGGCACTGCTAACCACTGTGCCACCGTGCCGCGTTGTCCCCATGTCTGTGTCTCCATGGGTTTCCTCCGGGTGCTCTGGTTTCCTCCCACAGTCCGACCGACGTGCTGGTTAGATGTATTGGCCATGCAAAATTGTCCCTCAGTGGAAGAACAAATGTAGGGGGGACGTATACAATAAATGGCAGAGCCATCAAGAGTATAGAAACACAGAGGGACCTCGGTGTGCAAGTCCACAAATCCTTGAAGGCGGCAGTAGAGGTGGAGAAGGTGGTGAAGAAGGAATATGGTATGCTTTCCTTGATAGGACGGGGTATAGAGTATAAAAGCTGGAGTCTGATGTGGCAGTTGTACAGAACGCTGGTTAGTCCACATTTGGAATATTGCATCCATTTCTGGTCGCCACACTACTGGGGCGGCACGGTAGCACAGTGGTTAGCACTGCTGCTTCACAGCTCCAGGGTCCTGGGTTCGATTCCCGGCTCGGGGTCACTGTCTGTGTGGAGTTTGCACATTCTCCTCGTGTCTGCGTGGGTTTCCTCCGGGTGCTCTGGTTTCCTCCCACAGTCCAAAGATGTGTGGGTTAGGTTGATTGGCCAGGTTAAAGAAATTGCCCCTTAGAGTCCTGGGATGCGTAGGTTAGAGGGATTAGCAGGTAAAATATGTGAGGGTAGGGCCTGGGTGGGATTGTGGTCGGTGCAGACTCGATGGGCCGAATGGCCTCCTTCTGCACTGTAGGGTTTCTATGATTTCTATGATTTCTACCAGGAGGACGTGGAGGCTTTAAAGAGAGTGCAGAGAAGGTTTGCCAGGATGTTGCCTGGTAGGGAGGGTCTTAGATATGAGGGGAGATTTGGTGAGCTGGGCTTGTTCTCCCTGGAAAGACGGAGAATGAGGGGAGACCTAATAGAGGTGTACAAAATTATGAAGGGTATAGATAGAGTGAACAGTGGGAAGCTTTTTCCCAGGTCGGAGGTGACGATCACGAGGGGTCACGGGCTCAAGGTGAGAGCGGCGAGGTATAACTCAGACATCAGAGGGACGTTTTTTACACAGAGGGTGGTGGGGCCTGGAATGCGCTGCCAAGTAGGGTGGTGGAGGCAGACACGCTGGCATCATTTAAGACTTACCTGGATAGTCACATGAGCAGTCTGGGAATGGAGGGATACAAACGAATGGTCTAGTTGGACCAAGGAGCGGCACAGGCTTGGAGGTCCGAAGGGCCTGTTTCCTGTGCTGTACTGATCTTTGTTCTTTGTACTCGAACAGGTGCCGGAGTGTGGCGACTATGGGATTTTCACAACGTCATTGCTGTGCTAATGTAAGCCGACATGTGACACGAATAAATAAACTTATCTCAAACAATGACGAGACAGAGTACAGGAATGAGATAGGGAATCTGGTGAACTGGTGCAGCCACAGTAATCCCTCCCTCAATGTCAGCAAAATGAAGGAGATTGTCATCGACTTCAGGAAGCGTAAAGGAGAACATGCCCCTGTCTACATCAATGGGGACGAAGAAGAAAGGGTCAAGAAATTCAAGTTTTTAGTGTCCAGAACACCAACAACCTGTCCTGATCCCCACATGCCGACACTATAGTTCAGAAAGCCCACCAACGCCTCTTACTTTCTCAGAAGACTGATGAAATTTGGCATGTCAGCTCCGAATCTCAGTAACTTCTACAGATGCATTCTTTCTGGTTGGGTCACAGCTTGGTGTGTCTCCTGCTCTGCCCAAGACTGTAAGGAAGTACAAAAGGTTTTGAATGTAGCCCAATCCATCACGCAAACCAGCCTCGCATCCATTGACTCTGTCTATACTTCCCGCTGTCTCGGCTACGCATCCAGCATTATTAAGGACCCCACGTACCCGGGACATTCTCTCTTCCACCTTCTTTCTTCGGGAAAAAGATACAAAAATCTGAGGTCACGTATCAATCGACTGAAGAACAGCTTCTTCTCTGCTGCTGTCAGACTTTTGAATTGACTTACCTCGCATTTAGTTGATCTTTCTCTGCACCCTCGCTATGACTGTGACACTACATTCTGCACTCTCTCCTTTCCTTCTCTATGTTTTGTCTGTATAGCGCGCAAGAAACAATACTTTTCATTATATATTAATAAATGTGACAATAATAAATCAAATCAAATCCAGATAAGCTGAAAATTAAGCTCACATCAATTTTGTGAAGCCCTTTCAGTCCCAGCAAGTCATTTGCAGTTGTCTTATTTACCAAACGGTCGCTACTTATCCGTTTGAGACATTAATATTCAAAAGAAAACAAGAATAAATGACCTTCTTGTTGCCAGGATCTGAGATTTAGTGTTGATCTAAAAGGTAACTCAGTAAAAAGAAAGGTAATTCGACAAGAAAACCAGATGAATGGGAAATCGAATAGCTTTTTCCATAATTCACACAGACCCATAATTTGCAAAATCGTGGTTACATGATGCAGTCATATAACAAAGTGAATTTTAAATTGTATCTCTGCAAATCATCTTAATTTGGATTGCTCATCCACACAGACCACGATTCCAGCTGTGGAAACTCTTTTAATTCATATCATTCATTCTCTCTCTCTATATTTGTTTACCCAACAATAATAAGATCAGATAGTCTGAGACTAGGTGACACAGTGGTTAGTGCTGCTCCCTCACAGCGTCAGAGACCAGGGTTCGCTTCCCGGCTTGGGTTACTGTCTGTGCGGAGTCTGACTGTTGTCCCCCATGTCATAGAGTCAGAGAGGTTTACAGCATGGAAACAGGCCCTTCAGCCCAACTGGTCCATGCCACCTTTTTTTAACTACTCAGCTACTCGCAATTGCCTGTATTTGGCCCATATCCCTCTATACCCATCTTACCCATGTAACTGTCTAAATGCTTCTTAAAAGACAAAATTGTATCCGCCTCTGCTACTGCCTCTGGCAGCTTCTTCCAGACATTCACCGCCCTCTGTGTGAAACAATTGTCCCTCTGGGCCTTTTTGCATCTCTCCCCTCTCACCTTAAAGCTATGTCCTCTACGTTTGGAGTCCCCTACCTTCGGGAAAAGATGTGGACTATCTGGGGCGGCACAGTGGCACAGTGGTTAGCACTGCTGCTTCACAGCACCAGGGACCCGGGTTCAATTCTGGTCTCACGTCACTGACTGTGTAGAGTTGGCACATTCTCCCTGTGTCTGCGTGGGTTTCCTCCGGGTGCTCCGATTTCCTCCCACATTCCAAAGATGTGTGGGTTAGGTTGATTGGCCATGCTAAATTGACCCTAGTGTCAGGAGAATTAGCAGGGATATGTGGGGTTATGGGAATAGGGCCTGGGTGGGATTGTGGTCGGTGCAGACTTGATGGGCCGAATAGCCTCCTTCTGCACACCAGGGATTCTGTGATTTGATGTTTAACACAGAAGTGAATTTGAAACATTATTTCTGTTTTCCTCCCCAGACAAACACGTTCTTTCCTGGCTGGTCTTTCGGGGCGTGGTTGTTGTTTGCGCTTAGAATCTGCTTCAGCACTTGATGTAACATCAACCCAGTCGTTGCATAAGCAGTAACACCGAATATATCATTGTAGAGGACATCAACTCACTTCCTGCGAGCTTCATTGCAGCTGAATATCACATGAAGCAACTAGAGCAGCATCACCTTCTGAGAAATGAAGACCAGAGTGCGATTGTAAACTGTCAACATTTTTAAAATCTTAAGGAGACATTCGACCTTCGGCATTTGTTGAAACTTCTTTTTGTAAAAGTCTTTGAAGAACAATGAGCCAAACTGTCGTGGAAACTGCATTTTATTTCAGGATTTGAATATTTCAAGCAGCCTCATTGTAAGGTATACTAGTTCCTCAACAGAAAACAGAAGATTCATTCCTGAAACATTACACTGTGCATCACATCATTGAGCTGACAGCAAATCAGCATCATGACATTGCTGTTTTAACGGGGGAATTTGGCCGAAAAATCTCTTATTTATAATGTCGTGCGGAATAAAAAAAGACGTTCCTTCTCATTTTAAACATCGCCATCTGTGAAACATGGGAGCTAAAAAAAACATTGCACGGGAGTTATTCATGACGATGCTTTGTCCGTCAGGCTCCCTTCTCATTTCTCATTCTGAAACCATCCAGTAAATCCCGGTGGCCACATGATGCTTTTGCCTTGTTAAATGTTGCATTATTTTGGGTTGAATGGAATCCAGTGGTTCAGTTCCGTTTTTGCATTGGCTTCAAGCGGATCGAGTTTATACAGCTTTACATTCCATGGCATGACTTGAGCTGAGCTCAAAGCAGGTTGGACGGTTGAGTTCAGTTGAACGGTAAGATGTCACAGCAATTTCATTGCAATGTTAATGTAAGCCGACTTGTGACACTAATAAATAAACTTTTAAACTAACATTTTTATTAAAGACAACCTTTCTTGATTAGTGCCCTGCACCCTAACAGCCTCTCCACCTACAGGGAAACATCTACACTCGAGATACAGAATTTCAGTGACTCCCTATTCACAGGATAATATATCGACATATCGATTGTGGTCCTTCAGTACTTTTCCATTCACAGAGATATACGTTCTAAATATGTCTCTTTGCGCATCTCTATCCACACCTCCCATCCATTGACTCTGTCTACACTTCCCGCTGCCTCGGAAAAGCAGCCGGCATAATCAAGGACCCCACACACGCCGGGAATTCTCCCTCCCACCTTCTTCCATCAGGTGACCTCCGTCTGAGGTCACGTACCAACCAACTCAAGAACAGCCTCTTCCTTGCTGCCATCAGACTTTTGAATGGACCTACCCCGCATTAAGTTGACCTTTCTCTCCACCCTAGATATGACTGTAACATTCAGCACCCTCTCCTTTCCCTGGAATCATAGAAACCCGACAGTGAAGAAAGAGGCCATTCGGCCCATCGAGTCTGCATTGACAACAATCCCACCCGGGTCCTATCCCCATCGTCCCAAATATTTACCCTGCTAATCCCTCTAACCTACATATCCCAGGACACTAAGGGGCAATTTATCATTGCCAATGCACCTAACCCGCACACCTTTGGACTTTGGGAGGAAACCAGACCCGGAGGAAACCCACGCAGACACAGGGAGAATGTGAAAACTCCACACAGACAGTGGCCCAAGCCGGGAATCAAACCCAGTTCTCTGGAGCTGTGATGCAGCAGTGCTAACCACCATGCCATTGTGCTGCTCACCACTGTGCAATATGTATTGTCTGTATAGCGTGCAAGAAACAATACCTTTCACTGTATACTAATACATGTGACAAGAATCAAATCAAATCAAAACAAATCATCACAAAATTAAATAATTTAATTTATTCCTCCATCTGCCAACTTGTTCCCCATTCTGTTATTTTGTCTATATCTCTGTGCAGCCCCTTTGAATCCTCCTCATAGCTTTAATTCACAATTAGTTTAGAAGCATATTGGAAATCTGGTAGCTTACTCCCAGCATCTTCAGTTACTTTGTTGACATATATTGGCCTAGTGGTATTATCGCCAGACTATTAATCCAGAAACTCAGCTCATGTTCCAGGGACCCGGGTTCGAATCCCGCCACGACAGACGATGGAATTTGAATGCAATAAAAAATATCTGGAATTAAGAATCTACTGATGACCATGAAACCATTGTCGATTGTCGGAAAAGCCCATCTGGTTCACGAATGTCCTTCAGGGAAGGAAATCTGCCGTGCGGACCCGGTCTGGCTCACATGTGACTCCAGAGCCGCAGCAATGTGGTGGACTCTCAACTGCCCTCGAGCAAGTAGGGATGGGCAATAAATGTTGGCCCAGCCAGCGACGCCCATGTACCACGAACAAATAATAAAAAAACATAAACAGCTACATCCCCAATACAAATTTGTGCAACATTTCATAAGTTACAGCCAACCAGCCTGAATGTGCTTTAGTATCCCGACTCACTGTTCCGTGCCTGCTGACGAATTATCTATCCAATCCAGGCTGACATCCTGAGCCACAATCGGACACCTCGACTCTTTGTGCTGCATGCTATGGGATTGTTGTAATCCAAATCTATGACATCAACTGGCCCCATCGTGTAGGGCGGTTAACTCACTTGCCTACGTGACAAGGGTGTGATTCAGTATACTACCAATGATGTGAGTTCAATCTCCCTACAGGCTGCAGTGATTTGTAAATATTGTCTCCACACCTTGTCCAAGAGTGGCATAGACAGAGTGGATAGTCAGAGGCTCTTTCCTCGGGTAGAAAAGTCAAGTACTAGGGCAATAGGTTTAAGGTGCGTGGGGAAAAGATCAGAGGAGATCTGTGAGGCAAGTTTTTTACACAGAGGGTGGTGAATGGCTGGAACGCACTGCCCGAGGAGGTGGTGGGAGCAGGTACGATAGCGGCATTTAAGGGGCATCTCGATGAATACATGAATAGAATGGGAATGGAAGGATACGGATTCTGTAAGTGCATACGGTTTTAGTTTAGGCAGGCATTATGATCGGCGCAGGCTTGGAGGGCCGAAGGGCCTGTTCCTGTGTAGTACTGTTCTTTGTTCTTTGAGTGGTGAACTGAAATGGGCAGCACGGTGGTACAGTGGTTAGCACTGCTGCCTCACAGTGCCAGGGACCCAGGTTCGATTCCTGGCTTGGATCACTCTCTGTGCGGAGTCTGCATGTTCTCTTCGTGTCTGCATGGGTTTCCTCCGGCTGTCCCCGTTTTCTCCCACAGTCTGAAAGACGTGCTAGTTAGGTGCGTTGGCCATGTTAAATTCTCCCTCTGTGTACCCAAACAGGCGCTGGAGTGTGGGGACTAGGGGATTTTCACAGGAACTACATTGCAGTGTTAATGTAAGCCTACTTGTGACACTAATAAAAACAGCACATTTACTATATCAGCAGTTATCTATTTCAGAGCACTAAAGTCGGCTTTAAGTTTTGGCGATGTTATATGGTTTAAATCCTTCGACTTATACTTATACTTCCACCTTCAGATACTGAGAGCTCCTTGCTCTTATGAGTAAGTCCATTGGTTTTCCTCTATTCCTGCTATGGAAATGACATGTTCCACTGTGAAAACAGATGCAGAATACAGAATCCTCAAAATAAAGATTCAGAAGCGTCCAGAGGGGGAAGTCTTTCACACACAGTGTGGTAAATGTCTGGAACAAGCTGCCAGAGGCAGTAGGAGAGGGGGGTACAATTTTGTATTTTAAAAAGCGTTTAGTCAGTTACATGGGTACGATGGGTATAGAGAGACATGGGCCAAATGCGGGCAATTGGGACGAGCTTAAAGGTAAAAACTGGGCGGCACGGACAGGTTGGGCCGAAGGGCCTGTTTCCATGCTGTAAACCTCAATGACTCGATAACATAGGAACAGGAATTAAGAGCAGAAGTCGGCAAATTCAGCCCTTCGAGCCTGATCCGCCATTCAATCAGATCATAGCTGATCTCTCCCTGGTCTCAAATCCCCCTCCCCACCTGTTCCCCATATCCCCCTAATCCCTTTTTTTATCAGAAATATATCCATCTCCTTCTTGAAACCATTCAATGATTCAGACTCCACCGCGCGATGCGGCAGCGAGTTCCACAAACTCACCACCCTCTGCGAGAAGTAGTTCCTCCTCATCTCAGTTTTAAATCTATCGCCTCTCAACCTATACCTGTGACCTCTTGTTCGAGATTGCCCCATAAGAGGAAACATTTGGTCTACATTTACTTTATCAATCCCTTTTAAAATTTTATATACCTCCATCAGACCCCCTCTCATCCCTCTGAACTCCAGTGAGTACAAGCCCAAAGTGATTAATCTCTCCTCATCCGTCAATCCTCTCATCCCCAGAATCAATCTGGTGAACCTCCTCTGAACTGCCTCCAATGCTGCAACATCCTTCCTCAAAAAAAGAGACCACAACTGGACACAATGCTCCAGATACTCTGCGGGATTTTCATAGAATCATAGATAAAAAGATTCTTATCACTTGGAAAGGTTTCATCAGTAATGAGGGGACCTTAGTACATTTTGTTTTACCCGAAGTGGGAGGCAGCCATTCCTGATCGAAACTGGACGATCTTAATATCTTGGAACAGTGGAGTTCAAAGAGGTGCGAGAGATAATGAAATGGGGGATGGGAGGGAAGGAGGATATGTAAAGAAAGTCACTGAGCTGGGTTATATGATTATGTATATAGGTGAGAGGGGAAGATTTCAAACGGACCTGAGGGGCAACTTCTTCACGCAGAGGGTAGTGTGTGTATGGAATGAGCTGCCAGAGAAAGTGGTTGAGGCAAGTTCAATTGCAACATTTAAAAAGCATTTGGAAAGCGGGAAAGGATTAGAGGGATATGGACTGAACGCGGGCAATTGGGACCAGCTGGGAGGGCACCATGGTCAGCATGGACTGTTTGGGCCGAAGGGCCTGTTTCCATGCTGTATTGCTCTGTGACTCGATACAGGCTGCATGAGGAGATATTTTGTGACTAGCACTCTGCTGAGTGAAGCTGTAAAACTTGAAGTGTCCATCCAGAAACCAAGAAAGATTTATGTTTCAAAATGCCCCCCTGTTTCTGAATATTTTGGATTTCCACAGTGCAGTGGAAGAGTGTCAGAGTTCATGTGGTTTGCCTTGAATATTGTGATAGCAGTTTTGCCTTGAGTATTATTTCTGGAATTTGATCGATCAACATGTGGAAGAAATTTTTGACAAGAAATTAGCAGGGGGGTAGTAGGGTAAAAATGTGGGGTTGTGGGGATAGGGCCTGGGTGGGAATGTGGTCAGTGCGAACACGATGGGCCAAATAACCTCCTTCTGCACTGCATGGATTCTATGATTCTATGATCTTGGTTTCAGATAAAGTTCGGCACAACATTGTGGGCTGAAGGGCCTGTTCTGTGCTGTGCTGTTCTATGTTCTATCTATGAAAGTGCTTATAAGACTATTCTCACCAACTGGAATTTTAATAAGACTGTCCACAATATACCACCTAAATCTCCCACACCTCATTTTTAAATTTTGCCTCCTCGTAACTGACCCTTCAGCTCAGGGGAACAGCTGCTCTCTCTCCACCCTGTCCATGTCCTTCATAATCTTGTACACCTCGATCAGGTCACCCCTCAGTCTTCTCTGCTCCAGAGGCAACAAACCAAACCGATCCTACCTCTCTTCATAACTTAAATGTTCCGTCCCAGGCAGCATCTTGGTGAATCTCCTCTGCACCACCTCCAGTGCAATCACATCCTTCCTATAATGTGTCGACCAGAACTGCACACAGTACTCCAGCTGTGGCCAAACCAACGCTCTATACAACTCCATCATGACCTCTACGTTTTTGTAATTTATACCCGATTGACAAAGTTGAACAATAATATTCCAGCAAAGACGAATCGCTGGCAACCCCTCATCACACCTCAGCAGCTATAGACGCTGGTCAGGTCTGTCGTCCCGTGAGCCGTCCCTCTGGTCAGGAGGGAACCACTGCCGTTCCATCAGCCCAGGTATTCTGCTGCGGGGAAGCAACTTCACTCTCTCCAAAGTTAGGAGGTGGTAGGAGGAGGCCTCCTCAGAGCAGACGTTATGTACAATCTATTTCGGGTGTAGCGGTGACAGAGTGGTTAGCACTACTGCCTCACAGAGCGAGGGACCCGGGTTCGGTTCCTGGCTTGTGTCACTGCCTGTGTGGAGTCTGCATGTTCTCTCCATGTCTGCGTGGGTTTCCTCTGGTTTCCTCCCACAGTCTGAAAGACGTGCTGGGTAGGTGCATTGACCATGCTAAATTTTCCCTCAGTGTACCCGAACAGGAACCGGAGTGTGGTGATTAGGGGATTTTCACAGTAACTTCATTGTAGTGTTAATGTAAGCCCGCTTGTGACACGAATAAATATATTTTAATCGGTTGCAATTACCGACCAGGAACTCCAATGGCAGCGAGAATAGGATAGTAACTGGCTCCAGCTTGACCGATAGTGGATCAGTGTGTTTTCTGAGAGAAGCGATGGTGTCTGCCTATGGCATAAACCATGGCCATTTACTGAGGTCTCACACTGAAGGTCTTCTCTTTAATACACAGCAGAAACACTCCTGAGTGTGTTAGTATATAGTGAAAAACATTGTTTCTTGCGCGTGACACGGACAAAGCATACCATTCATAGAGAAGGAAAGGAGAGAGTGCAGAATGTAGTGTTACAGTCATGGCTCGGGTGTAGAGAAGGATCAACTTCACATAATAATAATAAAGTATTATATAATACATATAATATATGTTGTATGCGGCTACCTGAATATAAGGTAGGTTCATTCAAAAGTCTAACGGCAGCAGGGAAGAAGCTGTTCTTGAGTCGGTTGGTACGTGACCCCAGAATTTTGTATCTTTTTCCCGACAGAAGAAGGTTGAAGAGAGAATGTCCGGGGTGTGTGGGGTCCATGATTCTGCCGGCTGCTTTTCCCGAGGCAGTGGGAAGTGTAGACTGAGTCAATGGGTGGGAGGCTGGTTTGAGTGATGGACTAGGCTTCGTTCACAACTCTTTATAGTTTCTTGCAGCCTTGGACAGAGCAGAAGCCAGACCAAGCTGTGATACAACCAGAAAATGCTTTCTATGGTGCATCTGTAAAAGTTGGTGAGAGTCGGAGCTGACATGCCAAATTTCCTTAGCCTCCTGAGAAAGTAGAGGCACCGGTGGGTTTTCTTAACTTTTGCATCGGTGTGGGGGGATCAGGGCAGGTTGTTGGTGATCTGGACACCTAGAAACCTGAAGCTCTCGATCATTTCCACTTCATCCCCAATTTTCAATGAAAATAGTGTTTCATTGTGATGAGAAATTCAGATCAGAAATAAGTTTCATGTTTTTCATTACGGTTTGTTTCATTACATTAAAGATACAATATAATTGCAATTTATTCAGGCTGTCAGTGGGGTGAATTATAGGCTAAATTTCCCCTTCGTGTCCCGGAATGTGTCGGTTCGAGGTGTTGGTGGGGTAATTATGTGGGGTTATGGGGATAGGGCCTGGGTGGGATTGTTGTTGGTGCAGACTCGATGGGCCGAATGGCCTCTTTCGCACTGTTGGGTTTCTATGATACAATTTATGATGAGTCTGTACTGACCACAAACCCACCCAGGCCCTAATTCCGTAACTCCACGCATCCACCCTGATAGTCTCCCTGACAATAACGGGCAATTTTTAGCACGGCCAATGCACCTAACCTGCACATCCTTGGACTGTGGGAGGAAAGTGGAGCACCTCGAGGAAACCCATGCAGACACGGGGCAAATATGCGGTCTCCACACAGACAATGACCCGAGGTCAGATTCAGACCAGGATCCCTGGCGCTCTGAGGGAGCTTCAACCCGATGGTGCAAAGCTCAATCCAGGTGCCTTTCTGACAAAGAATGCAGTTGTGTTCTGTACTTTCGGCTTCCATGAATTATCGAGTCAGATGTTACTTGTTCCATGCCCTCTGATGAAAGCAATAACAGCAACATCAGCACGAGGGGTGCTGAGGGAAGCTCTGTTGCCAATCTGTGCAGCTGAGTATGATGCCCCAGCTTAGTCACTGGACTGTTTCGTTTTCAGTAAAAGATGTACAATTTTTAGTAAAGCTCATATTTCATTTCATTATAAATGTAGTCCTGGTACGAGATGGTGACTGTGCCAAGGCTGCATTTCCTGCCCACAAGTTACTGTTTAGCATGAGGTGCTTGGATTTCCTTTTGAATGTGTGGCCCCTTTGAGAATGTGACTGATACAATGGTGTAAGACAGGCATTCTCTGCTTTTCACACAGCGCTGGTCAAGTTTCTAAAGCTTATTTATTCATGTAACAAGTGGGCTCACATGAACAGTGCAATGAAGTTGCTGTGATAATCTCCTAGTTGCCACACTCCGGCGCCTGTTCGGGTACACTGAGGGAGGATTTAGCATGATCAATGCAACTAAACAGCATGTCTTCTGATCTGTGGGAGGAAACCGGAGCACCCGGAGGAAACCCATGCAGACACGGGGAGAACGTGCAGACTCCGCACAGGCAGTGACCCAAACCAGGGATCAAACCCGGGTCTCTGGAGCTGTGAGGCAGCAGTGCTAACCATTGTGCCACCATGTCACCCATACATACAAAGAACAAAGGAAAGTACAGCACCGGAACAGGCCCTTCGGCCCTCGAAGTCCCTAACCCCCCATGACTTTATCCAGCAGTCCAAACAGAAGGATGATGCTCTGGAACGTCCACATTATGGTCAATTCTCAAACTCAGCGTCTCCTTTATTGTGAATTCTCGCTTTATAAACAAGTGTGCTGCTCCAAACTGGTTCTCCGCCTCTTGGCTTCATGCGGAGCTTGTGACCTGGCACAGGAATAAGCCAAGGTGACGATATTCTTGGCGAGGATGAAGAAAGGGTTGTTGCAATGTATTGGAGAGACGTAACGGATGGGGCAGCTGGCGCGAGATGGATTGAGGAATGATGCATTTTTCGGGGACTTGCCTTAATATTTCCCGGAATTAACCAGCAGTTTGCTGAACATTTCAACATTTACATGTCAACTGAACAGGAGAACGCTGCGTGGGAATGAAAGCAAATGGAGTCAGTAAATGAATACAGAAACAGAAAATGCTGGGAGATCTCAGCAGGTCTGTCAGTATCTGTGGAGAGAGAATAGAGCCAATGTTTCACGTCTGTGTGACCCTTCCTCAGGGTCCATTCGTGAGACCATTTTGATGATAATGTAAGCAAAGTTGTCAGGAAAGGAGACTACATCCTGAGGGTGTCATCCAAGGTAATCAATAATCAAAAAAGAACAAAGGAAAGTACAGCACAGGAACAGGCCCTTCGGCCCTCCAAACCTATGCCGATCATGATGCCCAAACTAAACTACAAAAAACAACTTCTGCCCTTACCCGGGACTGTCGGGGGTGAGGACCTTAAAACGATCACTCTTACTAAAGAGGTAGTGCTGGGTAGGCTAATGGGACTAATGGTAGACAAGTCCCCTGGTCCGGATGGAATGCATCCCATGGCACTAAAAGAAACGGCAGAAGTAATAGCAAATTCATTATTTGTAATTTATCAAAATTCACTGGACTCTGGGGAGGTGCCAGCTGATTGGAAAACAGCGAATGTAACGCCACTGTTTAAAATAGGAGGTAGACAAAAGGCAGGTAACTACAGGCCGGTTAGCTTAACATCCGTAGTTGGGAAAATGCTGGAATCTATCATTAAGGAAGAAATAACAAGTCACCTGGAAAAGAATGATTCAATCAAGCAGACGCAGCATGGATTCTTGAAGGGAAAGCCATGTTTGACTAAGTTACTGGAATTCTTTGAGGATACGACGAGTGCAGTTGACAGAGGGGAACCGGTGGATGTTGTGTAAATAAATTTCCAGAAGGCATTCGATAAGGTGCCTCACAAAAGGTTGCTGCATAAGATTAAGGTCCACGGAGTTGGGGGTAAAGTGTTAGCGTGGATTGAGGATTGGCTATCTAACAGAAAGCAGAGAGTCGGAATAAATGGGTGCTTTTCCGGTTGGCAATCAATGACTAGTGGCGTGCCGCAGGGATCGGTGCTGGGGCCTCAACTATTTACCATATACATAGATGATCTGAAGGAGGTGAGCGAGTGTAGGGTAACAAAGTTTGCGGATGACACAAAGATGAGTGGGAAAGCAAATTGCGTGGAGGACACAGAGAGTCTGCAGAGAGATTTGGATCGGCTAAGTCAGTGGGCAAGGATCTGGCAGATGGAGTATAACGTTGGTAAGTGTGAGGTTATCCACTTTGGAAGGAATAATAGTAAAATGGACTCTTATTTAAACGGTGAAGAATTACAACATGCTGCTTTGCAGAGGGAGCTGGGGGTCCTTGTGCATGAATCACAAAAACTCAGTTTGCAGGTGCAGCAGGTGATCAAGAAGGCAAATGGAATGTTGGCCTTTATCGTGAGAGGGATGGAGTATAAAAGCAGGGAGGACTTGCTGCAACTGTACAGGGTACTGGTGAGGCCGCACCTAGAGTACTGTGTACAGTTTTGGTCCCCTTATTTAAGAAAGGATATATTAGCTTTGGAGGGGGTACAGAGAAGGTTCACCAGGTCGATTCCGGAGATGAGGGGGTCAGCTTATGAGGAGAGATTGAGTAGACTGGGCCTGTACTCATTGGAGTTTAGAAGGTTGAGGGGAGATCTTATGGAGACATAAAAGATAATGAAGGGGCGAGACAGGTTAGAAGAAGTGAGGTTATTCCCACTTACAATGGAAACAAGAACTAGGGGGCATAGCTTCAAAATATGGG
Source organism: Mustelus asterias (assembly GCF_964213995.1). Taxonomy (NCBI): domain Eukaryota; kingdom Metazoa; phylum Chordata; class Chondrichthyes; order Carcharhiniformes; family Triakidae; genus Mustelus; species Mustelus asterias. The sequence continues at coordinate 605,221 of NW_027590105.1, forward strand.
GGAGTCAATTTAGAACAGAGTTGAGGAGGAACTTCTTCTCCAAAAGCTCAGTGAATCTTTAGAATTCTCTGCCCAATGAAGCAGCCGATGCTACCTCGTTAAATGTGTTTAAGTCACAGATAGATAGATTTTTAACCATTAAGGGAATTAAGGATTAGTGGGAGCGGGCGGGTAAGTGGAACTGAACCCACTATCAGATCAGCCAATTTCTTATTGAATGGCGGAGCAGGCTTGAGGGGCGAGATGGCCTACTCCTGCTCCTATTTCTTATGTTTTTATGTTCTCACATTACAGTCTATTGTTGTCAGATTCTGATCCAGTATTGTAACATCCGTTCTATTATTCCCAGATCCTGACCCAGTATTGGAACATTACAGTCTATTGTTCTCAGATTCTGATACATTTTGGGAACATTGCAGTCTATTGTTCTCAGATTCTGATCCTGTATTGGAACATTACAGTCTATTGTTCTCAGATTCTGCTGCAGTATTGGAACATCCCGGTCCATTGTTCCCTGACTCTGATCCAGCATTGGAACATTACACTCCCTTGTTCTCAGATTCTGATCCTTTATGGGAACATTGAAGTCTATTGTTCTCAAATTCTTATCCAGTACTTGAACATTACAGTCTATTGTTCTCAGAGTCCGATCCATTATTCGAACATTGCAGTCTGTTGTTCTCAGATTCTGATCCAGTATTGGGACATTACCCTCTATTGTTCTCAGATTCTGATCCACGATTCGGACATCCCAGTCCATTGTGACCTGATTCTGATCCATTATTGGAACATTACTCAGATTCAGATTCATTATTGGAACATTCCAGTCTTTTGTTCTCAAATTCTGATCCTGTGCTGGAACATTACAGAGTTTTATTCTCAGATTATGATCCTTTGGTGGAACATTACAGTCTATTGTTCTCAGATTCTGACCCATTATTGGAAAATTGCAGTCTGTTTTTCTCTGGTTCTGATTCAATATTGGAACATTATAGTCTATTGTTCTCAGATTCTGATCCACTCATCGGACATCCCAGTCCATTGTTACCTGATTCTGATCCATTATTGGAACATTAGTATAATGTCCTCAGATTCGGATTCATTATTGGAACATTACAGTCTGTTGTTCTCAAATTGTGATCCTGTGCTGGAGCATTACAGAGTTTTGTTCTCAGATTATGATCCTTTAGTGCAACATGACAGTCTATTGTTCTCAGATTGTGATCCATTATTGGAACATTACAATCTATTGTTCTCAGATTCTGATCCATTATTGGAACATTACAATCTATTGTTCTCAGATTCTGATCCATTATTGGAACATTGCAGTCTATTGTTCTCAGATTCTGATCCATTATTGGAACGTTGCAATCTATTGTTCTCAGATTCTGATCCATTATTGGAACATTGCAGTCTATTGTTCTCAGATTCTGATCCAGTATTGGAACATTGCAATCTATTGTTCTCAGATTCTGATCCAGTATTGGAACATTGCCATCTATTGTTCTCAGATTCTGATCCATTATTGGAACATTGCAGTCTGTTTTTCTCTGGTTCTGATTCAATATTGGAACATTATAGTCTATTGTTCTCAGATGCTGATCCACTAATCGGACATCCCAGTCCATTGTTACCTGATTCTGATCCATTATTGGAACATTCGTATAATGTCCTCAGATTCGGATTCATTATTGGAACATTACAGTCTGTTGTTCTCAAATTGTGATCCTGTGCTGGAGCATTACAGAGTTTTGTTCTCAGATTATGATCCTTTAGTGCAACATGACAGTCTATTGTTCTCAGATTGTGATCCATTATTGGAACATTACAATCTATTGTTCTCAGATTCTGATCCATTATTGGAACATTGCAGTCTATTGTTCTCAGATTCTGATCCATTATTGGAACATTACAATCTATTGTTCTCAGATTCTGATCCATTATTGGAACATTGTAATCTATTGTTCTCAGATTCTGATCCATTATTGGAACATTGCAGTCTATTGTTCTCAGATTCTGATCCAGTATTGGAACATTGCAATCTATTGTTCTCAGATTCTGATCCAGTATTGGAACATTGCCATCTATTGTTCTCAGATTCTGATCCAGTATTGGAACATTGCAGTCTATTGTTCTCAGATTCTGATCCATTATTGGAACATTGCAGTCTATTGTTCTCAGATTCTGATCCATTATTGGAACATTGCAGTCTATTGCTCTCAGAATCTGATCCAAAATTGGACCATTACAGTCTGTTGTACATAAATTCTGATCCATTATTGGAACATTACAGTCGATTGTTCTCAGATTCTGACCCATTATTGGAAAATTGCAGTCTGTTTTTCTCTGGTTCTGAACCAATATTGGAACATTACAGCCTATTGTTCTCAGATTCTGATCCACTAATCGGACATCCCAGTCCATTGTTACCTGATTCTGATCCATTATTGGAACATTAGTCTATTGTCCTCAGATTCGGATTCATTATTGGAACATTACAGTCTGTTGTTCTCAAATTGTGATCCTGTGCTGGAGCATTACAGAGTTTTGTTCTCAGATTATGATCCTGTAGTGCAACATTACAGTCTATTGTTCTCAGATTGTGATCCAGTATTCCAACATTGCAGTCTATTCTTTTCAGAATCTGAGCCAGTATTGGACCATTGCAGTCTGTTGTACTCAAATTCTGATCCAGTATTGGAACATCCCTTTCCATTGTTCCCAGACTCTGAACCAGAATTGGAACATTAGAGTCTTATATTCTCAGATTCGCATCCAGTATTGGAACATTGCAGTCTCTTGTTCTCAGAATCTGAACCAGTATTGGAACATTGCAGTCTATTGTTCTCAGATTCAGATCACTTAATGTAATATTACAGTCTGTTGTTCTGATATTCTGATCCAGTATTGGAACATTACAGTCTATTGTTCCCAGAGTCCGATCCGTTACTCGAACATTGCAGCCTATTGTTCTCAGACTCTGATCCAATATTGGAACAGCGCAATGTATTGTTCTCGGATTCTGATCCATTATTGGAAAATTGCACTCTATTTTCTCACAGTGTGAACCAAGATTGGAACATTACAGCCTATTTTTCTCAGAGTTCGATCCAGTATTCGAACATTACAGTCGATTGTTCTCAGATTCTGATCCAGTATTAGATCAGAATAGTCGACTGATTTCAGATTCTGATCCATCATTGCCACATCCCGGTCCCGTGTTCCCAGATTCAGATGAATTATTGGAACATTACAGTGTGTTGTTCTCAGATTATGATGCTTTATTGAAACATTACCGTCTATTATTCTCAGATTATGATCCAGTACTGAAACGTTGCTGTCTATTGATCTCAGATTCTGATCCATTATAGGAACATTACAGTCTATTGTTCTCAGATTCTGATCCATTTTTGGAACATTACAGTTTATTGTTCTCAAATTCTGATCCAGTGTTGGAATATTACATTCTATTGTTCTCAGATTCTCAGATCCAGTGTTGGAATATCATAGAAGAAAATCATAGAAACCCTACAGTGCAGAAGGAGGCCATTCGGCCCATCGAGTCTGCACCGACCACAATCCCACCCTGTCCCGACCCCGACATATTTACCCGCTAATCCCTCTAACCTACGCATCCTAGGATTCCATGGGGCAATTTTTTAACCTGACCAATCAACATAACCCGCACATCTCTGGACAGTGTGAGGAAACCGGAGCACCCGGAGGAAACCCACGCAGACACGAGGAGAATGTGCAAACTCCACACAGACACTGACCCGAGCCGGGAATTGAACCCAGGCCCCTGCAGCTGTGAAGCAGCAGTGCTAGCCACTGCGCTACCGTGCCGCCCAGTATTGCAGTCTATTGTTCTCGGATTCTGATCCAGTGTTGGAATATTACATTCTATTGTTCACAGATTCGGATCCACTATTGTAACAGCCCGGTCTATTGTTCCCACTTTCTGATCCATTATTTGAAGATTACAGCCTTTGGTTCTCCGATTCTGATCCATTATTGGAACATTACAGTCTATTGTTCTCAGATTCTGTCCAGTATCGTAATATTGCAGTCTCTTGGTTTCAGATTCTGATCCAGTATTGAAACATTGTAGTCTATTGATCTCAGATTCTGATCCATTATTGGAACATCCCGGTCTATTGTTCCCAGATTCTGATCCAATATTGGAACTTTGCAGTGTCTTGTTCTCTGATTCTGATCCAGGATTGGACCATTGCAGTCTATTGTTCCCAGATTCTGATCCATAATCAAACATTACAGTGTATTGTTCTCAGATTCTGATCCATTAATGGGACATCCATGTCTATTGTTCTCAGATTCTGATACATTATTGGAACATTACAGTCTATTGTTCTCAGATTCTGATCCAGTATTGGAACAACCCCGGACCATTGTTCCCACATTCTGATTCAGAATTGAAACTTTGCAGAATTTGAGAACAACAGACTGTAATGTTCCAATAATTGATCTGAATCTGAGAACAAATGACTGCAATGTTCTAATACTGGCTCAGATACTGAGAACAATAAACTGTAATGTTCCAATACTGGATCAGAATCTGAGAATATTCGACTGCAATGTTCGAATAATGGATCAGAATCTGAGAAGAATCGATTTCATTGTTCAAATACTGGGCCAGAATCTGAGAATATTAGACTGTAATGTTCCAATTCTGGTTCAGAGACTGGGAACAATGAAAAGGGATGTTCCAATAATGGATCAGAATCTGAGAACAATCAACTCTAATGTTCCAATACTGGATCAGAATCTGAAAACAGGAGACTGTAATTTTCCAATACCGGTTCAGAATCTGAGACAAATAGACTGCAATTTTCCAATAATGGAACAGAATCTGAGAATAACAGACCGTAATGCTCCAATAATGGATCACAATCTAGGAACAATAGGCTGTCATGTTCCAATAATGAATCAGAATCTGGAAACAATGGACAGGGATGAGCCAATAATGGATAAGATTCTAAGAAAAATACACTGTAATGTTCCAATACTGAATATGAAACTGAGAACAAGAGACTGCAATGTTCCAATAATTTATCAGAGTCTGGGAACGAGGGGTTTTAATGTTCCAATACAGATTAGAATCTGGGAACACTAGACTATAATGTTCCAATAATGAATCAGAATCTGAGAGCATTAGACTGTAATGTTTCAATAATTGATCAGACTCTGAAATCAATAGACTGCAATGTTCCAATAATGGCTGAGAATTTGAGAACAATAGACAGTCATGTTAAAATACTGGATCAGAATCTGAGATCAATAGACTGTAATGTTCCAATACTGGATCAGAATCTGAGGTCAATAGACTGCAATGTTCCAATAATGAATCAGAAGCTGAGGAAAATACACACTCATATTTACTTTGTCGGAATCTGAGATCAATAGACTGCAAAGTTCCAATACTGGATCAGAATCTGGGAACAATAGACCGGGATGTTCCAATAATTGATCAGAATCTCACAACTATAGGCTGTAATTTTCCAATACTGGATTAGAATTTGGGAACAATAGACCAGGATTTTAAAATACTGGTTCAGAATATGAGAAAAATAGACTGCAATGTTCCAATACTGGATCAGAATCTGAGAACAGTAGGCTGCAATGTTCCAATAATGGATCAGAATCTGAAAACTATAGGCTGTAATATTCCAATACTGGATTAGAATCTGGGAACAACAGACCGGGATTTTACAATACTGGATCAGAATCTGAGAAAAATAGACTGTAATGTTCCAATGTTAGATCAGTATTTGAGAACAATGCACTGCAATGTTCGAATAATGGATCGGACTCTGAGAACAATAGACTGTAATGTTCAAATACTGGTTCAGAATCTGAGAAATATAGACTGCAATTTTCCAATAATGGATCAGACTCTATGAACAATATATTGTAATGTTCCAATACTGGATCATAATCTGAGAACAATACACTGCAATGTTCAAATAATCGATCGGACTCTGAGAACAATAGGCTGCAATGTTCCAATCATGGTTCAGAACCTGAGAAAAATAGACTGCAATTTTCCAATAATGGATCAGAATCTGAGAACAACAGACAGTAATGGTCCAATAAAGGATCAGAGTTTGAGAACAACACTGTAATGTCCCAATGATTGATCAGAATCTAAACAATAGACTGAAATGTTCCAATACTGGTTCAGAATCTGAGAAAAAGAGACTGCAATGTTCCAATATTGGATCAGAATCGGAGAACAATAGACTGAAATGTTCCAATAAAGATTAGAATTTGAGAACAACACTGCAAGGTTCCAATCATTGATCAGAATCTGAATAAAAGACTGTAATGTTCCAATACTGGATCAGAATCTGAGAACAATCGACCGGGATATTACAATGATGGATCAGGATCTGAGATCATGAGACTGTAATGTTCCAATGCGAGATCAGAATCTGAGAACAATACACTGCAATGTTCGAATAATGGATCGGAGTCTGAGAACAATAGACTGTAATGTTCCACTCCTGGTTCAGAATCAGAGAAAAATAGACTGCAATTTTTCCAATAATAGATCAGAACCTGAGAACAACAGCCTGTAATGTTCCAATCATTGACCAGAATCTGAACAATAGACTGTCATGTTCCAATACTGGATCAGAATCTGTGAACAACGGACCGGGATATTACAATGATGGATCCGAATCTGAACAATAGACTGTAATGTTAGAATAATTGAACAGAATTTGAGAACAATAGACTGCAATGTTCCAGCACTGGATCAGAATCTGAGAACAACAGACTGTAATGTTCCAATCATTGATATGAATCTGAAAAATAGACTGAAATATTCTAATACTAGATCAGAATCTGAGAACAATACACTGCAATGTTCGAAAAATGGATCAGACTCTGAGAACAATAGACTCTAATGTTCCAATACTGGTTCAGAATCTGAGAAAAATAGACTGAAAAGTTTCAATACGGGATCAGAATGTGGGAACAATGGTCCGGGCTGTTCGTATAATGGATCAGAATCTGAGAAAAATAGACTGCAATGTTCCAATACTGGATCATAATGTGGGAACCATTGTCCGAGTTGTTCCTATAATGGATTAGAATCTGAGAAAAATATAATCTGATATCAATAGACTGTAATATTCCAATACTGGATCAGAATCTGAGAACAATAGACTGCAATGTTCCAATAATGGATCAGAATCTGAGAAAAAGAGACTGCAATGTTCCAATAAAGGATTATAATCTGAGAACAATGGAATGCAATGTTCCAATACTGGATCAGAATTTGAGAACAACAGATTGTAATGTTCCAATCATTGATCAGAAACTGAGAACAATAGACTGCAATGTTCCAATACTGGATCAGAATCGGAGAACATTAGACTGTATGTTCCAATACTGGTTCAGAGTCTGGGAATAATGGAAGGAATGTTCCAATAATGGATGAGAATCTGAGAACAATACACTGTAGTCTTCCAATAATGGATGACAATGTGGGAACAAGGGGCCGGGCTCTTCCTATAAAGGATCAGAACCTGAGAGCAACAGACTGCAATGTTCCAATACTGGATCAGAATCTAAGAACAATAGACTGAAATGTTCGAATGCTGGATCGGACTCTGGGAATACGCTGTAATGTTCCAAAACTGTTTCGGACTCTGAGAAAAAAACACACTGGAAATTTCCAATAATGGATACGTTTCTGTGAACAATAGATTGTAATGTTTCAATGCTGGATCAGAATCTGAGAACAATACACTGCAAAGTTTGAATACTGGATCGGACTCTGAGAACAATAGGTGTAATGTTCCAATCCTGGTTCAGAATCTGAGAAAAATAGACTGCAATTTTCCAATACTGGATCAGATTGTGAGAACAATACACTGTCATGTTCCAATACTGGATCAGAATTTGAGAAGAACAGGCTGTAATGTTCCCATCATTGATCAGAATCTGAGAACACGAGACTGCAATGTTCCAATACTGGGTCAGAATCGGAGAATATTAGACTGTAATGTTCAAATACTGGTTCAAAGTCTGGGAACAATGGAAAGGGATTTTCCAATAATGGATGAGAATCTGAGAACAATGCACTGTAATGTTCCAATAATGGATGACCATGTGGGAACAATGGACGGGGACGCTCGAGTAATGGATCAAATTATGAGAACAATACACTGCAATATTCCAATACTGGATTATAATCTGGGAACAATAGACAGGGAAGTTACAATACTGGATCAGAGTCGGAGAACAATAGACTGTAATGTGCCAACACTGGATCATCATCTGAGAACAACACACTGTAATGTTCCAATAATGGATCAGAATCTGAGAAAAATACACTGTTATGTTCCAATAATGGATCAGAATCTGAGAACAATAGACTCGAACGTTCCAATAATGGATCAGAATCTGCGATCAATCGACTGCAATGTTTCAAAACTGGATCAGAATCTGAGAACACGAGACGGCAATGTTCCAATGCTGGATCGGAATGTGGGAACAATGGACCGGGCTATTCCTATAATGGATCAGAGTCTGAGAACAATAGACTGTAATATTCCAATAATGGATTCAAACCTGAGAAAAAGAGACTGCAATGTTCCAATACTGGATCAGAATGTGGGAACAATGATACGGGTTGTTCCTACAATGGATCAGAATCTGAGAAAAATAGACTGCAATGTTCCAAAAAAGGATCATAATCTGAGAACAATAGACTGCAATGTTAGAATAATTGAACAGATTCCGAAAACAATCGACTGTAGTGTTCCAACACTGGATCAGAATCTGAGAACAATAGACTGTAATGTTCCAATAAAGGATCAGAATTTGAGAACAACACTGTAATGTTCCAAACATTGATCAGAATCTCTACAATAGACTGCAACGTTCCAATACTGGATAATAATCTGAGAACAATACACTGTAATGTTACAAAACTGGTTCAGAATCTGAGAACAACACACTGTAATGTTCCATTACTGAATCAGATACTGAGAACAGTTGACCGGGATATTACAATGATGGGTTAGAATCTGAGATCAATAGACAGTCATGTTCCAATACTGGAGCAGAATCTGAGAACAAGAGACCGCAATGTTAGAATAATTGAACAGAATCTGAGAACAATAGACCGCAATGTTAGAATAATTGAACAGAATCTGAGAACAATAGACTGCAATGTTCCAATAATGCATCAGAATCTGAGACAAATAGACTGCGAAGTTCCAATACTGGATCAGAATCTGAGAACAATAGACTGCAATGTTCCAATAATGCATCAGAATCTGGGAACAATAGAGCGGAATGTTACAGTACTGGACCAGAATCTGAGAACAATAGACTGTAATGTTCCAATAAAGGATCAGAATTTGAGAACGACAGACTGTGATAGAACATAGAACATAGAACATAGAAAGCCACAGCACAAACAGGCCCTTCGGCCCACAGGTTGCGCCGATCACATCCCCACCTCTAGGCCTATCTATAGCCCTCAATCCCATTAAATCCCATGTACTCATCCAGAAGTCTCTTAAAAGACCCCAACGAGTTTGCCTCCACCACCACCGACGTCAGCCGATTCCACTCACCCACCACCCTCTGAGTGAAAAACTTACCCCTGACATCTCCTCTGTACCTACCCCCCAGCACCTTAAACCTGTGTCCTCTCGTAGCAACCATTTCAGCCCTTGGAAATAGCCTCTGAGAGTCTACCCTATCCAGACCTCTCAACATCTTGTAAACCTCTATCAGGTCACCTCTCATCCTTCGTCTCTCCAGGGAGAAGAGACCAAGCTCCCTCAACCTATCCTCATAAGGCATGCCCCCCAATCCAGGCAACATCCTTGTAAATCTCCTCTGCACCCTTTCAATGGCTTCAACATCTTTCCTGTAATGAGGTGACCAGAACTGCGCGCAGTACTCCAAGTGGGGTCTAACCAGGGTCCTATAAAGCTGCAGCATTATCTCCCGACTCCTAAACTCAATCCCTCGATTAATGAAGGCCAGTACGCCGTACGCCTTCTTGACCGCATCCTCCACCTGCGAGGCCGATTTAAGAGTCCTATGGACCCGGACCCCAAGGTCCTTCTGATCCTCTACACTGCTAAGAATGGTACCCTTCATATTATATTGCTGCTTCATCCCATTGGATCTGCCAAAATGGATCACCACACACTTATCCGGGTTGAAGTCCATCTGCCAGTTCTCCGCCCAGTCTTGCATTCTATCTATGTCTCGCTGCAACTTCTGACATCCCTCCAAACTATCCACAACACCACCTACCTTGGTGTCGTCAGCAAACTTACCAACCCATCCCTCCACTTCCTCATCCAGGTCATTTATGAAAATGACAAACAGCAAGGGTCCCAGAACAGATCCCTGGGGCACTCCACTGGTCACTGACCGCCATGCAGAGAAATACCCCTCCACAGCCACTCTCTGCCTTCTGCAGGCAAGCCAGTTCTGGATCCACAAGGCAACAGCCCCTTGGATCCCATGCCCTCTCACTTTCTCAAGAAGTCTTGCATGGGGGACCTTATCGAACGCCTTGCTGAAGTCCATATAGACCACATCCACCGCTCTTCCTTCGTCAATGTGTTTGGTCACATTTTCAAAGAACTCAACCAGGCTCGTAAGGCACGACCTGCCCTTGACAAAGCCGTGCTGACTACTTTTGATCATACTAAACTTCTCTAGATGATCATAAATCCTGTCTCTCAGGATCCTCTCCATCAACTTACCAACCACTGAGGTTAGACTCACCGGTCGGTAATTTCCCGGGCTGTCCCTGTTCCCTTTCTTGAATATAGGGACCACATCTGCAATCCTCCAATCCTCCGGAACCTCTCCCGTCTCCATCGACGATGCAAAGATCATCGCCAAAGGCTCCGCAATCTCCTCCCTCGCCTCCCACAGTAACCTGGGGTACATCCCATCCGGTCCCGGCGACTTACCAACCTTGATGCCATTCAATAGTTCCAACACATCCTCTTTCTTTATGTCCACATGCTCGATCCTTTCTGTCCACCGCAAACCAGCAGTACAACCACCCAGATCCCTTTCCACCGTGAATACCGAGGTAAAGTATTCATTAAGCAGCTCCGCCATTTCTAACGGTTCCGCACAAACTTTTCCCCCTTCACCTTTTAAGGGTCCTATGCCTTCACATCTCATCCTTTTACTCTTGACATATTTGTAGAAAGCCTTGGGGTTCTCCTTAATCTTACCCGCCAAGGCCTTCTCATGACCCCTTCTCGCTCTCCTAATTTCCTTCTTAAGCTCCTTCCTACATCCCGTATACTCCTCTAAATCCTTAACACCTCCTAGCTCTCTGAACCTTCTGTACGCCTCTCTTTTCTTATTCACCAGGTTCATCACAACCTTCGTGCACCACGGTTCCCGTACCCTACCAACACCCCCCTGTCTCATCGGAACGTTGTCATGCAGAGCTCCAGACAAACATTCCTTGAAAATCCTCCACTTTCCTTCGGTACTTTTCCCCAAGAAAATCGTTGATCTGAATCTGAACAATAGACTGTAATGTTCCAATACTGGATCAGAATCTGAGAACAATGGGGCGGGATATTACAATGATGGATCAGAATCTGAGATCAATAGGCCGTAATGTTCCAATACTGGATCAGAATCTGAGAACAATGGACCGGGATATTAGAATGATGGATCAGAATCTGAGATCAATAGGCCGTAATGTTCCAATAATGGAGCAGAATCTGAGAACAGTGGATTATAAAGGTCAAATACTGGATCAGAATCTGAGAACAATAGACTGCAATGTCCGAATACTGGATCGGACTCTGGGAACAATACGCTGTAATGTTCCAATACTGGTTCAGACTCTGAGAAAAAAACAGACTGCAAATTTCCAATAATGGATCAGTATCTGTGAACAATAGATTGTAATGTTCCAATGCTCGATCAGAATCTGGGAACAATCCACTGCAAAGTTTGAATCCTGGATCGGACTCTAATGTTCCAATCATTTATCAGAATCTGAGAACAGTAGACTTCAATGTTCCATTACTGGCTCAGATTCTGTGAACAATAGAATGCAATGTTGCAATACTGGATCAGAATCTGAGAACAGTGGACTGGGATATTACAATGATGGATCAGAACCTGAGATCAATAGACAGTCATGTTCCAATACTGGAGCAGAATGTGAGAACAATAGACTGAAATGTTCCAATCGTTGATCAGAATCTGAACAATAGACTGTAATGTTCCAATACTGGATCGGAATATGAGAACAATGGACCGGAATGTTCCAATACTGGGCCAGAATCGGAGAATATTAGACTGTAATGTTCCAATACTGGCCCAAAGTCTGGGAACAATGGAAAGGGATTATCCGATAATGGATGAGATTCTGAGAACAACATACTGTAGTGTTCCAATAATGGATGACAATGTGGGAACAATGGACCGGGATGCTCTAATAATGGATCGGAATCTGAGAAAAATAGACTGCAATTTTCCTATAATGGATCAGAATCCGAGAACAACAGTCCATCATGTTCCAATAATGGATGGCAATGTCGGGAAAATGGACCGGGATGTTCTAATAAAGGATCAGATTCTGAGAACAATCAACTGCAATGTTCCAATAATGGAGCAGAATCTGAGAACAATAGACTGTAGTGTTCCAGCACTGGATCAGAATCTGGGAACAATAGAGCGGAATGTTTACAGTACTGGACCAGAATCTGAGAACAATAGATTGTAATGTCCCAATACTGGATCAGAATCTGAGAACAATAGACTGCAATGTTTCAATACTGGATCAGATTCTGAGATCGAGAGACTGTAAAGTTCCAGCACTGGATCAGAATCTTGGAACAATAGACTGGGATGTTACAATACTGGATCAGAATCTGAGATCAATCGACTGCATGTTCCAATAATGAGTCAGAATCGGAGAAAAATACACTCTCATGTTCCAATACTGGATCAGAATCTGAGCTCAATAGTCTGCAAAGTTAAAATACTGGATCAGAATCTGAGAACAAGAGACGGCAATGTTCCAATACTGGATTGGACTGTGGGAACAATGGACTGGGATTTTACAAGACTGGACCAGAATCAGAGAAAAATTGACTGCAATGTTCCAATACTTGATCAGAACCTGGCAACAATAGACTGCAATTTCCAATACTGGATCAGAATCTAAGAACAATATACTGTAATGTTCTATTATGGATCAGAATCTGCGAAAAATAGAGTGCAATGGTCCAATACTTGATCAGAATCTGAGAACAATACACTGTAATGTTCCATTATGGATCAGAATCTGGGAATAACATGTTCCAAAAGCGGATCAGAATCTGAAAACTATAGGCTGTAATATTCCAATACTGGATTAGAATCTGGGAACAATACACTGGGATTTTACAATACTGGCTCAGAATCTGAGAACAATAGACTGCAATGTTCCAATAATGGATCAAAATCTGTGAACAACAGACTGCAGAGTTAGAATAATTGAACAGAATCTGAAAACAATAGACAGTAATGTTCCAATAATGGATCAGAATCTCAGATCAATCGACTGCAATGTTCCAATACTGGATCAGAATCTCAGAACAATAGACTGTAATGTTCCAATAAAGGATCAGAATCTGAGAACAGTGGACTCTAATGGCCCAATACTGGATCAGAGTCTGAGAACAATATTTTGCAATGTTCGAATACTGTATCGGACTCTGGGAACAATACGCTGTAATGTTCCAATACTGGTTCAGACTCTGAGAAAAAAACAGACTGCAAATTTCCAATGATGGATCAGTATCTGTGAACAATAGATTGTAATGTTCCAATATTCGATCAGAATCTGAGAACAATACACTGCAAAGTTCGAATACTGGATCGGACTCAGAGAACAATAGGTTGTAATGTTCCAATCATTGATCAGAATCTGAGAATAGTAGACTTCAATGTTCCAATACTGGATCAGAATCTGAGAACAGTGGACCGGGATATTACAATGATGGATCAGAATCAGAGATCAATAGGCCGTAATGTTCCAATACTGGAGCAGAATCTGAGAACAGTGGAATATAATGGCCCAATACTGGATCAGATTCTGAGAACAATATTTTGCAATGTTCGAATAATGGATCGGACTCTGGGAACAATACGCTGTAATGTTCCAATACTGGTTCAGACTCTGAGAAAAAAACAGACTGCAAATTTCCAATAATGGATCAGTATCTGTGAACAATAGATTGTAATGTTCCAATGCTCGATCAGAATCTGGGAACAATCCACTGCAAAGTTTGAATCCTGGATCGGACTCTAATGTTCCAATCATTTATCAGAATCTGAGAACAGTAGACTTCAATGTTCCATTACTGGCTCAGATTCTGTGAACAATAGAATGCAATGTTCCAATACTGGATCAGAATCTGAGAACAGTGGACTGGGATATTACAATGATGGATCAGAATCTGAGATCAATAGACAGTCATGTTCCAATACTGGATCAGAATCTGAGAACAATAGACTGAAATGTTCCAATCGTTGATCAGAATCTGAACAATAGACTGTAATGTTCCAATACTGGATCGGAATCTGAGAACAATGGACCGGAATGTTCCAATACTGGGCCAGAATCGGAGAATATTAGACTGTAATGTTCCAATACTGGTCCAAAGTCTGGGAACAATGGAAAGGGATTATCCGATAATGGATGAGATTCTGAGAACAACATACTGTAGTGTTCCAATAATGAATGACAATGTGGGAACAATGGACCGGGATGCTCTAATAATGGATCAGAATCTGAGAAAAATAGACTGCAATTTTCCAATAATGGATCAGAATCCGAGAACAATAGACTATCATGTTCCAATAATGGATGGCAATGTCGGAAAAATGGACCGGGATGTTCTAATAAATGATCAGATTCTGAGAACAATCGACTGCAATGTTTCAATACTGGATCAGATTCTGAGGGCAATAGACTGTAAAGTCACAGACCTCCATCCGGAAAAAGACTCTTCGACTGCTACCCTCTGTCTCCTGTGGCCAAGATTTGGAAATGCTGGCGTTGGACTGGGGTAAAAACAGTAAGAAGTTTAACAACACCAGGTTAAAGTCCAACAGGTTTGTTTGGTAGCAAAAGCCACAAAAGCTTTCGGAGCCCTCACCTGAGGAAGGGGCTTGCAGCTCCGAAAGCTTGTGTGGCTTTTGCTACCAAACAAACTGCTGGACTTTAACCTAGTGTTGTTAAATTCTTCCTGTGGCCAAGCCAGTTCTCTACCCATCTAGCCACCTCTCCTTGTATCCCATGAGCCTTAACCTTCTTAACCAACCTGCCATGAGGGACTTTGTCAAATGCCTCACTGAAATCCATATAGACGACATCCACAGCCCTTCGTTCGTCAACTGTTTTTGTCACTTCCTCAAAAAACTCCACCAATTTTGTATTGCACGACCTCCCTCTTACAAATACTGGATCAGAATCTGAGAACAATAGACTGTAAAGTTGCACTAAAGGATCAGAATCTGAGTAAAATAGACTGCAATGTTCGAATAATGGATCGGACTCTGAGAACAATAGGTTGTAATGTTCCAATCCTGGTTCGGAATCTGGGAACAATAGACTGCAATTTTCCTATAATGGATCAGAATCTGAGAGCAATCGACTGTAATGTTCCAATACTGGATCAGAATCTGAGAACAACAGACTGTAATGTTCTCATTCTGGATTAGGATCTAGAACATAGAAAATAGAACAGTACATCACAGAACAGGCCCTTCGGCCCACGATGTTGTGCCGAGCTTTATTTGAAACCAAGATCAAGCTATCCCACTCCCTATCATCCTGGTGTGCTCCATGTGCCTATCCAATAACCGCTTAAATGTTCCTAAAGTGTCTGATTCCACTATCACTGCAGGCAGTCCATTCCACACCCCAACCACTCTCTGCGTAAAGAACCTACCTCTGATATCCTTCCTGTATCTCCCACCACGAACCCTATAGTTATGCCCCCTTGTTATAGCTCCATCCACCCAAGGAAATTATCTTTGAACGTTCACTCTCCCTATCCCCTTCATCATTTTATAAATCTTTATTAAGTCTCCGCTCAATCTCCTCCGCTCCAGAGAGAACAGCCCTAGCTCCCTCAACCTTTCCTCATAAGACCTACCCTCCAAACCAGGCAGCATCCTGGTAAATCTCCTCTGCACTCTTTCCAGCGCTTCCACATCCTTCTTATAGTGAGGTGACCAGAACTGCACACAATATTCCAAATGTGGTCTCACCAAGGTCCTGTACAGCTGCAGCATAACCCCACGGCTCTTAAACTCCAACACCCTGTTAATAAAAGTTAACACACTGTAGGCCTTCTTCACAGCTCTATCCACTTGAGTGGCAACCTTTAGAGATCTGTGGATATGAACCCCAAGATCTCTCTATTCCTCCACAGTCTTCAGAAAACGACCTTTGACCCTGTAATCCACATTTAAATTAGTCCTACCAAAATGAATCACCTCACATTTATCAGGGTTAAACTCCATTTGCCATTTTTCAGCCCAGCTTTGCATCCTATCTATGTCTCTTTGCAGCCTACAACAGCCCTCCACCTCATCCACTACTCGACCAATCTTGGTGTCATCAGCAAATTTACTGCTCCACCCTTCAGCCTAAGTCATTAATAATAATCACAAAGAGCAGGGGACCAAGCACTGATCCCTGCGGCACTCCGCTAGCAATCTGCCTCCAATCCGAAAATTTTCCATCGACCACCACCCTCAGTCTTCGATCAGACAGCCAGTTATCTATCCAATCGGCGAACATTCCCTCGATCCCACACTTCCTGACTTTCATCATAAGCCGACCATGGGGGACTTTATCAAACGCCTTTCTAAAATCCATGTATAATACATCAACTGCCCTAGTTTCATCAACAAGCTTAGTTACCTCCTCAAAAAATTCTATCAAATTTGTGAGGCACGACTTGCCCTTCACGAATGCGTGCTGAGATCAAAATACTGCAATGTTCCAATACTGGATCAGAATCTGAGAACAATAGACTGTAAAGTTCCAATACAGGATCAGAGTCTGGGAACAATATCAATGGATGTTCCATTAATGGATCAGAATCTGAGAACAATACACTGTAATGTTCCAATACAGGATTAGAATCTGAGAACAATAGACTGCAATGTTCCATTATGGATCAGAATCTGGGAACAATAGACTGCTATGGTCCAATACAGGATCATAACCTGAAAACAATAGACTGTAATTTTCCAATACTGGTGCAGAATCTGAGACAAATAGACTGGAATGTTCCAATAACGGATCAGAAGTTGGAAACAATGGACTGGGATGTTCCAATAATGGATAAGATTCTAAGAACCATACACTGCAATGTTCCAATACTTGTTCAGAACCTGAGAACAGTTGACTGCAATGTTCCAATAATTGATCAGAATCTGAGAACTATAGGCTGTAATGTTCCAATACGAATTAGAATCTGGGAACAAATGACTGGGATGTTACGATACTTGGATCAGAATCTGAGAACAATAGAATGTAATATTCCAAAACTGCATCAGAATCTGAGAACAATAGACAGTATTGTTCCAATACTGGATCAGAATCTGAGAACAATAGCCTGCAATGTTCCAATTCTGGATCAGAATCTGAGAACAATAGACCTGGATGTTCCAATAATGGATCAGATTCTGAGAACAGTAGGCTGCAATGTTCCAATAATGGATCAGAATCTGAAAACTAAAGGTTGTAATGTTCCAATTCTGGATCATACTCTGAGAACAATGGACTGGAATGTTCCAATAAAGCATCATACTCTGAGAACAATAGTCTGCAATTTTAGAAAAATTGAACAGAATCTGAGAGCAATAGACTGTAATGTTCCAATAGTGAATCCGAATCTGAGATCAATAGACTGCCAAGATTCAAGACTGGATCAGATTCTGAAAAGAAGAGATTACAATGTTCCAATACTGGATCAGAATCTGAGAACAATAGATTGTAATGTTCCAATCATTGATCAGAATCTGAACAATAGACTGTAATCTTCCAATATTGGATCAGAATCTGAGATCAATGAACTGGGATATTACAATGATGAATCAGAATCTGAGATCTTTAGACTGTAATGTTCCAATATTGGATCAGAATCTGAGAACAATGGACTGCAATGTTCCAATACTGGATCAGCATCTGAGAACAAGAGACTACAATGTTCCATTAAAGGATCAGAATTTGGGAACAATACACTGTAATGTTTCAATACTGGATCAGAATCTGAGAACAAGAGAGTGTAATGTTCCAATGCTGGATCAGAGTCAGGGAACAATGGACCGGGATGTTCCAATACTGCAGCAGAATCTGAGAACAATACACTGTAATGTTCCAATACAGGATCAGAATCTGAGAACAATAGACTGCAATGTTCCCATAATGTATCAGAATCTGAGAACGATAGACTGTAATGTTCCAATACTGGGTCAGGATCTGGGATTAATAGAACGGGATATTACAATACTGGATCAGAATCTGACAACAATAGACTGGAATGTTAGAACATAAGAACATAAGAAATAGGAGCAGGAGTCGGCCATCTAGCCCCTCAAGCCTGCTCCTGCTCCGCCATTCAATAAGATCATGGCTGATCTGATACTGGATGCAGTTCCACTTACCCGCCCGCTCCCCATAACCCTTAATTCCCTGAATGGTTAAAAATCTATCTATCTGTGACTTAAACCCGCTACACCTGCAAACTGAGTTTTTGTGATTCATGCACAAGGACCGCCAGGTCCCTCTGCACAGTAGCATGTTGTAATTTTTCACCGTTTAAATAAGAGTCCATTTTACTATTATTCCTTCCAAAGTGGATAACCTCACACTTACAAACGTTATACTCCATCTGCCAGATCCTTGCCCACTCACTTAGCCGATCCAAATCTCTCTGCAGACTCTCTGTGTCCTCCACGCAATTTGCTTTCCCACTCATCTTTGTGTCATCCGCAAACTTTGTTACCCTACACTCGCTCCCCTCTGCCAGATCGTCCATGTATATGGTAAATAGTTGAGGCCCCAGCACCAATCCCTGCGGCACGCCACTAGTCATTGATTGCCAACCGGAAAAGCACCCATTTATTCTGACTCTCTGCTTTCTGTTACATAGCCAATCCTCAATCCACGCTAACACTTTACCCCCAACTCCGTGTACCTTTATCTTCTGCAGCAACCTTTTGTGGGGTACCTTATCGAATGCCTTCTGGAAATCTATTTACACAACATCCACCGGTTCCCCTCTGTCAACTGCACTCGTCGTATCCTCAAAGCATTCCAGTAACTTAGTCAAACATGGCTTTCCCTTCAAGAATCCATGCTGCGTCTGCTTGATTGAACCATTCTTTTCCAGGTGACTTGTTATTTCTTCCTTAATGATAGATTCCAGCATTTTCCCAACTACGGATGTTAAGCTAACCGGCCTGTAGTTACCTGCCTTTTGTCTACCTCCTATTTTAAACAGTGGCGTTACATTAGCTGTTTTCCAATCAGCTGGCACCTCCCCAGAGTAAGAAGTTTAACAACACCAGGTTAAAGTCCAACTGGTTTATTTGGTAGCAAAAGCCACACAAGCTTTCGAATCCAAAAGCTTGTGTGGCTTTTGCTACCAAATAAACCTGTTGGACTTTAACCTGGTGTTGTTAAACTTCTTACTGTGTTCACCCAAGTCCAACGCCGGCATCTCCACATCATGACCTCCCCAGAGTCCAGTGAATTTTGATAAATTACAACTGATGAATTTGCTATTACTTCTGCCGTTTCTTTTAGTACCCTGGGATGCATTCCATCCGGACCAGCGGACTTGTCTACCTTTAGTTCCATTAGCCAACCCAGCACTACCTCTTTAGTAATAGTGATCGTTTAAAGGTCCTCACCCCAGACAGTCCCGGGTAAGGGCAGAAGTTGTTTTTTGTAGTTGAGTTAGGGCATCATGATCGGCATAGGTTTGGAGGGCCGAAGGGCCTGTTCCTGTGCTGTACTTTGTCTTGTTCTTTGTTGATTATTGATTACCTTGGATGACACCCTCAGGATATAGTCTCCTTTACTGACAACTTTGCTTACATTATCATCAAAATGGTCTCACGAATTGGCCCTGAGGAAGGGTCACACAGACGTGAAACATTGGCTCTATTCTCTCTCCACAGATACTGTCAGACCTGCTGAGATCTCCCAGCATTTTCTGTTTCTGTATTCATTTATTGACTCCATTTGCTTTCATTCCCACGCAGCGTTCTCCTGTTCAGTTGACATGGAAATGTTGAAATGTTCAGCAAACTGCTGGTGAATTCCGGGAAATATTAAGGCAAGTCCCCGAAAAATACATAATTCCTCAATCCATCTCGTGCCAGCTCCCCCATCCTTTACATCTCTCCTATACATTGCAACAACCCTTTCTTCATCCTCGCCAAGACTATCGTCACCTTGGCTCATTCCTCTGCCAGGTCACAAGCTCCGCATGAAGCCAAGAGCCGGAGAACCAGATGGGAGCAGCACACTTGTTTATAAAGCGAGAATTCACAATACAGGAGACGCTGAGGTTGAGAATTTACCATAATGTGGACGTTCCAAAGCATCATCCTTCTGTTTGGACTGCTGGATACAGTCATGGGGGAGTAGGGAATTCGAGGGCCGAAGGGCCTGTTCCGGTGCTGTACTTTCCTTTGTTCATTGTATGTATGGGTGGCATGGTGGCACAATCGTTAGCACTGCTGCCTCACAGTGCCAGAGACCCGGGTTTGATCCCCGGTTTGGGTCACTGCCTGTGCGCAGTTTGCACGTTCTCCCCATGTCTGCATGGGTTTCCTCCGTGTGCTCCGGTTTCCTCCCACAGACCAGAAGACGTGCTGTTTAGTTGCATTGATCATGCTAAATCCTCCCTCAGTGGACCCGAACAGGCGCCGGAGTGTGGCAACTAGGTGATTTTCCCAGTAACTTCATTGCACTGTTAATGTGAGCCTACTTGTTACATGAATAAATAAGCTTTAGAAACTTGATCAGCGCTGTGTGAAAAGCAGAGAATGCCTGTCTTACACCATTGTATCAGTAACATTCTCAAAGGGGCCACACAGCGCCAGGGGTCCTGGTTCAAATCCGACCTCTGTGTGGAGTCCGCACATTCTCCCCGTGTCTGCATGTGTTTCCTCCAGGTGCTCCACTTTCCTCCCACAGTCCAAAGATGTGCAGGTTGGGTGCATTGGCCGTGCTAAAAATTGCCCGTTATTGTCAGGGAGACTATCAGGGTGGATGCGTGGGGTTACGGAAATAGGGCCTGGGTGGGATTGTGGTCAGTACAGACTCATCATAAATTGTATCACAGAAACCCAACAGTGCAAAAGAGGCCATTCGGCCCATCGAGTCTGCACCAACAACAATCCCACCCAGGCCCTATCCCCATAACCCCACATAATTACCCCACCAACACCTCGAACCGACACACTCCGGGACACGAAGGGGAAATTTAGCCTATGATTCACCCCACTGACAGCCTGAATAAATTGCAATTATATTGTATCTTTAATGTAACGAAACAGACCGGAATGAAAAACATGAAACTTATTTCTGATCTGAATTTCTCATCACAATGAAACACTATTTTCATTGAAAATTGGGGATGAAGTGGAAATGATCGAGAGCTTCAGGTTTCTAGGTGTCCAGATCACCAACAACCTGCCCTGATCCCCCCACACCGATGCAAAAGTTAAGAAAACCCACCGGTGCCTCTACTTTCTCAGGAGGCGAAGGAAATTTGGCATGTCAGCTCCGACTCTCACCAACTTTTACAGATGCACCATAGAAAGCATTATTTCTGGTCGTATCACAGCTTGGTCTGGCGTCTGCTCTGCCCAAGGCTGCAAGAAACTATAAAGGGTTGTGAACGAAGCCTAGTCCATCACTCAAACCAGCCTCCCATCCATTGACTCTGTCTACACTTCCCGCTGCCTCGGGAAAAGCAGCCGGCATAATCATGGACCCCACACACCCCGGACATTCTCTCTTCCACCTTCTTCTGTCGGGAAAAAGATACAAAAGTCTGGGGTCACGTACCAACCGACTCAAGAACAGCTTCTTCCCTGCTGCCGTCAGACTTTTGAATGAACCTACCTTATATTCAGGTAGCCGCATACAACACATAATATATATATTATATAATACTTTATTATTATGTGAAGTTGATCCTTCTCTACACCCGAGCCATGACTGTAACACTACATTCTGCACTCCATCCTTTCCTTCTCTATGAATGGTATGCTTTGTCCGTGTAGCGCGCAAGAAACAATGTTTTTCACTGTATACTAACACATGTGACAATAATAATTCAAATCAAATCCAATCATTGCTCCTTCTCAGCGCCAGCATTGCAGTGTGTTGTTTGTTTTCTCAACTGTAATTGATTACTCTAATAGGTTGCTCTGCCGAGTCTCCGGAGTGTTTCTGCTGTTTATTAAAGAGAAGACCTTCAGTGTGAGACCTCAGTAAATGGCCATGGTTTATGCCCTGGGCAGACACCATCGCTTCTCTCAGAAAACACACTGATCCACTATC
Organism: Mustelus asterias; assembly: GCF_964213995.1. Classification (NCBI taxonomy): domain Eukaryota; kingdom Metazoa; phylum Chordata; class Chondrichthyes; order Carcharhiniformes; family Triakidae; genus Mustelus; species Mustelus asterias. Next base: position 627,857 of record NW_027590105.1, read on the forward strand.
GGTCAAGCTGGAGCCAGTTACTATCCTATTCTCGCTGCCATTGGAGTTCCTGGTAGGTGATTGTAACCGATTAAAATATATTTATTCGTGTCAGAAGCGGGCTTACATTAACACTACAATGAAGTTTCTGTGAAAATCCCGTAGTCACCACACTCCGGTTCCTGTTCGTGTACACTGAGGGAAAATTTAGCATGGCCAATGCACCTAACCAGCACGTCTTTCAGACTGTGGGAGGAAACCAGAGGAAACCCACGCACACATGGAGAGAACATGCAGACTCCACACAGGCAATGACACAAGCCGGGAACCGAACTCGGGTCCCTCGCTCTGTGAGGCAGCAGTGCTAACCACTCCGTCACTGCTACACCCTAAATAGATTGGACATAACGTCTGCTATGAGGGAGCTTCCTCCCACCACCTCCTAACTTTGGAGAGAGTGAAGTTGCTTCCCCGCAGCAGAATACCTGGGCTGGTGGAACGGCAGTGGTTCCCTCCTGACCAGAGGGACGGCTCACGGGACCACAGACCCGACCAGCGTCTATAGCTGCTGAGGTGTGATGAGGGGTTGCCAGCGATTCCTCGTTGCTGGAATATTATTGTTCAACTTTGTCAATCGGGGTATAAATTACAAAAACGTAGAGGTCATGATGGAGTTGTATAGAGCGTTGGTTTGGCCACAGCTGGAGTACTCTGTGCAGTTCTGGTCGACACATTATAGGAAGGATGTGATTGCAATGGAGGTGGTGCAGAGGAGATTCATCAAGATGCTGCCTGGGACGGAACATTTAAGGAATGAAGAGAGGTTGGATAGGTTTGGTTTGTTTTCTCTGGAGCAGAGAAGACTGAGGGGTGACCTGATCGAGGTGTACAAGATTATGAAGGACATGGACAGGGTGGAGAGGCAGCAGCTGTTCCCCTTAGCTGAAGGGTCAGTTACGAGGAGGCAAAATTTAAAAATGAGGTGTGGGGGATTTAGGTGGTATATTATGGACAGTCTTATTAACATTCCAGTTGGTGAGAATAGTCTTAAAAGCACTTTCATAGATAGAACATAGAACAGTACAGCACAGAACAGGCCCTTCGGCCCACAATGTTGTGCCGAGCTTTATCTGAAACCAAGATCATAGAATCATAGAATCCCTGCAGTGCAGAAGGAGGTTATTTGGCCCATCGAGTCCGCACTGACCACATTCCCACCCAGGCCCAATCCCCATTACCCCACATATTTACCCTGCTACCCCCCTGCTAATTTCTTGTCAATTATCTCTTACAGATGTTGATCGATCAAATTCCAGAAATAATACTCAAGGCAAAACTGCTATCACAATATTCAAGGCAAACCACATGAATTCTGACACTCTTCCACTGCACTGTGGAAATCCAAAATATTCAGAAACAGGGGTGTATTTTGAAACATAAATCTTTCTTGGTTTCTGGAAGGACACTTCAAGTTTTACAACTTCACTCAGCAGAGTGCTAGTCACAGAATATCTCGTCACACAGCCTATGGAGAGTCACAGAGCAATACAGCATGGAAACAGGCCCTTCGGCCCAAACAGTCCATGCTGACCATGGTGCCCTCCCAGTTGGTCCCAATTGCCCGCGTTCGGTCCATATCCCGCTAATCCTTCCCCTCTATCCAAATGCTTTTTAATGTTGCAATTGAACTTGCCTCAACCACTTTCTCTGGCAGCTCATTCCATACACACACCACCCTCTGCGTGAAGAAGTTGCCCCTCAGGTCCGTTTGAAATATTTCCCCTCTCACCTATTTATATAAAATCATATAACTCAGCTCAGTGACTTTCCTTACATATCCTCCTTCCCTCCCATCTCCCATTTCATTGTCTCTCGCACCTCTTTGAACTCCACTGTTCCAAGATATTAATATCGTCCAGTTTCGATCAGGAATGGCTGCCTCCCACTTTGGGTAAAACAAAATGTACTAAGGTCCCCTCATTACTGATGATACCTTTCCAAGTGATAAGAATCTTTTTATCTATGATTCTATGAAAATCCCGCAGAGTATCTGGAGTATTGTGTCCAGTTTTGCTCTCTTTATTTGAGGAAGGATGTTGCTGCATTGGAGGCAGTTCAGAGGAGGTTCACCAGATTGATTCTGGGGGTGAGAGGATTGACGTATGAGGAGAGATTAATCACTTTGGGCTTGTACTCACTGGAGTTCAGAGGGATGAGAGGGGATCTGATGGAGGTATATAAAATTTTTAAAGGGATTGATAAAGTAACTGTAGACCAAATGTTTCCTCTTATGGGGCAATCTCGAACAAGTGGTCACAGGGTATAGGTTGAGAGGCGATAGATTTAAAACTGAGATGAGGAGGAACTACTTCTCGCAGAGGGTGGTGAGTTTGTGGAACTCGCTGCCCCAGAGCGCGGGGGAGTCTGAATCATTGAATGGTTTCAAGAAGGAGATGGATATATTTCTAATAAAAAAGGGATAAGGGGATATGGGGAACAGGTGGGGAGGTGGATTTGAGACCAGGGAGAGATCAGCCATGATCTGATTGAATGACGGATCAGGCTCGAAGGGCTGAATTTGTCGACTTCTGCTCTTAATTCCTGTTCCTATGTTATCGAGTCATTGAGGTTTACAGCATGGAAACAGGCCCTTCGGCCCAACGTGTCCGCGCCGCCCAGTTTTTACCTTTAAGCTCGTCCCAATTGCTCGCATTTGGCCCATGTCTCTCTATACCCATCGTACCCATGGAACTGACTAAACGCTTTTTAATGTAGAAAATTGTACCCCCCCCCCCTCTCCTACTGCCTCTGGCAGTTTGTTCCAGACACTCACCACACTCTATGTGAAAGAATGCCCCCTCTGCACCCTTCTGAATCTTTATTTTGAGGATTCTGTATTCTGCATCTGTTTTCACAGTGGAACACGTCATTTCCACAGCAGGAATAGAGGATAACCAATGGACTTACTCATAAGAGCAAGGAGCTCTCAATATCTGGAGGTGGAAGTATAAGTATAAGTCGAGGGATTTAAACCATATAACATCGCCAAAACATAAAGCCGACTTTAGTGCTCTGAAATAGATAACTGCTGATACAGTAAATGTGCTGTTTTTATTAGTGTCACAAGTAGGCTTACATTAACACTGCAATGTAGTTGCTGTGAAAATCCCCTAGTCCCCACACTCCAGTGCCTGTTTGGGTAAACAGAAGGAGAATTTAACATGGCCAATGCACCGAACCAGCACGTCTTTCAGACTGTGGGAGAAAACGGGGGCAGCCGGAGGAAACCCATGCAGACACGAAGAGAACATGCAGACTCTGCACAGACAGTGATCCAAGCCAGGAATCGAACCCGGGTCCCTGGCACTGTGAGGCAGCAGTGCTAACCACTGTACCACCGTGCTGCCCACTTCAGTTCACCACTCAAAGAACAAAGAACAGTACAGCCCAGGAACAGGCCCTTCGGCCCTCCAAGCCTGCGCCGATCATAACGCCTGCCTCAACTAAAACCATATGCACTTACAGAATCCGTATCCTTCCATTCCCATTCTATTCATGTATTCATCGAGATGCCCCTTAAATGCCGCTCTCGGACCTGCTCCCACCACCTCCTCGGGCAGCGCGTTCCAGCCATTCACCACCCTCTGTGTTAAAAACTTGCCTCATAGATCTCCTCTGATCTTTTCCCCACGCACCTTAAACCTATGGCCCCTAGTACTTGACTTTTCTACCCTAGGAAAGAGCCTCTGACTATCCACTCTGTCTATGCCACTCTTGGACAAGGTGTGGAGACAATATTTACAAATCACTGCAGCCTGTAGGGAGATTGAACTCACATCATTGGTAGTATACTGAATCACCCCCTTGTCATGTAGGCAAGTGAGTTCACCGCCCTACACGATGGGGCCAGTTGATGTCATAGATTTGGATTACAACAATCCCACAGCGCGCAGCACAAAGAGTCGAGGTGTCCGATTGTGGCTCAGGTTGACAGCCTGGATTGGATAGATAATTCGTCAGCAGGCACGGAACAGTGAGTCGGGATACTGAAGCACATTCAGGCTGGTTGGCTGTAACTTATGAAATATTGCAAAGATTTGTATTGGGGATGTAGCTGTTTATGTTTTTTTATTATTTGTTCGTGGTACATGGGCGTCGCTGGCTGGGCCAACATTTATTGCCCATCCCTACTTGCTCGAGGGCAGTTGAGAGCCCACCACATTGCTGCGGCTCTGGAGTCACATGTGAGCCAGACCGGGTCCGCACGGCAGATTTCCTTCCCTGAAGGACATTCGTGAACCAGATGGGCTTTTCCGACAGTCGACAATGGTTTCATGGTCATCAGTAGATTCTTAATTCCAGATATTTTTTATTGCATTCAAATTCCATCGTCTGTCGTGGCGGGATTCGAACCCGGGTCCCTGGAACATTAGCTGAGTTTCTGGATTAATAGTCTGGCGATAATACCACTGGGCCAATATATGTCAACAAAATAACTGAAGTTGCTGGGAGTAAGCTACCAGATTTCCAATATGATTCTAAACTAATTGTGAATTAAAGCTATGAGGAGGATTCAAAGGGGCTGCACAGAGATATAGACAATAGAACAGAATGGGGAACAAGTTGGCAGATGGAGGAATAAATTAAATTATTTAATTTTGTGATGATTTGTTTTGATTTGATTTTATTCTTGTCACATGTATTAGTATACAGTGAAAGGTATTGTTTCTTGCACGCTATACAGACAATGCATATTGCACAGTGGTGAGCAGCACAATGGCATGGTGGTTAGCACTGCTGCATCACAGCTCCAGAGAACTGGGGTTGATTCCCGGCTTGGGCCACTGTCTGAGTGGAGTTTTCACATTCTCCCTGTGTCTGCGTGGGTTTCCTCTGGGTCTGGTTTCCTCCCAAAATCCAAAGGTGTGCGGGTTAGGTGCATTGGCAATGATAAATTGCCCCTTAGTGTCCTGGGATATGGAGGTTAGAGGGATTAGCAGGGTAAATATTTGGGACGATGGGGATAGGACCCGGGTGGGATTGTTGTCAATGCAGACTCGATGGGCCGAATGGCCTCTTTCTTCACTGTCGGGTTTCTATGATTCCAGGGAAAGGAGAGGGTGCTGAATGTTACAGTCATATCTAGGGTGGAGAGAAAGGTCAACTTAATGCGGGGTAGGTCCATTCAAAAGTCTGATGGCAGCAAGGAAGAGGCTGTTCTTGAGTTGGTTGGTACGTGACCTCAGACGGAGGTCACCTGATGGAAGAAGGTGGGAGGGAGAATGCCCGGCGGGTGTGGGGTCCTTGATTATGCCGGCTGCTTTTGCGAGGCAGCGGGAAGTGTAGACAGAGTCAATGGATGGGAGGTGTGGATAGAGATGCGCAAAGAGACATATTTAGAATGTATATCTCTGTGAATGGAAAAGTACTGAAGGACTACAATCGATATGTCGACATATTATCCTGTGAATAGGGAGTCACTGAAATTCTGTATCTCGAGTGTAGATGTTTCCCTGTAGGTGGAGAGGCTGTTAGGGTGCAGGGCACTAATCAAGAAAGGTTGTCTTTGATAAAAATGTTATTTTAAAAGTTTATTCATTAGTGTCACAAGTAGGCTTACATTAACATTGCAATGAAATTACTGTGACATCTTAGCGTTCAACTGAACTCAACCGTCCAACCTGCTTTGAGCTCAGCTCAAGTCATGCCATGGAATGTAAAGCTGTATCAACTCGATCCGCTTGAAGCCAATGCAAAAACGGAACTGAACCACTGGATTCCATTCAACCCAAAATAATGCAACATTTAACAAGGCAAAACCATCATGTGGCCACCGGGATTTACTGGATGGTTTCAGAATGAGAAATGAGAAGGGAGCCTGACGGACAAAGCATCGTCATGAGTAACTCCCGTGCTATGTTTTTTTTAGCTCCCATGTTTCACAGAATGGCGATGTTTAAAATGAGAAGGAACGTCTTTTTTTATTCCGCACGATATTATAAATAAGAGATTTTTCGGCCAGATTCCCCAGTTAAAACAGCAATGTCATGATGCTAATTTGCTGTCAGCTCAATGATGTGATGCACAGTGTAATGTTTCAGGAATGAATCTTCTGTTTTCTGTTGAGGAACAAGTATACCTGACAATGAGGCTGCTTGAAATATTCAAATCCTGAAATAAAATGCAGTTTCCACGACAGTTTGGCTCATTGGTCTTCAAAGACTTTTACAAAAGAAGTTTCAACAAATGCCGGAGGTCGAATGTCTCCTGCAGGTTTTAAAAATGTTGGTAGTTTACAATCGCACTCTGGTCTTCATTTCTCCGAAGGTGATGCTGCTCTAGTTGCTTCATGTGATATTCAGCTGCAATGAACCTCGCAGGAAGTGGGTTGATGTCCTCTACAATGATATCTTCGGTGTTACTGCTTATGCAACGACTGGAGTGATGTTACATCAAGTGCTGAAGCAGATTCTAAGCGCAAACAACAACCACGCCCCGAAAGACCAGCCAGGAAAGAACGTGTTTGTCTGGGGAGGAAAACAGAAATAATGTTTCAAATTCACTTCTGTGTTAAACATCAAATCACAGAATCCCTGGAGTGCAGAAGGAGGCTATTCGGCCCATCAAGTCTGCACCGACCACAATCCCACCCAGGCCCTATTCCCATAACCCCACATATCCCTGCTAATTCCCCTGACACTAGGGTCAATTTAGCATGGCCAATCAACCTAACCCACACATCTTTGGAATGTGGGAGGAAACCGGAGCACCCGGAGGAAACCCACGCAGACACAGGGAGAATGTGCCAACTCCACACAGTCAGTGACGTGAGACCAGAATTGAACCCGGGTCCCTGGTGCTGTGAAGCAGCAGTGCTAACCACTGTGCCACCGTGCCGCCCCAGATAGTCCACATCTTTTCCCGAAGGTAGGGGACTCCAAAGGTAGAGGACATAGCTTTAAGGTGAGAGGGGAGAGATGCAAAAAGGCCCAGAGGGACAATTGTTTCACACAGAGGGCGGTGAATGTCTGGAAGAAGCTGCCAGAGGCAGTAGCAGAGGCGGATACAATTTTGTCTTTTAAGAAGCATTTAGACAGTTACATGGGTAAGATGGGTAGAGAGGGATATGGGCTAAATGCAGGCAATTGGGAGTAGCTAAGTGGTTAAAAAAGGTGGCATGGACCAGTTGGGCTGAAGGGCCTGTTTCCATGCTGTAAACCTCTCTGACTCTATGACATGGGGGACAACAGTCAGACTCCGCACAGACAGTAACCCAAGCCGGGAAGCGAACCCTGGTCTCTGGCGCTGTGAGGGAGCAGGACTAACCACTGTGTCACCTCGTCTCAGACTATCTGATCTTATTATTGTTGGGTAAACAAATATAGAGAGAGAGAATGAATGATATGAATTAAAAGAGTTTCCATAGCTGGAATCGTGGTCTGTGTGGATGAGCAATCCAAATTAAGATGATTTGCAGAGATACAATTTAAAATTCACATTGTTTTATGACTGCATCATATAACCACGGTTTTGCAAATTATGGGTCTGTGTGAATTATGGAAAAAGCTATTCGATTTCCCATTCATCTGGTTTTCTTGTCGAATTACTTTTCTTTTTACTGAGTTACCTTTTAGATCAACACGAAATCTCAGATCCTGGCAACAAGAAGGTCATTTATTCTTGTTTTCTTTTGAATATTAATGTCTCAAACGGATCAGTAGCGACCGTTTGGTAAATAAGACAACTGCAAATGACTTGCTGGGACTGAAAGGGCTTCACAAAATTGATGGGAGCTTAATTTTCAGTTTATTTTGATTTGACTTATTATTGTCACATTTATTAACATATAATGAAAAGTATTGTTTCTTGCGCGCTTTCCAGACAAAACATAGAGAAGGAAAGGAGAGAGTGCAGAATGTAGTGTCACAGTCATAGCTCGGGTGCAGAGAAAGATCAACTAAATGCGAGGTAAGTCAATTCAAAAGTCTGACGGCAGCAGAGAAGAAGCTGTTCTTTAGTCGATTGGTACGTGACCTCAGATTTTTGTATCTTTTTCCCGAAGAAAGAAGGTAGAAGAGAGAATGTCCCGGGTACGTGGGGTCCTGAATAATGCTGGATGCGTTGCCGAGACAGCGGGAAGTATAGACAGAGTCAATGGATGCGAGGCTGGTTTGCGTGATGGATTGGGCTACATTCAAAACCTTTTGTACTTCCTTACAGTCTTGGGCAGAGCAGGAGACATACCAAGCTGTGACCCAACCAGAAAGAATGCATCTGTAAAAGTTATTGAGATTCGTAGCTGTCATGCCTAATTTCCTCAGTCTTCTGAGAAAGTAAAAGGCGTTGGTGGGCTTTCTGAACTATAGTGTCGGCATGTGGGGATCAGGACAGGTTGTTGGTGTTCTGGACACTAAAAACTTGAAGTTCTCTGGAATAGCAGCATTTGATGCACAGTTTGTGATAAATCTTTTAGAATGTGATTTATTGTTTACTGTATCAGACAGGTTCTGATTACATTGCAAGGTCTCAAGCGCCAGTGAATGACTGGGCCATACGGTGACACAATGGTTAGCACTACTGCCTCACAGCGCAGGAACCCGGGTTCAATTCCCAACTTGGGTCACTGTCTGTGTGATGTCTGCACGTTCTCCCCGTGTCTGCGTGGGTTTCCTCGGGGTGCCCAAGCTTCCTCCCACACTTCAAAGATGTGCGAGTTAGGTAGTTTGGCCATGCCTAAATTCCCCCTCAGTGCCAGGGGGCACTAGCAAGGGTAAATAGGGATTACCGGCATGGGGGCTGGGTGGGTTTATGGTCAGTGCAGGCGTGAAGGGCCGAATAGACACCTTCTGCACTGCAATCGGCACGTCTTTCATACTGTGGGAGGAAACCGGAGCACCCGGACAAAACACACGCTGATATGGGGGAGAACATGCAAACTCCACACAGTGACCCAAGCCGGGAATCGAACCTGGGTCCCTGGCGCTGTGAGGTAGCAGTGCTGACCACTGTGCTGCCCCAATGAAGTCCCCAGTGATTTTGCACTCTATGTTTCAAGTATTCTCAAGCTTGAAACAAACTTTGTGAATTATTTTAGTGCTTAATCAATCACCTCACGAATTTATTGGAGGAGATGAATGGCAAAATGTTCCATGAAGTTTGTTAACCTCACTGTAATATTTAGGGACATATCCCGATACAGAACAAACAGATTTATGTTAAAGTTTGCAGGAAATGATGTTGAAACGAACAATATTTGTGCATTGAGAGGCGTTCAGGTCTTCACATTTAAATATTAACTTTGGTCTTAAAAGAAAACATGTACCCGGATCATTCCAATGCAGGTAAGATGCTCTGTCAGAGAGTCGGTGCAGACTCGATGGGCCGTAGGGCCTCCTTCTGCACTGCCGTGGGTTCGATGGTTCACGGGAATGCTGTGATCTTGGAATTCAGCATGTATAATGCACTCTTTATGATACATCTCTTAGAATGTGAATCGCTTTTGCGAAGTGAATATGTGCTGGTCACATTGTAGTCTTTTCACACTCCAGTACCAGTCAATTAAAGGAAACTGAGCAGTTTACAGAGATTATGATGCCGTTTATATTTCTTCACTGTCTGTCTGAATGTTGTATCAACAATATTGTGTAATCAGTATTGTGTAAGCAATGTTGTGTAATCAATATTGTGTAATCAACATTGTGTAATCAATGTTGTGGAATCAATGTTGTGTAATCAATGTTGTGTAATCAATGTTGTGTAATCAATATTGTGTAATCAATATTGTGTAATCAAAGTTCTGTAATCAAAGTTGTGTAATCAATATTCTGAATATTCCGGGGTACAAGTGTTTTAGGCGAGACAGAGGAGGGACCAAAAGAGGTGGGGAAGTTGCAGTATTAGTTTGAGAGCATATTACAGCGGTGCAGAGGGAGGACAATTCAGCGGGGTCGTGTAACGAGTCACTGTGGGTGGAGCTTAGCAACAGGAATGGAGCTGTCACTATGTTGGGGGTATACTGCAGGCCCCCCAACAGCCCAAGGGAAGTGGAAGAACGGAAATGTCAGGAGAGAATGGGTATGTGCAGGAAAAATAGGGTTGTTGTCGTGGGAGACTTCAATTTCCCTGGTATAGAATGGAAATCGCGTAGGGCTGGGAGTCTGAATGAGGAGGAATTTGTAAAATGTGTACAGGAAGGTTCTGTGGAACAATATGTAGATCGCCCGACGAGAGAGGGGGCTATACTGGACCGAGTACTGGGGATTGAGCCCGGTCAGGTTTTCAAAGTTTTGGTAGGGGAACATGTGGCAAATAGTGACCACAATTCTGTTAGCTTCAGGATAGTGATGGAAAAGGATGAGTGGTGTCCCAAGGGTAAGGTGTTGGATTGGGGGAAGGCTAACTTAAGTGGGATTAGGCAGAAATTGGCAGCTGGTGATTGGGAGAGGCTGTTTGAGGGTAAATCCGCATCTGGCATGTGGGAGTCTTTTAAGGAACGGTTGTTAGGGCTACAGGACAAGCATGTGCCTGTAAAAAAGAAGGACAGGAAGGGTCGGATTCGAGAACCATGGATAACCAGGGAAATTGAGGGATTGGTGAAAAAGAAAAGAGTGGCGTACGTTGGTCCAGGCAGCTAAAAACGGAGGGAGCTCTGGAGGAATACAAAGGAAGTAGGAAAGAATTCAAACGAGCAATTAGAAGGGAAAAAAGAGGTCACGAAATGTCCTTGGCAGACAGGATTAAGGAGAATCCCAAGGCATTTTATTCATACGTTCGGAGCAAAAGGATTGTCAGGGAAAAAAATCGGACCCCTCAGGGACAAAAGTGGGGAATTATGCTTAGAGCCCAAAGAAGTAGGGGAGATCCTAAATGAATACAGTGCGTCGGTACTCACAAAGGAAATGGATGTGTTGACTGGGAGTGTCTCGGCAGGACTGTTGACCCGTTAGAGAAAATCTCCATCACAATGGAGGAAGTGTTAGGTTTTTTAGGGAATATAAAGACTGACAAATCTCCAGGGCCTGATGGAATCTATCCAAGGCTGCTCAGGGAGACGAGAGATGAAATCGCTGGGCCTCTGACGCATTGTGGTCTATTGTTCTCAGATTCTGATCCAGTATTGGAACATTACAGTCTATTGTTCAGATTCTGATCAACGATTGGAACATCACAGTCTGTTGTTCTCAAATTCTGATCATTTATTGGAACATTACAGTCTTTTTTTCTCAGATTCTGCTCCAGTATTGGAACATGACTGTCTATTGATCACAGATTCTGATCCATCGTTGTAATATCCCAGTCCACTGTTCTCAGATTCTGATACAGTTTTGGAACATTACAGTCTATTGTTCACAGAATCTGAGCCAGTATTGGAACATTGAAGTCTACTGTTCTCAGATTCTGATAAATGATTGGAACATTAGAGTCCGATCCAGGATTCGAACTTTGCAGTGGATTGTTCTCAGATTCTGATCGAGCATTGGAACATTACAATCTATTGTTCACAGATACTGATCCATTATTGGAAATTTGCAGTCTGTTTTTTTCTCAGAGTCTGAACCAGTATTGGAACATTACAGCGTATTGTTCCCAGAGTCCGATCCAGTATTCGAACATTGCAGTCTATTGTTCTCAGACTCTGCTCCAGTATTGGAACATTACGGCCTATTGATCTCAGATTCTGATCCATCATTCTAATATCCCGGTCCATTGTTCTCAGATTCTGATCCAGTATTGGAACATTACGGCCTATTGATCTCAGATTCTGATCCATCATTCTAATATCCCGGTCCATTGTTCTCAGATTCTGATCCAGTATTGGAACATTACAGTCTATTGTTCAGATTCTGATCAACGATTGGAACATCACAGTCTGTCGTTCTCAAATTCTGATCCTTTATTGGAACATTACAGTCTATTGTTCTCAGATTCTGATCCAGTGTTGGAACATTGCAGTCTATTTGTCTCAGATTCTGATCCATTATTGGAACATTGCACTCTCTTGTTCTCAGATTCTTGCAATTATTCTCACATTGTGGTCTATTGTTCTCAGATTCTGACTCAGTATTGGAACATTACAGTCTATTGTTCAGATTCTGATCAACGATTGGAACATCACAGTCTGTTGTTCTCAAATTCTGATCGTTTATTGGAACATTACAGTCTATTGTTCTCAGATTCTGCTCCAGTATTGGAACATTGCAATCTGTTTGTCTCAGATTCTGATCCAGTATTGCAACATTGCAGTCTATTGTTCTCAGATTCTGATCCATTGTAGGAACAACCCGTACCATTGTTCCCACATTCTGATCCAGTATTGGAACATTGCAGTCTCTTTTTCTCAGATTCCGATCCAGTATTGGAACATTACAGTCTATTGATCTGAGATTCTGACCCATCATTGTAATATCCCCGTCTATTGCTCTCAGAATCTGATCCAGTATTGAAACATTGCAGTCTATTGTTCTCAGATTCTGATCCAGTATTGGGACATTACAATCTATTGTTCTCAGATTCTGGTCCAGTACTGTAACATTCCGCTCTATGGTTCCCAGATTCTGATCCAGTGCTGGAACATTACAGTCTATTGTTCTCAGATTCTGCTCCATTATTGGAACATTGCAGTTGATTGTTCTCAGAATATGATCCTTTATTAGAACATCCCGGTCCATTTTCCCGACATTGCCCATCCATTATTGGAACATGATGGACTATTGTTCTCGGATTCTGATCCATTATTGGAAAATTGCAGTCTATTTTTCTCAGATTCGGATCCATTATTAGAGCATCCCGGTCCATTGTTCCCACATTGTCATCCATTATTGGAACACTACAGTATGTTGTTCTCAGAATCTCATCCATTATTGGATAATCCCTTTCCATTGTTCCCAGAATTTGGACCAGTATTGGAACATTACAGTCTAATATTCTCCGATTCTGGCCCAGTATTGGAACATTCCGGTCCATTGTTCTCAGATTCTGATCCAGTATTGGAACATTGCAGTCTATTGTTCTCAGATTCTGCTCCAGTATTGGAACATGACTGTCTATTGATCTCAGATTCTGATCCATCATTGTAATATCCCAGTCCACTGTTCTCAGATTCTGATACAGTTTTGGAACATTACAGTCTATTGTTCACAGAATCTGAGCCAGTATTGGAACATTGAAGTCTACTGTTCTCAGATTCTGATAAATGATTGGAACATTAGAGTCCGATCCAGGATTCGAACTTTGCAGTGGATTGTTCTCAGATTCTGATCGAGCATTGGAACATTACAATCCATTGTTCACAGATACCGATCCATTATTGGAAATTTGCAGTCTGTTTTTTTCTCAGAGTCTGAACCAATATTGGAACATTACAGCGTATTGTTCCCAGAGTCCGATCCAGTATTCGAACATTGCAGTCTATTGTTCTCAGACTCTGCTCCAGTATTGGAACATTACGGCCTATTGATCTCAGATTCTGATCCATCATTCTAATATCCCGGTCCATTGTTCTCAGATTCTGATCCAGTATTGGAACATTACGGCCTATTGATCTCAGATTCTGATCCATCATTGTAATATCCCGCCCCATTGTTCTCAGATTCTGACCCAGTATTGGAACATTACAGTCTATTGTTCAGATTCTGATCAACGATTGGAACATCACAGTCTGTTGTTCTCAAATTCTGATCGTTTATTGGAACATTACAGCCTATTGTTCTCAGATTCTGCTCCAGTATTGGAACATTGCAATCTGTTTGTCTCAGATTCTGATCCAGTATTGCAACATTGCAGTCTATTGTTCTCAGATTCTGATCCATTGTAGGAACAACCCGTACCATTGTTCCCACATTCTGATCCAGTATTGGAACATTGCAGTCTCTTTTTCTCAGATTCCGATCCAGTATTGGAACATTACAGTCTATTGATCTGAGATTCTGACCCATCATTGTAATATCCCCGTCTATTTCTCTCAGAATCTGATCCAGTATTGAAACATTGCAGTCTATTGTTCTCAGATTCTGATCCAGTATTGGGACATTACAATCTATTGTTCTCAGATTCTGGTCCAGTACTGTAACATTCCGCTCTATGGTTCCCAGATTCTGATCCAGTGCTGGAACATTACAGTCTATTGTTCTCAGATTCTGCTCCATTATTGGAACATTGCAGTTGATTGTTCTCAGAATCTGATCCTTTATTAGAACATCCCGGTCCATTTTCCCGACATTGCCCATCCATTATTGGAACATGATGGACTATTGTTCTCGGATTCTGATCCATTATTGGAAAATTGCAGTCTATTTTTCTCAGATTCCGATCCATTATTAGAGCATCCCGGTCCATTGTTCCCACATTGTCATCCATTATTGGAACACTACAGTATGTTGTTCTCAGAATCTCATCCATTATTGGATAATCCCTTTCCATTGTTCCCAGAATTTGGACCAGTATTGGAACATTACAGTCTAATATTCTCCGATTCTGGCCCAGTATTGGAACATTCTGGTCCATTGTTCTCAGATTCTGATCCAGTATTGGAACATTGCAGTCTATTGTTCTCAGATTCTGCTCCAGTATTGGAACATGACTGTCTATTGATCTCAGATTCTGATCCATCATTGTAATATCCCAGTCCACTGTTCTCAGATTCTGATACAGTTTTGGAACATTGCATTCTATTGTTCACTTAATCTGAGCCAGTATTGGAACATTGAAGTCTACTGTTCTCAGATTCTGATAAATGATTGGAACATTAGAGTCCGATCCAGGATTCGAACTTTGCAGTGGATTGTTCTCAGATTCTGATCGAGCATTGGAACATTACAATCTATTCTTCACAGATACCGATCCATTATTGGAAATTTGCAGTCTGTTTTTTTCTCAGAGTCTGAACCAGTATTGGAACATTACAGCGTATTGTTCCCAGAGTCCGATCCAGTATTCGAACATTGCAGTCTATTGTTCTCAGACTCTGCTCCAGTATTGGAACATTGCGGCCTATTGATCTCAGATTCTGATCCATCATTCTAATATCCCGGTCCATTGTTCTCAGATTCTGATCCAGTATTGGAACATTACGGCCTATTGATCTCAGATTCTGATCCATCATTGTAATATCCCGCCCCATTGTTCTCAGATTCTGACCCAGTATTGGAACATTACAGTCTATTGTTCAGATTCTGATCAACGATTGGAACATCACAGTCTGTTGTTCTCAAATTCTGATCGTTTATTGGAACATTACAGTCTATTGTTCTCAGATTCTGCTCCAGCATTGGAACATTGCAATCTGTTTGTCTCAGATTCTGATCCAGTATTGCAACATTACAGTCTATTTGTCTCAGATTCTGATCCATTATTGGAACAACCCGGACCATTGTTCCCATATTCTGATCCAGTATTGGAACTTAGCAGTCTCTTTTTCTCAGATTCTGATGCAGTATTGAAACTTTGCACTCTATTGATCTCAGATTCTGATCCATTATTGGAACATTGCAGTCTCTTGTTCTCAGATTCTGTGCAATTATTCTCACATTGTGGTCTATTGTTCTCAGATTCTGATCCAGTAATGGAACATTACAGTCTATTGATCTGAGATTCTGACCCATCATTGTAATATCCCCGTCCATTGTTCTCAGATTCTGATCCAGTATTGGAACATTACAGTCTATTGTTCTCAGATTAAGATCCTTTATTGGAACATTACAGTCAATTGTTCTCAGATTCTGATCCAGTATTGGAGCATCCCTGTCTATTGTTCTCAGATTATGATCCAGTATTGGATCATTGCAGTCTATTGTTCTCAGTTTCTGATCAATGATTGGAACATTACAATCTGTTGTTCTCAAATTCTGATCCAGTATTGGAACATTGCATTCCATTGTTCTCAGATTATAATCCTTTCTTGGAACATTACAGTCCATTGTTCTCAGATTCTGAACCAGTATTGGAACTTTACAGTCTATTGCTCTCAGAATCTGATACAGTATTGAAACATTGCAGTCTATTGTTCTCAGATTCTGATCCAGTATTGGGACATTACAATCTATTGTTCTCAGATTCTGGTCCAGTACTGTAACATTCCGCTCTATTGTTCCCAGATTCTGATCCAGTGCTGGAACATTACAGTCTATTGTTCTCAGTTTCTGATCCAGTATTGGATCATTGCAGGCTATTGTTCTCAGATTCTGATCCATTATTGGTACATTACAGTTTATATTTCTCAGATTCTGATCCATTATTGGAACATTGCACTCTCTTGTTCTCAGATTCTTGCAATTATTCTCACATTGTGGTCTATTGTTCTCAGATTCTGATCCAGTATTGGAACATTACAGTCTATTGTTCAGATTCTGATCAACGATTGGAACATCACAGTCTGTTGTTCTCAAATTCTGATCGTTTATTGGAACATTACAGTCTTTTTTTCTCAGATTCTGCTCCAGTATTGGAACATGACTGTCTATTGATCACAGATTCTGATCCATCGTTGTAATATCCCAGTCCACTGATCTCAGATTCTGATCCATTATTGGAACATTGCAGTCTCTTGTTCTCAGATTCTGTGCAATTATTCTCACATTGTGGTCTATTGTTCTCAGATTCTGATCCAGTAATGGAACATTACAGTCTATTGATCTGAGCTTCTGACCCATCATTGTAATATCCCCGTCCATTGTTCTCAGATTCTGATCCAGTATTGGAACATTACAGTCTATTGTTCTCAGATTAAGATCCTTTATTGGAACATTACAGTCAATTGTTCTCAGATTCTGATCCAGTATTGGAGCATCCCTGTCTATTGTTCTCAGATTATGATCCAGTCTTGGATCATTGCAGTTTATTGTTCTCAGTTTCTGATCAATGATTGCAACATTACAATCTGTTGTTCTCAAATTCTGATCCAGTATTGGAACATTGCATTCCATTGTTCTCAGATAATAATCCTTTCTTGGAACATTACAGTCTATTGTTCTCAGATTCTGAACCAGTATTGGAACTTTACAGTCTATTGCTCTCAAATTCTGAACCAGTATTGAAACTTTACAGTCTATTGCTCTCAAATTCTGAACCAGTATTGGAACTTTACAGTCTATTGCTCTCAGATTCTGAACCAGTATTGGAACATTACAGTCTATTGTTCTCAGATTCTGAACCAGTATTGGAACTTTACAGTCTATCGCTCTCAGATTCTGAACCAGTATTGAAACATTGCAGTCTATTGTTCTCAGATTCTGATCCAGTATTGGGACATTACAATCTATTGTTCTCAGATTCTGGTCCAGTACTGTAACATTCCGCTCTATTGTTCCCAGATTCTGATCCAGTGCTGGAACATTACAGTCTATTGTTCTCAGTTTCTGATCCAGTATTGGATCATTGCAGTCTATTGTTCTCAGACTCTGCTCCAGTATTGGAACATTACGGCCTATTGATCTCAGATTCTGATCCATCATTGTAATATCCCGCCCCATTGTTCTCAGATTCTGACCCAGTATTGGAACATTACAGTCTATTGTTCAGATTCTGATCAACGATTGGAACATCACAGTCTGTTGTTCTCAGATTCTGATCCAGTATTGGAACTTAGCAGTCTATTTGTCTCAGATTCTGATGCATTATTGGAACATTGTAGTCTATTGTTCTCAGATTCTGTTCAATTATTCTAACATTGCGGTCTATTGTTCTCAGATTCTGTTCAATTATTCTCACATTGTGGTCTCTTGTTCTCAGATTCTGCTCCAGTATTGGAACATGACTGTCTATTGATCTCAGATTCTAACCCATCATTGTAATCTCCCGGTCCACTGTTCTCAGTATCTGATTCAGTATTGGAACATTACAGTGTGTTGTTCTCTGATTCTGAACCAGTTTTGTAACATTACAGTGTATTGTTCTCAGATTATTATCCAGTATTGGAACATTGCAGTCTATTGTTCAGATTCTGATCAATGTTTGGAACATTACAGTGTTGTTCTCAAATTCTGATCCTTTATTGGAACATTACAGTCTATTGTTCTCAGATTCTGATCCAGTGTTGGAACACTGCAGTCGATTGTTTTCGGAATCTGTTCAATTATTCTAACATTGCAGTCTGTTGTTCTCAGATTATGATCCTTTTTTGGAACATTGCAGTCTATCTTTCTCAGATTCTGATCCATTGTAGGAACAACCCGTACCATTGTTCCCACATTCTGATCCAGTATTGGAACATTGCAGTCTATTGTTCTCAGATTCCGATCCAGTATTGGAACATTACAGTCTATTGATCTGAGATTCTGACCCATCATTGTAATATCCCCGTCCATTGTTCTCAGATTCTGATCCAGTATTGAAACATTACAGTCTATTGTTCTCAGATTCTGATCCAGTATTGAAACATTACAGTCTATTGTTCTCAGATTATGATCCTTTATTGGAACATTACAGTCAATTGTTCTCAGATTCTGATCCAGTATTGAAACATTACAGTCTATTGTTCTCAGATTATGATCCTTTATTGGAACATTACAGTCAATTGTTCTCAGATTCTGATCCAGTATTGGAGCATCCCTGTGTATTGTTCTCAGATTATGATCCAGTATTGGAACATTACAGTCTATTGTTCTCAGTTTCTGATCCAGTATTGGATCATTGCAGTCTATTGTTCTCAGTTTCTGATCAATGATTGGAACATTACAATCTGTTGTTCTCAAATTCTGATCCAGTATTGGAACATTGCATTCCATTGTTCTCAGATTATAATCCTTTCTTGGAACATTACAGTCGATTGTTCTCAGATTCTGAACCAGTATTGGAACTTTACAGTCTATTGCTCTCAGAATCTGATCCAGTATTGAAACATTGCAGTCTATTGTTCTCAGATTCTGATCCAGTATTGGGACATTACAATCTATTGTTCTCAGATTCTGGTCCAGTACTGTAACATTCCGCTCCATTGTTCCCAGATTCTGATCCAGTGCTGGAACATTACAGTCTATTGTTCTCAGATTCTGCTCCATTATTGGAACATTGCAGTTCATTGTTCTCAGAATCTGATCCTTTATTAGAACATCCCGGTCCATTTTCCCGACATTGCCATCCATTATTGGAACATGATGGACTATTGTTCTCGGATTCTGATCCATTATTGGAAAATTGCAGTCTATTTTTCTCAGATTCCGATCCATTATTAGAGCATCCCCGTCCATTGTTCCCACATGGTCATCCATTATTGGAACATTAGTGTGTATTGTTCTCAGATACTCATCCATTATTGGAAAATCTCTTTCCATTGTTCCCAGACTTTGAACCAGCATTTGAACATTACAGTCTAATGTTCTCCGATTCTGACCCAGTATTGGAACATGACCGTCTATTGTTCTCAAAATCTGATCCATTATTGGATAATTGCAGTCTATTTTTCTCAGATTCTGAACCAGGATTGGAACATTACACCTATTGTTCTCAGAGTCCGATCCAGTATTCAAACTTTGCAGTGTATTGTTCTCAGATTCTGATCCAGCATTGAAACATTACAATCTATTGTTCACAGAAACTTATCCATTATTGGAAATTTCCAGTGTGTTTTTTTCTCAGAGTCCGAAACAATTACAGCGTATTGTTCCCAGAGTCCCATCCAGCATTCGAACATTTCAGTCTATTGTTCTCAGATTCTGATCCTGGATTGGGACATGAGTCAATGGATCTCAGATTATGATCCATCATTGTAATATCCCGGTCCACTTTTCTCAGATTCTGATCCAGTATTGGAACATTACAGTCTATTGTTCTCAGATTATGATCCAGTATTGGAACATTGCAGTCTGTTGCTCTCAGATTCTGATCCTTTATAGGAAGAGCCCGTTCCATTGTTCCCACATTGTCATCTATTATTGGAAGACTACAGTGTATTGTTCTCAGATTCTCATCCATTATTGGATCATCCCTTCCATTGTTCCCAGACTCTGACACAATATGTGGATGGGCCGACTAGAGGTGAGGCCACATTGGATTTGGTACTGGGAAATGAACCGGGCCAAGTGTTAGATTTGGTTGTGGGAGAGCAATTTGGAGATAGTGACCACAATTCGGTGTCTTTTGTTATTGCAATGGAGAGGGATAGGGCCGTACGGCAGGGCAAGGTTTACAATTGGGGGAGGGGTAATTATGATGCGATTAGGCAAGAATTAGGGGGCATAAGTTGGGAACAGAAACTGTCAGAGAAAGGAACTAATGAAAAGTGGAATTTTTTCAAGGAACAAATACTGGATGTCCTTGATAGGTATGTTCCTGTCAGGCAGGGAGGAAATGGCCGAGTGAGGGAACCATGGTTCACAAAAGAGGTGGAATGTCTTGTGAAAAGGAAGAGGGAAGCTTATGTAGGGATGAGGAAACAAGGTTCAGATGGCTTGATTGAGGGTTACAAGTTAGCAAGGAATGAGCTGAAAAAGGGGCTTAGGAGAGCTAGGAGGGGACATGAGAAGTCCTTGGCGGGTCGGATCAAGGAAAACCCCAAAGCTTTTTACTCTTATGTGAGGAATAAAAGAATGACCAGGGTGAGGTTAGGGCCGGTCAAGGACAGTAGTGGGAACTTGTGTATGGAGTCAGTAGAGATAGGCGAGGTGATGAATGAATACTTTTCTTCAGTGTTCACCAAGGAGAGGGGCCATGTTTTTGAGGAAGAGAAGGTGTTACAGGCTAATAGGCTGGAGGAAATAGATGTTCGGATGGAGGATGTCTTGGCAGTTTTGAATAAACTGAAGGTCGATAAGTCACCTGGGCCTGATGAAATGTATCCTAGGATTCTTTGGGAGGCAAGGGATGAGATTGCAGAGCCTTTGGCGTTGATCTTTGGGTCCTCGCTGTCCACGGGGATGGTGCCAGAGGACTGGAGAATGGCGAATGTTGTTCCTCTGTTTAAGAAAGGGAATAGAAATGACCCTGGTAATTATAGACCGGTTAGTCTTACTTCGGTGGTTGGTAAATTGATGGAAAGGGTCCTTAGGGATGGGATTTACGACCATTTAGAAAGATGCGGATTAATCCGAGATAGTCAACACGGATTCGTGAAGGGCAAGTCGTGCCTCACAAATTTGATAGAATTTTTTGAGGAGGTAACTAAGTGTGTTGATGAAGGTAGGGCAGTTGATGTCATATGAGCCGAGTGAGAAAGCTCAGGTGGTTAGGGGCTGTAAAAGACTGGGCCTTGTGATTGGGGACTCCACAATTAAGGGGACAGATAGGAGGGTCGGAACTAAAGGTAGGGACTCAGGGTTGGTGTGTTGCCTACCAGGGGCTGGGGTCCGGGATGTGTCTGACAGGGTATTCAGGACTCTTAGGGGGGAGGGAGATAAACCACAAGTTATTGTACATGTGGGGACACACGACATAGGGAGGATAGGGGAAGGGGATATTAGGCAGGGATTTATGGAGTTGGGGTGGAAACTAAAGGCCAAGACTGACAGAGTGGTTATCTCTGGACTCTTGCCTGTACCACGGGATAGTTTAGAGAGGAATAGGGAGAGGGAAGGTTTGAATTCATGGCTGAGGGGATGGTGCAGGAGGGAGGGGTTCAGGTACTTAAGCAATTGGGGCTCGTACTGGGGAAGGTGTGACCTCTATGAGAAGGATGGTCTACACCTTAATCAGAAGGGGACCAATATCCTGGGGGGTAAATTTGCTAAGGCCATGCAGGGAGGTTTAAACTGATTCGGGGGGGGGGGAGGGATCCTGAGTAGTGGGGCTGAAAGTGAGGGATGCATGGATGGGGACTGCAATGCACGGCATTGCAGAGGTGGGGTGGAGCAGGGTTTGAAATGTGTATACTTCAATGCCAGGAGTATTCGCAATAAAGTGGGTGAACTTGCAGCGTGGATCAGTACCTGGGACTTCGATGTTGTGGCTATTTCAGAGACATGGATAGAGCAGGGGCAGGAATGGATGCTGCAGGTCCCGGGGTTCAAATGTTTTAGTCGATGTAGGGAAGGAGGTAGAAGAGGGGGAGGGGTAGCATTATTGGTCAGAGATTGTATCACAGTGTCAGAGAGGAGGTTTGATGAGGACTTATCTGTTGAGGTAGTATGGGCGGAGATTAGAAATAGGAGAGGAGAGGTCACCCTGTTGGGAGTCTTTTATAGACCTCCTAAAAGTTCTAGAGAGGTTGAGGAAAGGATTGCGGAGTCAATCCTGCTTAGGAGTGAAAGTAATAGGGCAATTGTTATGGGGGATTTTAACTTGACTAATATTGACTGGAATTGTTATAGCTCTAGCTCGTTAGAGGGGTCAGTTTTTGTTCAAAGCGTGCAGGAAGGTTTTTTGACTCAGTATGTAGACAGGCCAACTAGAGGTGAGGCTATATTGGATCTGGTGCTGGGAAATGAGCCAGACCAGGTGCTAGACTTGGAAGTTGGTGTGCATTTTGGTGATAGTGACCACAATTCGGTTACGTTCACCTTAGTGATGAAAAGGGATAGGCATGAACCTCGGGCCAGTGGTTTTAGCTGGGGGAAGGGTAATTATGAGGCTATTAGGAGAGAATTAGGAAACATAGGTTGGACTAGGAGATTACAGGGACTGGGAACGTCCGACATGTGGAGTTTTTTCAAGGAGCAGCTACTGCGAGTCTGTGATAGGTATGTCCCTGTCAGGCAAGGAGGAATTGGTAGGGCTAGGGAACCGTGGTGCACCAAAAATGTTTCTTTGTTGGTTAAAAAGAAAAAGGAGGCTTATGTTCGGATGAGACGTGAGCACTCGGGTAGTGCACTAGAAAGCTTTAGATTGGCTAAGAGGGAGTTGAAGAGCGAGCTTAGAAGGGCTAAAAGGGGACATGAGAAGACTTTGGCGGATAGGGTTAAAGAGAATCCTAAGGCGTTCTATAGGTATGTCAAGAACAGAAGGTTGGTTAGGGCAAGTTTAGGGCCAGTTATAGATGGCAGAGGGAAGTTATGTGTGGAACCGGAGGAGATTGGTGAAGCATTGAACCAATATTTCTCTTCGGTGTTCACGCAAGGGGACATGAATATAGCTGAGGAGGACACTGGGTTGCAAGGGAGTAGAATAGACAGTATTACAGTTGATAAGGAGGATGTGCAGGATATTCTGGAGGGTCTGAAAATAGATAAATCCCCTGGTCCGGATGGGATTTATCCAAGGATTCTCTGGGAGGCAAGAGAAGTGATTGCAGAGCCTCTGGCTCTGATCTTCAGGTCGTCGTTGGCCTCTGGTATAGTACCAGAAGATTGGAGGTTAGCGAATGTTGTCCCATTGTTTAAGAAGGGGAACAGAGACTTCCCCGGGAATTATAGACCGGTGAGTCTCACTTCTGTTGTCGGCAAGATGTTGGAAAAAATTATAAGGGATAGGATTTATAGTTATTTGGAGAGTAATGAATTGATAGGTGATAGTCAGCATGGTTTTGTGGCAGGTAGGTCGTGCCTTACTAACCTTATTGAGTTTTTTGAGAAAGTGACCAAGGAGGTGGATGGGGGCAAGGCAGTGGACGTGGTATATATGGATTTTAGTAAGGCGTTTGATAAGGTTCACCATGGTAGGCTTCTGCAGAAAATGCAGATGTATGGGATTGGGGGTGATCTAGGAAATTGGATCAGGAATTGGCTAGCGGATAGGAAACAGAGGGTGGTGGTTGATAGTAAATATTCATCATGGAGTGCGGTTACAAGTGGTGTACCTCAGGGATCTGTTTTGGGGCCACTGCTGTTTGTAATATTTATTAATGATCTGGATGAGGGTATAGTTGGGTGGATTAGCAAATTTGCTGATGACACCAAAGTCGGTGGTGTGGTAGACAGTGAGGAAGGGTGTCGTAGTTTGCAGGAAGACTTAGACAGGTTGCAAAGTTGGGCCGAGAGGTGGCGGATGGAGTTTAATGCGGAGAAGTGTGAGGTAATTCACTTTGGTAGGAATAACAGATGTGTTGAGTATAGGGCTAACGGGAGGACTTTGAATAGTGTGGAGGAGCAGAGGGATCTAGGTGTATGTGTGCATAGATCCCTGAAAGTTGGGAATCAAGTAGATAAGGTTGTTAAGAAGGCATATGGTGTCTTGGCGTTTATTGGTAGGGGGATTGAATTTAGGAGTCGTAGCGTTATGTTGCAACTGTACACAACTCTGGTGCGGCCGCACTTGGAGTACTGTGTGCAGTTCTGGTCCCCACATTACAGGAAGGATGTGGAGGCTTTGGAGAGGGTGCAGAGGAGGTTTACCAGGATGTTGCCTGGTATGGAGGGGAGATCCTATGAGGAGAGGCTGAGGGATTTGGGATTGTTTTCGCTGGAAAGGCGGCGGCTAAGAGGGGATCTTATTGAAACATATAAGATGATTAGAGGTTTAGATAGGGTGGATAGTGATAGCCTTTTTCCTCTGATGGAGAAATCCAGCACGAGGGGGCATGGCTTTAAATTGAGGGGGGGTAGTTATAGAACCGATGTCAGGGGTAGGTTCTTTACCCAGAGGGTGGTGAGGGATTGGAATGCCCTGCCAGCATCAGTAGTAAATGCGCCCAGTTTGGGGGCGTTTAAGAGATCCGTAGATAGGTTCATGGACGAAAAGAAATTGGTTTAGGTTGGAGGGTCACAGTTTTTTTTTAACTGGTCGGTGCAACATCGTGGGCCGAAGGGCCTGTTCTGCGCTGTAATGTTCTATGTTCTATATACATGGATTTTAGTAAGGCGTTTGATAAGGTCCCCCATGGTCGGCTTATGATGAAAGTGAGGAGGTGTGGGATAGAGGGAAAGTTGGCCGATTGGATAGGTAACTGGCTGTCTGACCGAAGACAGAGGGTGGTGGTCGATGGAAAATTTTCGGATTGGAGGCAGGTTGCTAGCGGTGTGCCGCAGGGATCAGTGCTTGGTCCTCTGCTCTTTGTGATTTTTATTAATGACTTAGAGGAGGGGGCTGAAGGGTGGATCAGTAAATTTGCTGATGACACCAAGATTGGTGGAGTAGTGGATGAGGTGGAGGGCTGTTGTAGGCTGCAAAGAGACATAGATAGGATGCAAAGCTGGGCTGAAAAATGGCAAATGGAGTTTAACCCTGATAAATGTGAGGTGATTCATTTTGGTAGGACAAATTTAAATGTGCATTACAGGGTCAAAGGTAGGGTTCTGAAGACTGTGGAGGAACAGAGAGATCTTGGGGTCCATATCCACAGATCTCTAAAGGTTGCCAGTCAAGTGGATAGAGCTGTGAAGAAGGCCTATAGTGTGTTAGCTTTTATTAACAGGGGGTTGGAGTTTAAGAGCCGTGGGGTTATGCTGCAACTGTACAGGACCTTGGTGAGACCACATTTGGAATATTGTGTGCAGTTCTGGTCACCTCACTATAGGAAGGATGTGGAAGCGCTGGAAGGAGTGCAGAGGAGATTTACCAGGATTCTGCCTGGTTTGGAGGGTAGGTCATATGAGGAAAGGTTGAGGGAGCTAGGGCTGTTCTCTCTGGAGCGGAGGAGGCTGAGGGGAGACTTAATAGAGGTGTATAAAATGATGAAGGGGATAGATAGAGTGAACGTTCAAAGACTATTTCCTCGGGTGGATGGAGCTATTACAAGGGGGCATAACTATAGGGTTCGTGGTGGGAGATACAGGACGGATATCAGAGGTAGGTTCTTTACGCAGAGAGTGGTTGGGGTGTGGAATGGACTGCCTGCAGTGATAGTGGAGTCAGACACTTTAGAAACATTTAAGCGGTTATTGGATAGGCACATGGAGCACACCAGGATGATAGGGAGTGGGATAGCTTGATCTTGGTTTCAGATAAAGCTCGGCACAACATCGTGGGCCGAAGGGCCTGTTCTGTGCTGTACTGTTCTATGTTCTATGAACCAGTATTGGAACATACAGTCTAATGTTCTCCGATTCTGATCCAGTATTGGAACATTGCAGTCTATTGTTCTCAGTTTCTGATCAATGATTGGAACATTACAATCTGTTGTTCTCAAATTCTGATCCAGTATTGGAACATTGCATTCCATTGTTCTCAGATTATAATCCTTTCTTGGAACATTACAGTCTATTGTTCTCAGATTCTGATCCATTATTGGAACGTTGCAGTCTATTGTTCTCAGATTCTGATCCAGTATTGGAATATTACAGTCTATTGATATCAGATTATATTTTTCTCAGATTCTAATCCATTATAGGAACAACCCGGACCATGTTTCCCACATTCTGATCCAGTATTGAAACTTTTCAGTCTATTTTTCTCAGATTCTGAACCAGTATTGGAACATTACAGTCTATTGTTCTCAGAGTCTGATCCATTTTTCGAACATTGCAGTGTATTGTTCTCAGATTCCGATCTAGTATTAGAACATTTCAGTCTATTTTTCAGATTCAGATCAATGATTGGAACATTACAGTCTGTTGTTCTCAGATTCTGATCCAGTGCTGGAACATTGCAGTCTATTGTTCTCAAATTCTGTTCAATTATTCTAACATTACAGTCTATTGTTCAGATTCGGATCCATCATTGTAATATCCCGGTCCGTTGTTCACAGATTCTGATCCAGTATTAGAACATTACAGTCTATTGTTCAGATTCTGATCAATGATTGGAACATTACTGTCTGTTGTTCTCAGGTTCTGATCTATTATTGGAAAAATTGCAGTCTATTTTTCTCAGATTCTGAACCAGTAGTGGAACATTACAGTCTATTGTTCTCAGACTCCGATCCATTATTCGAACATTGCAGTGTATTGTTCTCAGATTCTGATCTCGCGTTGGAACATTACAGTCTCATGATCTCAGATCCTGATCCATCATTGTAATATCCCGGTGGATTGTTCTCAGATTCTGATCCAGTATTGGAACATTACAGTCTTTTATTCAGATTCTGATCAATGATTGGAACCTTGCAGTGTTGTTCTCAAATTCTAATCTTTATTGGAACATTTCCGTCTATTGTTCTCAGATTATGATCCTTTATTGGATCATTACAGTCTATTGTTCTTCGATTCTGATCCAATATTGGAACATTGCAGTCTCTTTTTCTCAGATTCTGAACCAGTACTGGAACATTTCAGTCTATTGTTTAGATTCTGACCAATCATTAGGACATTACAGTGTTGTTCTCAAATTCTGATCCTTTATTGGAACATTACTGTCTGTTGTTCTCAGATTCTGATCCAATATTGGAACGTGACAGTCTTTTGTTCTCAGATTCTGATCCATTATTGGAAAATTGCAGTCTATTTTCCTCAGGTTCTGAACCAGGATTGGAACATTACAACCTCTTGTTCTCAGAGTCCGATCGATTATTTGAACATTGCAGTGTATTTTGTTCTCAGATTATGATCCAGTGTAGGAACATTACAGACTATTGTTCATAGAGTCTGATCCATTATTGGAAAATTGCAGTCTATTTTTCTCAGATTCTGAACCAGTATTTGAACATTACAGTCTATTGTTCTCAGAGTCCGATCCATTATTCGAACATTGCAGTGCATTGTTCTCAAATACTGATCTAACATTGGAACATTCCAGTCTATTATTCTCAGATTCTGATCCAGTGTTGTAAAATCCCGGTCTATTGTTCCCAGATTCTAATCCAGTATTGGAATATTACAGCCTATAGTTTTCAGATTCTGATCCATTATTGGAACATTACAGCCTACTGTTCTCAGATTCTGATCCAGTATTGGAACATTGCAGTCTATTTTTCTCATATTCTGATCCAGTATTGTAAAATCCTGGTCTATTGTTCCCAAATTGTAATCCAGTATTGGAAAATTACAGCCTATAGTTTTGAGATTCTGATCAATTATTGGAACATCCCGCTCTATTGTTCCCAGATTCTGATCCAGTATTGGAACTTTGCAGTCTATTGATCTCAGATTCCGATAAAGTAAATATGAGAGTGTATTTTTCTCAGCTTCTGATTCATTATTGGAACATTGCAGTCTATGGACCTCAGATTCTGATCCAGTATTGGAACATTACAGTCTATTGATCTCAGATTCTGATCCAGTATTGGAACATTACAGTCTATTGATCTCAGATTCTGATCCAGTATTTTAACATTACTGTCTATTGTTCTCAAATTCTGAGCCATTATTGGAACATTGCAGTCTATTGATTTCAGAGTCTGATCAATTCTTGAAACATTACAGTCTAATGCTCTCAGATTCTGATTCATTATTGGAACATTATAGTCTAGTGTTCCCAGATTCTAATCTGTATTGGAACATTAAAACCCCTCGTTCTCAGATTCTGATAAATTATTGGAACATTGCAGTCTCTTGTTCTCAGTTTCATATTCAGTATTGGAACATTACAGTGTATTTTTCTTAGAATCTTATCCATTATTGGAACATCGCTGTCCATTGTTTCCAGATTCTGATTCATTATTGGAACATGACAGCCTATTGTTCCTAGATTGTGATCCATTATTGGAGCATTACGGTCTGTTATTCTCAGTTTCTGTTCCATTATTGGAAAATTGCCGTCTATTTGTCTCAGATTCTGAACCAGTATTGGAACATTACAGTCTACTGTTTTCAGATTCTGACCCAGTATTGGAACATTGCAGTCTATTGTTCTCAGATTATGATCCATTATTGGACCATTCGAGTCGATTGTTCTCACATTCTGATCCATTACTGGAAAATTGTAGTCTATTGTTCTCAGATTCTGATCCATTATTGGAACATCCCTTTCCATTGTTCCCAGACTCTGCACCAGAATTGGAACATTACAGTCTAATATTCTCAGATTCTGTTCCAGTATTGGAACATTACAGTTTATTGTTCTCAGAATCTGAGCCAGTATTTGAACATTGCAGTCATTTGTTCTCAGATTCAGATCAATTATTGGAACGTTACAGTCTGTTGTTCTCAAATTCTGCATAGTTTCAATTCTGAATCAGAATGTGGGAACAATGGTCCGGGGTTGTTCCTATAATGGATCAGACCCTGAGAGAAATAGACTGCAATGTTCCAATACTGGATTGAATACTGGATTGCAATACCGGATCAGAATCTGAGAACAATAGACTGTAATGTTCCAATAATGTATCAGAATCTGAGAACAATAGACATGGATGTTCCATTAATGGATCAGAATCTGAGAACAATACACAGTAATGTTTGATTATGGATCAGAATCTGGGAACAATAGACTGCAATGGTCCAATCCTGGATCAGAATCAGAGAACAAGACACTGCAAAGTTCCAATATTGGATCAGAATCTGGGAACAATAGACCGGGATGTTCCAATAATGGATCAGAATCTCAGATCAATAGACTACAATGTTTCAATACTGGATCAGAATCTGAGAACAATAGACTGTAATGTCCCAATAATGGATCAGAATCGGAGAACTAAAGGCTGTAATCTTCAAATAATGGATCAGAAAGTGGGAACAATAGACCGGGCTGTTACAATAGTGGATCCGAATCTGTGAACAATAGAATGTAATATTCCAACACTGGATCAGAATCCGAGAACAATAGACTGCAATACTGGGCGGCACGGTAGCGCAGTGGTTAGCACTGCTGCTTCACAGCTCCAGGGGCCTGGGTTCAATTCCCGGCTCGGGTCAGTGTCTGTGTGGAGTTTGCACATTCTCCTCGTGTCTGCGTGGGTTTCCTCCGGGTGCTCCGGTTTCCTCACACTGTCCAGAGATGTGCGGGTTATGTTGATTGGCCAGGTTAAAAAATTGCCCCATGGAATCCTGGGATGCGTAGGTTAGAGGGATTAGCGGGTAAATATGTCGGGGTCGGGCCTGGGTGGGATTGTGGTCGGTGCAGACTCGATGGGCCGAATGGCCTCCTTCTGCACTGTAGGGTTTCTATGATTTTCTTCTATGATATTCCAACACTGGATCTGAGAATCTGAGAACAATAGAATGTAATATTCCAACACTGGATCAGAATTTGAGAACAATAAACTGTAATGTTCCAAAAATGGATCAGAATCTGAGATCAATAGACAGCAAAGTTTCAGTACTGGATCATAATCTGAGAATAATAGACGGTAATGTTTCAATAAAGCATCATAATCTGAGAACAATACACTGTAATGTTCCAATAATTCATCTGAATCTGGGAACACGGGACCGGGATGTGGCAATGATGGATCAGAATCTGAAATCAGTCGACTATTCTGATCTAATACTGGATCAGAATCTGAGAACAATCGACTGCAATGTTCGAATACTGGATCGAACTCTGAGAACAATAGGCTGTAATGTTCCAATCTTGGTTCACACTGTGAGAAAATAGAGTGCAATTTTCCAATAATGGATCAGAATCCGAGAACAATACATTGCGCTGTTCCAATACTGGATCAGAGTCTGAGAACAATAGGCTGCAATGTTCGAGTAACGGATCGGACTCTGGGAACAATAGACTGTAATGTTCCAATACTGGATCAGAATTTCAGAACAACAGACTGTAATATTACATTAAGTGATCTGAATCTGAGAACAACAGAATGCAATGTTCCAATCATTGAGCAGAATCTCAGAACGATGGACTGCAATGTTCCAATACTGGTTCAGTTTCTGAGAACAAGAGACTGCAATGTTCCAATACTGGATGAGAATCTGAGAATATAAGACTCTAATGTTCCAATTCTGGTTCAGAGTCTGGGAACAATGGAAAGGGATGTTCCAATACTGGATCAGAATTTCAGAACAACAGACTGTAATATTACATTAAGTGATCTGAATCTGAGAACAACAGAATGCAATGTTCCAATCATTGAGCAGAATCTCAGAACAATAGACTGCAATGTTCCAATACTGGTTCAGATTCTGAGAACAAGAGACTGCAATGTTCCAATACTGGATGAGAATCTGAGAATATAAGACTCTAATGTTCCAATTCTGGTTCAGAGTCTGGGAACAATGGAAAGGGATGTTCCAATACTGGATCAGAATTTGAGTACAACAGACTGTAATGGTCCAATACTGGCTCAGATTCTGAAAAGAATAGACTGCAATGTTGGAATACTGGATCACAATCTGAGAACAATAGACTGTAATGTTGCACTAAAGGATCATAATCTGAGAACAAAACTCTGTAATGTTCCAGCACAGGATCACAATTTGAGAACAACAGACTGTAATGTTCCAATAATGAATCCGAATCTGAGGACAATAGACTAATGTTCCAATAATGGATCAGAATCAGGTAACAATGGACTGGGATGTCCGATTAGTGGATCAGAATCTGAGAACAATAGGCTGTAATGTTCCAATATTGGTTCAGAACCAGAGAAAAACAGACTGCAATTTTCCAATAATGGGTCAGAATCTGAGAACAATCGACTGTAATGTTCCAATAATGGATCAGAATTTATGTACAACAGACTGTAATGGCCCAATTTTGGATCAGATTCTGAGAGCAATAGACTGCAATGTTCCAATAATGGATCAGAATCTGAGAACAATAGACTGCAATGTTCCAATAATGGATCAGAATCTGAGAACAATAGATTGTAATGTTCCAATAATGGATTAGAATCTGAGAACAATAGATTGTAATGTTCCAATAATGGATCAGAATCTGAGAACAATAGACTGCAATGTTCCAATAATGGATCAGAATCTGAGAACAATAGACTGCAATGTTCCAATAATGGATCAGA
This sequence comes from Mustelus asterias, assembly GCF_964213995.1. Lineage (NCBI taxonomy): Eukaryota > Metazoa > Chordata > Chondrichthyes > Carcharhiniformes > Triakidae > Mustelus > Mustelus asterias. The sequence continues at coordinate 659,415 of NW_027590105.1, forward strand.
ATCTGAGAACAATAGACTGCAATGTTCCAATAATGGATCAGAATCTGAGAACAATAGATTGTAATGTTCCAATAATGGATTAGAATCTGAGAACAATAGATTGTAATGTTCCAATAATGGATCAGAATCTGAGAACAATAGACTGCAATGTTCCAATAATGGATCAGAATCTGAGAACAATAGATTGTAATGTTCCAATAATGGATCACAATCTGAGAACAATAGGCTGTCATGTTGCACTAAAGGATCATAATCTGAGAACAAAACTCTGTAATGCTCCAGCACAGGATCACAATTTGAGAACAACAGACTGGAATGTTCCAATAATGAATCCGAATCTGAGGACATTATACTAATGTTCCAATAATGGATCAGAATCAGGTAACAATGGACTGGGATGTCCGATTAGTGGATCAGAATCTGAGAACAATAGACTATAATGTTCCAATATTGAATCAGAACCAGAGAAAAACAGACTACAATTTTCCAATAATGGTTCAGAATCTGAGAACAATAGACTGTAATGTTCCACCAAAGGATCATAATCTGAGAATAAAACTCTGTAATGTTCCAGCACAGGATCAGAATTTGAGAACAAAAGACTGGAATGTTCCAATAATGAATCTGAATCTGAGGGCAAAAGAGTAATGTTCCAATAATGGATCAGAATCAGGTCACAATGGACTGGGATGTCCGAATCGTGGATCAGAATCTGAGAACAATAGATTGTAATGTCCCAATACTGGATCAGAATCTGAGAACAACAGACTGCAATGTTCGAATAATGGATCGGACTCTGAGAACAATAGACTGTAATGTTCAAGTACTGGATAAGAATTTGAGAACAATAGACTTCAATGTTCCCATAAAGGATCAGAATTTGAGAACAAGGGAGTGTAATGTTCCAATGCTGGATCAGAGTCAGGGAACAATGGACCAGGATGTTCCAATACTGCAGCAGAATCTGAGAACAATAGACTGTAATGTTCCAATACAGGATCAGAATCTGAGAACAATAGACTGCAATGTTCCCAAAATGTATCAGAATCTGAGAACAATAGACTGTAATGTTCCAATACTGGGTCAGGATCTGGGAATAATAGAACGGGATGTTACAATACTGGATCAGAATCTGACAACAATAGACTGTAATGTTAGAACATAAGAACATAAGAAATAGGAGCAGGAGTAGGCCATCTAGCCCCTCAAGCCTGCTCCGCCATTCAATAAGAAATTGGCTGATCTGATAGTGGGTTCAGTTCCACTTACCCGCCCGCTCCCACTAACCCTTAATTCCCTGAATGGTTAAAAATCTATCTATCTGTGACTTAAACACATTTAACGAGGTAGCATCGACTGCTTCATTGGGCAGAGAATTCTAAAGATTCACTAAGCTTTTGGAGAAGAAGTTCCTCCTCAACTCTGTTCTAAATTGACTCCCCCATATTTTGAGGCTATGCCCCCTAGTTCTTGTTTCCATTGTAAGTGGAAATAACCTCACTTCTTCTAACCTGGCTAGCCCCTTCATTATCTTATATGTCTCCATAAGACTTCCCCTCAACCTTCTAAACTCCAATGAGTACAGGCCCAGTCTACTCAATCTCTCCTCATAAGCTGACCCCCTCATCTCCGGAATCGACCTGGTGAACCTTCTCTGTACCCCCTCCAAAGCTAATATATCCTTTCTTAAATAAGGGGACCAAAACTGTACACAGTACTCTAGGTGCGGCCTCACCAGTATCCTGTACAGTTGCAGCATGACCTCCCTGCTTTTATACTCCATCCCTCTCACGATAAAGGCCAACATTCCATTTGCCTTCTTGATCACCCGCTGCACCTGCAAACTGAGTTTTTGTGATTCATGCACAAGGACCCCCAGGTCCCTCTGCACAGTAGCATGTTGTAATTCTTCACCGTTTAAATAAGAGTCCATTTTACTATTATTCCTTCCAAAGTGGATAACCTCACACTTACCAACGTTATACTCCATCTGCCAGATCCTTGCCCACTGACTTAGCCGATCCAAATCTCTCTGCAGACTCTCTGTGTCCTCCACGCAATTTGCTTTCCCACTCATCTTTGTGTCATCCGCAAACTTTGTTACCCTACACTCGCTCACCTCCTTCAGATCGTCTATGTATATGGTAAATAGTTGAGGCCCCAGCACCTAGTCATTGATTGCCAACCGGAAAAGCACCCATTTATTCCGACTCTCTGCTTTCTGTTAGATAGCCAATCCTCAATCCACGCTAACACTTTACCCCCAACTCCGTGTACCTTAATCTTATGCAGCAACCTTTTGTGAGGCACCTTATCGAATGCCTTCTGGAAATCTATTTACACAACATCCACCGGTTCCCCTCTGTCAACTGCACTCGTCGTATCCTCAAAGAATTCCAGGAAATTAGTCAAACATGGCTTTCCCTTCAAGAATCCATGCTGCGGCTGCTTGATTGAACCATTCTTTTCCAGGTGTCCTGTTATTTCTTCCTTAATGATAGATTCCAGCATTTTCCCAACTACGGATGTTAAGCTAACCGGCCTGTAGTTACCTGCCTTTTGTCTACCTCCTTTTTTAAACAGTGGCGTTACATTAGCTGTTTTCCAATCAGCTGGCACCTCCCCAGAGCCCAGTGAATTTTGATAAATTACAACTAATGAATTTGCGATTACTTCTGTTGTTTCTTTTAGAACCCCGGGATGCATTCCATCCGGACCAGGAGACTTGTCTACCTTTAGTTCCATTAGCCTACCCAACACTACCTCTTTAGTAATAGTGATCGTTTTAAGGTCTTCACCCCCGACAGTCCCGGGTAAGGGCAGAAGTTGTTTTTTGTAGTTCAGTTAGGGCATCATGATCGGCATAGATTTGGAGGGCCGAAGAGCCTGTTCCTGTGCTGTACTTTCCTTTGTTCTTTGTTGATTATTGATTACCTTGGATGACACCCTCAGGATGTAGTCTCCTTTACTGACAACTTTGCTTACATTATCATCAAAATGGTCTCACGAATGGACCCTGAGGAAGAGTCACACAGTCGTGAAACATTGGCTCTATTCTCTCTCCACAGATACTATCAGACCTGCTGTGATCTCCCAGCATTTTCTGTTTCTGTATTCATTTATTGACTCCATTTGCTTTCATTCCCACGCAGCTTTCTCCTGTTCAGTTGATATGTAAATGTTGAAATGTTCAGCAAACTGCTGGATAATTCCTGGAAATATTAAGGCAAGTCCCCGAAAAATACATCATTCCTCAATCCATCTCGCGCCAGCTCCCCCATCCTTTACGTCTCTCCTATACATTGCAACAACCCTTTCTTCATCCTTGCCAAGAGTATCGTCACCTTGGCTCATTCCTCTGCCAGGTCACAAGCTCCGCATGAAGCCAAGAGCCGGAGAACCAGTTGGGAGAAGCACACTTGTTTATAAAGCGAGAATTCACAATACAGGAGACGCTGAGGTTGAGAATTTACCATAATGTGGACGTTCCAGCGCATCATCCTTCTGTTTGGATTGCTGGATACAGTCATGGGGGAGTAGGGAATTCGAGGGCCGAAGGGCCTGTTCCGGTGCTGTCCTTTCCTTTGTTCTTTGTATGTATGGGTGACATGGTGGCACAGTGGTTAGCACTGCTGCCTCACAGCGCCAGAGACCCGGGTTTGATCCCCGGTTTGGGTCACTGCCTGTGCGCAGTCTGCACGTTCTCCCCGTGTCTGCATGGGTTTCCTCCGGGTGCTCCGGTTTCCTCCCACAGACCAGAAGACGTGCTGTTTAGTTGCATTGATCATGCTAAATCCTTCCTCAGTGTACCCGAACAGGCGCCGGAGTGTGGCAACTAGGGGATTTTCACCGTAACTTAATTGCACTGTGAATGTGAGCCTACTTGTTTCATGAATAAATAAGCTTTAGAAACGTGATCAGCCCTGTGTGCAAAGCAGAGAATGCCTGTCTTACACCATTGTATCAGTAACATTCTCAAAGGGGCCACACAGCGCCAGGGATCCTGGTTCAAATCCGGCCTCTGTGTGGAGTCCGCACATTCTCCCCGTGTCTGCATGTGTTTCCTCTGGGTGCTCCACTTTCCTCCCACAGTCCAAAGATGTGCAGGTTGGGTGCATTGGCCGTGCTAAAAATTGCCTGTTATTGTCAGGGAGACTATCAGGGTGGATGCGTGGGGTTACGGAAATAGAGCCTGGGTGGGGTTGTGGTCAGTACAGACTCATCATAAATTGTATCACAGAAACCCAACAGTGCAAAAGAGGCCATTCGGCCCATCGACTCTGCACCAAGAACAATCCCGCCCAGGCCCTATCCCCATAACCCCACATAATTACCCCACCAACACCTCGAACCGACACATTCCGGGACACGAAGGGGAAATTTAGCCTATAATTCACCCCACTGACAGCCTGAATAAATTGCAATTATATTGTATCTTTAATGTAATGAAACAGACCGGAATGAAAAACATGAAACTTATTTCTGAACTGAATTTCTCATCACAATGAAACACTATTTTCATTGAAAATTGGGGATGAAGTGGAAATGATCGAGAGCTTCAGGTTTCTAGGTGTCCAGATCACCAACAACCTGCCCTGATCCCCCCACACCGATGCAAAAGTTAAGAAAACCCACCGGTGCCTCTACTTTCTCAGGAGGCTAAGGAAATTTGGCATGTCAGCTCCGACTCTCACCAACTTTTACAGATGCACCATAGAAAGCATTCTTTCTGGTTGTATCACAGCTTGGTCTGGCTTCTGCTCTGTCCAAGGCTGCAAGAAACTATAAAGGGTTGTGAACGAAGCCTAGTCCATCACTCAAACCAGCCTCCCACCCATTGACTCTGTCTACACTTCCCGCTGCCTCGGGAAAAGCAGCCGGCATAATCAAGGACCCCACACACCCCGGACATTCTCTCTTCCACCTTCTTCTGTCGGGAAAAAGATACAAAAGTCTGGGGTCACGTACCAACCGACTCAAGAACAGCTTCTTCCCTGCTGCCGTCAGACTTTTGAATGAACCTACCTTATATTCAGGTAGCCGCATACAACATATAATATATATATTATATAATACTGAATTATTATGTGAAGTTGATCCTTCTCTATACGGTAGCCATGACTGTAACACTACATTCTGCACTCTCTCCTTTCCTTCTCTATGAATGGTATGCTTTGTCCGTGTAGCGCGCAAGAAACAGTGTTTTTCACTGTATACTAACACATGTGACAATAATAAATCAAATCAAATCCAATCATTGCTCCTTCTCAGCGCCAGCATTGCAGTGTGTTGTTTGTTTTCTCACCTGTAATTGATTACTCTAATAGGTTGCTCTGCCGAGTCTCAGGAGTGTTTCTGCTGTGTATTAAAGAGAAGACCTTCAGTGTGAGACCTCAGTAAATGGCCATGGTTTATGCCATAGACAGACACCATCGCTTCTCTCAGAAAACACACATCCACTATCGGTCAAGCTGGAGCCAGTTACTATCCTATTCTCGCTGCCATTGGAGTTCCTGGTCGGTGATTGCAACAGATTAAAATATGTTTATTCGTGTCACAAGCGGGCTGACATTAACACTACAATGAAGTTACTGTGAAAATCCCCCAGTCACCACACTCCGGTTCCTGTTCGTGTACACTGAGGGAAAATTTAGCATGGCCAATGCACCTCACCAGCACGTCTTTCAGCCTGTGGGAGGAAACCAGAGGAAACCCACGCAGACATGGGGAGAACATGCAGAATCCACACAGGCAGTGACACAAGCCGGGAACCGAACCCGGGTCCCTCGCTCTGTGAGGCAGCAGTGCTAACCACTCCGTCACTGCTACACCCTAAATAGATTGGACATAACGTCTGCTATGAGGAAGCTTCCTCCCACCACCTCCTAACTTTGGAGAGAGTGAAGTTGCTTCCCCGCAGCAGAATACCTGGGCTGGTGGAACGGCAGTGGTTCCCTCCTGACCAGAGGGACGGCTCACGGGACCACAGACCCGACCAGCGTCTATAGCTGCTGAGGTGTGATGAGGGGTTGCCAGCGATTCGTCTTTGCTGGAATATTATTGTTCAACTTTGTCAATCGGGGTATAAATTACAGAAACGTAGAGGTCATGATGGAGTTGTATAGAGCGTTGGTTTGGCCACAGCTGGAGCACTGTGTGCAGTTCTGGTCGACACATTATAGGAAGGATGTGATTGCACTGGAGGTGGTCCAGAGGAGATTCACCAGGATACTGCCTGGGATGGAACATTTAAGCTATGAAGAGAGGTTGGATAGGTTTGGTTTGTTTTCTCTGGAGCAGAGAAGACTGAGGGGTGACCTGATCGAGGTGTACAAGATTATGAAGGACATGGACAGGGTGGAGAGAGAGCAGCTGTTCCCCTGAGCTAAAGGGTCAGTTACGAGGAGGCAAAATGTAAAAATGAGGTGTGGGGGATTTAGGTGGTATATTATGGACAGTCTTATTAAAATTCCAGTTGGTGAGAATAGTCTTAAAAGCACTTTCATAGATAGAACATAGAACAGTACAGCACAGAACAGGCCCTTCGGCCCACAATGTTGTGCCGAGCTTTATCTGAAACCAAGATCATAGAATCATAGAATCCCTACAGTGCAGAAGGAGGTTATTTGGCCCATCGAGTCCGCACTGACCACATTCCCACCCAGGCCCTATCCCCATAACCCCACATATTTACCCTGCTACCCCCCTGCTAATTTCTTGTCAATTATCTCTTACAGATGTTGATCGATCAAATTCCAGAAATAATACTCAAGGCAAAACTGCTATCACAATATTCAAGGCAAACCACATGAATTCTGACACTCTTCCACTGCACTGTGGAAAGCCAAAATATTCAGAAACAGGGGTGTATTTTGAAACATAAATCTTTCTTGGTTTCTGGATGGACTCTTCAAGTTTTACAACTTCACTCAGCAGAGTGCTAGTCACAGAATATCTCGTCACACGGCCTATATCGAGTCACAGAGCAATACAGCATGGAAACAGGTCCTTCGGCCCAAACAGTCCATGCTGACCATGGTGCCATCCCAGTTGGTCCCAATTGCCCGCGTTCGGTCCTTATCCCTCTAATCCTTCCCCTCTATCCAAATGCTTTTTAAATGTTGCTATTGAACTTGCCTCAACCACTTTCTCTGGCAGCTCATTCCATACACACACCACCCTCCGTTTGAAGAAGTTGCCCCTCAGTTCCCTTTGAAATCTTTCCCCTCTCACCTCTATATATAATCATATAACTCAGCTCAGTGACTTTCCTTACATATCCTCCTTCCCTCCCATCCCCCATTTCATTGTCTCTCGCACCTCTTTCAACTCCACTGTTCCAAGATATTAAGATCGTCCACGTTCGATCAGGAATGGCTGCCTCCCACTTCGGGTAAAACAAAATGTACTAAGGTCCCCTCATTACTGATGAAACCTTTCCAAGTGATAAGAATCTTTATCTATGATTCTATGAAAATCCCACAGAGTATCTGGAATATTGTGTCCAGTTTTGGTCTCTTTATTTGAGGAAGGATGTTGCTGCATTGGAGGCAGTTCAGAGGAGGTTCACCAGATTGATTCTGGGGGTGAGAGGATTGACGTATGAGGAGAGATTAATCACTTTGGGCTTGTACTCACTGGAGTTCAGAGGGATGAGAGGGGATCTGATGGAGGTATATAAAATTTTAAAAGGGATTGATAAAGTAACTGTAGACCAAATGTTTCCTCTTATGGGGCAATCTCGAACAAGAGGTCACAGGGTACAGGTTGAGAGGCGATAGATTTAAAACTGAGATGAGGAGGAACTACTTCTCGCAGAGGGTGGTGAGTTTGTGGAACTCGCTGCCCCAGAGCGCGGGGGAGTCTGAATCATTGAATGGTTTCAGGAAGGAGATGGATATATTTCTAATAAAAAAAGGATGAGGGGGATATGGGGAACAGGTGGGGAGGTGGATTTGAGACCAGGGAGAGATCAGCCATGATCTGATTGAATGACGGATCAGGCTCGAAGGGCTGAATTTGCCGACTTCTGCTCTTAATTCCTATGTTCCTATGTTATCGAGTCATTGAGGTTTACAGCATGGAAACAGGCCCTTCGGCCCAACATGTCCGTGCCGCCCAGTTTTTACCTTTAAGCTCGTCCCAATTGCCCACATTTGGCCCATGTCTCTCTATACCCATCGTACCCATGGAACTGACTAAACGCTTTTTAAAATACTAAATTGTACCCCCCTCTCCTACTGCCTCTGGCAGCTTGTTCCAGACATTCACCACACTCTATGTGAAAGAATGCCCCCTCTGCACCCTTCTGAATCTTTATTTTGAGGATTCTGTATTCTGCATCTGTTTTCACAGTGGAACATGTCATTTCCATAGCAGGAATAGAGGATAACCAATGGACTTACTCATAAGAGCAAGGAGCTCTCAATATCTGGAGTGGAAGTATAAGTATAAGTCGAGGGATTTAAACCATATAACATCGCCAAAACTTAAAGCCGACTTTAGTGCTCTGAAATAGATAACTGCTGATACAGTAAATGTGCTGTTTTTATTAGTGTCACAAGTAGGCTTACATTAACACTGCAATGTAGTTACTGTGAAAATCCCCTAGTCCCCACACTCCAGTGCCTGTTTGGGTACACAGAGGGAGAATTTAACATGGCCAATGTACCTAACCAGCACGTCTTTCAGACTGTGGGAGAAAACGGGGGCACCCGGAGGAAACCCATGCAGACACGGAGAGAACATGCAGACTCCGCACAGACAGTGATCCAAGCCAGGAATCGAACCCGGGTCCCTGGCACTGTGAGGCAGCAGTGCTAACCACTGTACCACCGTGCTGCCCATTTCAGTACACCACTCAAAGAACAAAGAACAGTACAGCACAGGAACAGGCCCTTCGGCCCTCCAAGCCTGCGCCGATCATAATGCCTGCCTAAATTAAAACCGTATGCACTTACAGAATCCGTATCCTTCCATTCCCATTCTATTCATGTATTCATCGAGATGCCCCTTAAATGCCGCTCTCGTACCTGCTCCCACCACCTCCTCGGGCAGTGCGTTCCAGCCATTCACCACCCTCTGTGTAAAAAACTTGCCTCACAGATCTCCTCTGATCTTTTCCCCACGCACCTTTAACCTATGTCCCCTAGTACTTGACGTTTCTACCCTAGGAAAGAGCCTCTGACTATCCACTCTGTCTATGCCACTCTTGGACAAGTTGTGGAGACAATATTTACAAATCACTGCAGCCTGTAGGGATATTGAACTCACATCATTGGTAGTATACTGAATCACACCCTTGTCATGTAGGCAAGTGAGTTAACCGCCCTACACGATGGGGCCAGTTGATGTCATAGATTTGGATTACAACAATCCCATAGCATGCAGCACAAAGAGTCGAGGTGTCCGATTGTGGCTCAGGTTGTCAGCCTGGATTGGATAGATAATTCGTCAGCAGGCACGGAACAGTGAGTCGGGATACTGAAGCACATTCAGGCTGGTTGGCTGTAACTTATGAAATATTGCAAAAATTTGTATTGGGGATGTAGCTGTTTATGTTTTTTTATTATTTGTTCGTGGTACATGGGCGTCGCTGGCTGGGCCAACATTTATTGCCCATCCCTACTTGCTCGAGGGCAGTTGAGAGTCCACCACATTGCTGCAGCTCTGGAGTCACATGTGAGCCAGACCGGGTCCGCACGGCAGATTTCCTTCCCTGAAGGACATTCGTGAACCAGATGGGCTTTTCCGACAGTCGACAATGGTTTCATGGGCATCAGTAGATTCTTAATTCCAGATATTTTTTATTGCATTCCAATTCCATCGCCTGTCGTGGCGGGATTCGAACCCGGGTCCCTGGAACATTAGCTGAGTTTCTGGATTAATAGTCTGGCGATAATACCACTCGGCCAATATATGTCAACAAAGTAACTGAAGATGCTGGGAGTAAGCTACCAGATTTCCAATATGATTCTAAACTAATTGTGAATTAAAGCTATGAGGAGGATTCAAAGGGGCTGCACAGAGATAGAGACAAAATAACAGAATGGGGAACAAGTTGGCAGATGGAGGAATAAATTAAATTATTTAATTTTGTGATGATTTGTTTTGATTTGATTTGATTCTTGTCACATGTATTAGTATACAGTGAAAGGTATTGTTTCTTGCACGCTATACAGACAATGCATATTGCACAGTGGTGAGCAGCACAATGGCATGGTGGTTCGCACTGCTGCATCACAGCTCCAGAGAACTGGGTTTGATTCCCAGCTTGGGCCACTGTCTGTGTGGAGTTTTCACATTCTCCCCGTGTCTGCGTGGGTTTCCTCCGGATCTGGTTTCCTCCCAAAATCCAAAGGTGTGCGGGTTAGGTGCATTGGCAATGATAAATTGCCCCTTAGTGTCCTGGGATATGTAGGTTAGAGGGATTAGCAGGGTAAATATTTGGGACTATGGGGATAGGACCCGGGTGGGATTGTTGTCAATGCAGACTCGATGGGCCGAATGGCCTCTTTCTTCACTGTCGGGTTTCTATGATTCCAGGGAAAGGACAGGGTGCTGAATGTTACAGTCATATCTAGGATGGAGAGAAAGGTCAACTTAATGCGGGGTAGGTCCATTCAAAAGTCTGATGGCAGCAAGGAAGAGGCTGTTCTTGAGTTGGTTGGTACATGACCTCAGACGGAGGTCACCTGATGGAAGAAGGTGGGAGGGAGAATGCCCGGCGTGTGTGGGGTCCTTGATTATGCCGGCTGCTTTTCCGAGGCAGCGGGAAGTGTAGACAGAGTCACAGAGTCAATGGATGGGAGGTGTGGATAGAGATGCGCAAAGAGACATATTTAGAATGTACATCTCTGTGAATGGAAAAGTACTGAAGGACTACAATCGATATGTCGATATATTATCCTGTGAATAGGGAGTCACTGAAATTCTGTATCTCGAGTGTAGATGTTTTCCTGTAGGTGGAGAGGCTGTTAGGGTGCAGGGCACTAATCAAGAAAGGTTGTCTTTAATAAAAATGTTAGTTTAAAAGTTTATTTATTAGTGTCACAAGTGGGCTTACATTAACATTGCAATGAAATTCCTGTGACATCTTAGCGTTCAACTGAACTCAACCGTCCAACCTGCTTTGAGCTCAGCTCAAGTCATGCCATGGAATGTAAAGCTGTATAAACTCGATCCGCTTGAAGCCAATGCAAAAACGGAACTGAACCACTGGATTCCATTCAACCCAAAATAATGCAACATTTAACAAGGCAAAACCATCCTGTGGTCACTGGGATTTACTGGATGGTTTCAGAATGAGAAATGAGAAGGGAGCCTGACGGACAAAGCATCGTCATGAATAACTCCCGTGCTATGTTTTTTTAGCTCCCATGTTTCACAGAATGGCGATGTTTAAAATGAGAAGGAATGTCTTTTTTTATTCCGCACGACATTATAAATAAGAGATTTTTCGGCCAGATTCCCCCGTTAAAACAGCAATGTCATGATGCTAATTTGCTGTCAGCTCAATGATGTGATGCACAGTGTAATGTTTCAGGAATGAATCTTCTGTTTTCTGTTGAGGAACTAGTATACCTTACAATGAGGCTGCTTGAAATATTCAAATCCTGAAATAAAATGCAGTTTCCACGACAGTTTGGCTCATTGTTCTTCAAAGACTTTTACAAAAAGAAGTTTCAACAAATGCCGGAGGTCGAATGTCTCCTTAAGATTTTAAAAATGTTGACAGTTTACAATCGCACTCTGGTCTTCATTTCTCAGAAGGTGATGCTGCTCTAGTTGCTTCATGTGATATTCAGCTGCAATGAAGCTCGGAGGAAGTGAGTTGATGTCCTCTACAATGATATCTTCGGTGTTACTGCTTATGCAACGACTGGATTGATGTGACATCAAGTGCTGAAGCAGATTCTAAGCGGAAACAACAACCACGCCCCGAAAGACCAGCCAGGAAAGAACGTGTTTGTCTGGGGAGGAAAACAGAAATAATGTTTCAAATTCACTTCTGTGTTAAACATCAAATCACAGAATCCCTGGTGTGCAGAAGGAGGCTATTCGGCCCATCAACTCTGCACCGACCACAATCCCACCCAGGCCCTATTCCCATAACCCCACATATCCCTGCTAATTCTCCTGACACTAGGGTCAATTTAGCATGGCCAATCAACCTAACCCACACATCTTTGGACTGTGGGAGGAAACCGGAGCACCCGGAGGAAACCCACGCAGACACAGGGAGAATGTGCAAACTCCACACAGTCAGTGACGCGAGACCAGAATTAAAACCGGGTCCCTGGTGCTGTGAAGCAGCAGTGCTAACCACTGTGCCACCGTGGCGCCCCAGATAGTCCACATCTTTTCCCGAAGGTATGGGACTCCAAAAGTAGAGGACATAGCTTTAAGGTGAGAGGGGAGAGATGCAAAAAGGCCCAGAGGGACAATTTTGTCACACAGAGGGCGGTGAATGTCTGGAAGAAGCTGCCAGAGGCAGTAGCAGAGGCGGATACAATTTTGTCTTTTAAGAAGCATTTAGACAGTTACATGGGTAAGATGGGTATAGAGGGATATGGGCCAAATGCAGGTAATTGGGAGTAGCTAAGTGGTTAAAAAAAGGTGGCATGGACCAGTTGGGCTGAAGGGCCTGTTTCCATGCTGTAAACCTCTCTGACTCTATGACATGGGGGACAACAGTCAGACTCCGCACAGACAGTAACCAAAGCCGGGAAGCGAACCCTGGTCTCTGACGCTGTGAGGGAGCAGCACTAACCACTGTGTCACCTAGTCTCAGACTATCTGATCTTATTATTGTTGGGTAAACAAATATAGAGAGAGAGAATTAATGATATGAATTAAAAGAGTTTCCACAGCTGGAATCGTGGTCTGTGTGGATGAGCAATCCAAATTAAGATGATTTGCAGAGATACAATTTAAAAGTCACTTTGTTATATGACTGCATCATATAACCACGGTTTTGCAAATTATGAGTCTGTGTGAATTATGGAAAAAGCTATTCGATTTCCCATTCATCTGGTTTTCTTGTCGAATTACCTTTCTTTTTACTGAGTTACCTTTTAGATCAACACTAAATCTCAGATCCCGGCAACAAGAAGGTCATTTATTCTTGTTTTCTTTTGAATATTAATGTCTCAAACGGATAAGTAGCGACCGTTTGGTAAATAAGACAACTGCAAATGACTTGCTGGGACTGAAAGGGCTTCACAAAATTGATGTGAGCTTAATTTTCAGCTTATCTGGATTTGATTTGACTTATTATTGTCACATTTATTAATATATAATGAAAAGTATTGTTTCTTGCGCGCGAAACAGACAAAACATAGAGAAGGAAAGGAGAGAGTGCAGAATGTAGTGTCACAGTCATAGCTCGGGTGCAGAGAAAGATCAACTAAATGTCAGGTAAGTCAATTCAAAAGTCTGACGGCAGCAGAGAAGAAGCTGTTCTTTAGTCGATTGGTACGTGACCTCAGATTTTTGTACCTTTTTCCCGAAGAAAGAAGGTGGAAGAGAGAATGTCCCGGGTACGTGGGGTCCTTAATAATGCTGGATGCGTTGCCGAGACAGCGGGAAGTATAGACAGAGTCAATGGATGCAAGGCTGGTTTGCGTGATGGATTGGGCTACGTTCAAAACCTTTTGTAGTTCCTTACAGTCTTGGGCAGAGCAGGAGACATACCAAGCTGTGACCCAACCAGAAAGAATGCATCTGTAAAAGTTACTGAGATTCGTTGCTGACATGCCAAATTTCCTCAGTCTTCTGAGAAAGTAAGAGGCGTTGGTGGGCTTTCTGAACTATAGTGTCGGCATGTGGGGATCAGGACAGGTTGTTGGTGTTCTGGACACTAAAAACTTGAAGTTCTCGACCCTTTCTTCTTCGTCCCCATTGATGTAGACAGGGGCATGTTCTCCTTTACGCTTCCTGAAGTCGATGACAATCTCCTTCATTTTGCTGACATTGAGGGAGGGATTACTGTGGCTGCACCAGTTCACCAGATTCCCTATCTCATTCCTGTACTCTGTCTCGTCATCGTTTGAGATAAGTTTATTTATTAGTGTCACATGTCGGCTTACATTAGCACAGCAATGACGTTGTGAAAATCCCATAGTCGCCACACTCCGGCACCTGTTCGAGTACAAAGAACAAAGATCAGTACAGCACAGGAAACAGGCCCTTCGGCCCTCCAAGCCTGTGCCGCTCCTTGGTCCAACTAGACCATTCGTTTGTATCCCTCCATTCCCAGACTGCTCATGTGACTATCCAGGTAAGTCTTAAACGATGCCAGCGTGTCTGCCTCCACCACCCTACTTGGCAGCGCATTCCAGGCCCCCACCACCCTCTGTGTAAAAAACGTCCCTCTGATGTCTGAGTTATACCTCGCCGCTCTCACCTTGAGCCCGTGACCCCTCGTGATCGTCACCTCCGACCTGGGAAAAAGCTTCCCACTGTTCACTCTATCTATATCCTTCATAATTTTGTACACCTCTATTAGGTCTCCCCTCATTCTCCGTCTTTCCAGGGAGAACAAGCCCAGCTTACCAAATCTCCCCTCATATCTAAGACCCTCCCTACCAGGCAACATCCTGGCAAACCTTCTCTGCACTCTCTTTAAAGCCTCCACGTAGAAATCATAGAAATCATAGAAACCCTACAGTGCAGAAGGAGGCCATTCGGCCCATCGAGTCTGCACCGACCACAATCCCACCCAGGCCCTACCCTCACATATTTTACCTGCTAATCCCTCTAACCTACGCATCCCAGGACTCTAAGGGGCAATTTCTTTACCCTGGCCAATCAACCTAACCCGCACATCTTTGGACTGTGGGAGGAAACCAGAGCACCCGGAGGAAACCCACGCAGACACGAGGAGAATGTGCAAACTCCACACAGACAGTGACCCGAGCCGGGAATCGAACCCAGGACCCTGGAGCTGTGAAACAGCAGTGCTAACCACTGTGCTACCGTGCCGCCCCAGTAGTGTGGCGACCAGAAATGGATGCAATATTCCAAATGTGGACTAACCAGCGTTCTGTACAACTGCCACATCAGACTCCAGCTTTTATACTCTATACCCCGTCCTATCAAGGAAAGCATACCATATTCCTTCTTCACCACCTTCTCCACCTCTACTGCCGCCTTCAAGGATTTGTGGACTTGCACACCGAGGTCCCTCTGTGTTTCTATACTCTTGATGGCTCTGCCATTTATTGTATACGTCCCCCCTACATTTGTTCTTCCACTGAGGGACAATTTTGCATGGCCAATACATCTAACCAGCACGTCGGTCGGACTGTGGGAGGAAACCAGAGCACCCGGAGGAAACCAATGGAGACACAGACATGGGGACAACGCGGCACAGTGGCACAGTGGTTAGCAGTGCCGTCTCACAGCGCCAGGGACCCGTCTTCAATTCCAGCCTTGGGTCACTCTCTCTGCGGAGTCTGCATGTTCTCCCCCTGTCTGTATGGGTTTCCTCCGGGTGTTCCGCTTTCCTCCCACACGCCAAAGATGTCTGGGTTACGTGGATTGGCCACGCTACATTACCCCTGAGTGTCAGGAGGACTAGCAGAATAGATATGTGGGGTTGCGGGGACAGGGTCTGTGTGGGATTGTGGTCGGTGCAGATGTGATGGGCTGCATGGCCTCCTTCTGCTGTGTAGGGATTCTATGACTATTCTATATCAACATGCAGATTCAGCACAGACACTGACCCAAGCCAGGAATCAAACCCAGGTCCCTGGCGCTGTGATGCAGCAGTGCTAACCACTCTGGGATAGCAGCATTTGATCCACAGTTTGTGATAAATCTTTTAGAATGTGATTTATTGTTTACTGTATCAGACAGGTTCTGATTACATTGCAAGGTCTCAAGCGCCAGTGAATGACTGGACCATACGGTGACACAATGGTTAGCACTACTGCCTCACAGTGCAGAAACCCGGGTTCAATT
Source organism: Mustelus asterias (assembly GCF_964213995.1). Lineage (NCBI taxonomy): Eukaryota > Metazoa > Chordata > Chondrichthyes > Carcharhiniformes > Triakidae > Mustelus > Mustelus asterias. Next base: position 675,381 of record NW_027590105.1, read on the forward strand.
CCCAACTTGGGTCACTGTCTGTGTGATGTCTGCACGTTCTCCCCGTGTCTGCGTGGGTTTCCTCCGGGTGCCCCAGCTTCCTCCCACACTCCAAAGATGTGCGGGTTAGGTGGATTGGCCATGCCTAAATTCCCCCTCAGTGCCAGGGGGCACTAGCAAGGGTAAAGAGGGATTACCGGCATGGGGGCTGGGTGGGTTTGTGGTCAGTGCAGGCATGAAGGGCCGAATAGACACCTTCTGCACTGCAATCGGCACGTCTTTCATACTGTGGGAGGAAACCGGAGCACCCGGACAAAACACACGCTGATATGGGGGAGAACATGCAAACTCCACACAGTGACCCAAGCCGGGAATCGAACCTGTGTCCCTAGCGCTGTGAGGTAGCAGTGCTGACCACTGTGCTGCCCCAATGAAGTCCCCAGTGATTTTGCACTCTATGTTTCAAGTATTCTCAAGCTTGAAACAAACTGAGTGAATTATTTTAGCGCTTAATCAATCACCTCACGAATTGATTGGAGGAGATGAATGGCAAAAAGTTCAATGAAGTTTGTTATCCTCACTGTAATATTTAGGGACATATCCTGATACAGAACAAACAGATTTATGTTAAAGTTTGCAGGAAATGATGTTGAAACGAACAATATTTGTGCATTGAGAGGCGTTCAGGTCTTCACATTTAAATATTAACTTTGGTCTTAAAAGAAAACATGTACCCGGATCATTCCAATGCAGATAAGATGCTCTGTCAGAGAGTCGGTGCAGACTCGATGGGCCGTAGGGCCTCCTTCTGCACTGCCGTGGGTTCGATGGTTGACGGGAATGCTGTGATCTTGGAATTCAGCATGTATAATGCACTCTTTAAGATTCATCTCTTAGATTGTGACTCGCTTTTGCCAAGTGAATATGTGCTGGTCACATTGTCGTCTTTTCACACTCCAGTACCAGTCAATTAAAGGAAACTGAGCAGTTTACAGAGATTATGATGCCGTTTATATTTCTTCACTGTCTGTCTCAATGTTGTATAATCAATATTGTGTAATCAGTATTGTGTAAGCAATGTTGTGAAATCAATATTGTGCAATAAATATTGTACAATCAGTATTGTGCAATTAATGTTGTGTAATCAATGTTGTGTAATCAATATTCTGAATATTCCGGGGTACAAGTGTTTTAGGCGAGACAGAGGAGGGACCAAAAGAGGTGGGGGAGTAGCAGTATTAGTTTGAGAGCACATTACAGCGGTGCAGAGGGAGGACAATTCAGAGGGGTCGTGTAACGAGTCACTCTGGGTGGAGCTCAGAAACAGGAAGGGAGCTGTCACTATGTTGGGGGTATACTACAGGCCCCCCAACAGCCCAAGGGAAGTGGAAGAACGGATATGTCAGGAGATAATGAATCGGTGCAGGAAAAATAGGGTTGTTGTAGTGGGAGACTTCAATTTCCCTGGTATAGACTGGAAATCGCGTAGGGCTGGGAGTCGGAATGGGGAGGAATTTGTAAAATGTGTACAGGAAGGTTCTTTGGAACAATATGTAGATAGCCCGACTAGAGAGGGGGCTATACTGGACCTAGTACTGGGGAATGAGCCCGGTCAGGTCTTCAAAGTTTCGGTAGGGGAACATGTGGCAAATAGTGACCACAATTCTGTTAGCTTTAGGATAGTGATGGAAAATGATGAGTGGTGTCCCAAGGGTGAGGTGTTGGATTGGGGGAAGGCTAGCTTTAGTGGGATTAGGCAGAAACTGGCAGCTGTTGATTGGGAGAGGCTGTTTGAGGGTAAATCCGCATCTGGCTTGTGGGAGTCTTTTAAGGAACATTTGATAGGGCTGCAGGATAGGCATGTGCCTGTAAAAAAGAAGGATAGGAAAGGTAGGAATCGAGAACCATGGATAACCAGGGAAATTGAGGGATTGGTGAAAAAGAAAAGAGAGGCGTACGTTAGGTCCAGGCAGCTAAAAACAGAGGGAGCTCCGGAGGAATACAAAGTCGGAAAGAACTCAAACGAGGAATTAGAAGGGCAAAAAGGGGTCACGAAATGTCATGGCAGACAGGATTAAGGAGGATCCCAAGGCATTTTATTCATACGTTAGGAACAAAAGGGTTGTCAGGGAAAAAATCGGACCTCTCAGGGACAAAAGTGGGGAATTATGCTTCAGACCCCAAGGAGGTAGGGGAGATACTAAATGAATACTTTGCATCGGCATTCGCAAAGGAGAGGGATGTGTTGACTCGGAGTGTCTCGGAGGGGAGTGTTGACCCATTAGAGAAAATCTCCATTACAAGGGAGGAATATAAAGACTGACAAATCCCCAGGGCCTGATGGAATCTATCCAAGGCTGCTCATGGAGACGAAAGATGAAATCGCTGGGCCTCTGACGCAAATCTTTGTCTCGTCACTGGACACAGGTGAGGTCCCAGAGGATTGGAGGATAGCTGATGTGGTCCCGTTATTTAAGAAGGGTAGGAAGGATAACCCAGGAAATTATAGGTCGGTGAGCCTGACGTCTGTGGTAGGGAAGTTGTTGGAGAAGATTCTTAGAGATGGGATGTATGCGCATTTAGAAAAGAATAAACTCATTAACGAAAGCGATAGTCAGCATGGTTTTGTGCGAGGGAGGTCATGTCCCACTAAACTGGTGGAGGTTTTTGAAGAAGTGACGAGAATGGTTGACGAGGGAAGGGCCGTGGATGTCGTCTATCTGGACTTTAGTAAAGCGTTTGACAAAGTCCCTCATAGTAGGTTGGTGCAAAAGGTTGTATCTCATGGGATAAAGGGGGAGGTGGCTAGATGGGTGGAGAACTGGCTTGATCACAGAAGACAGAGGGTGGTAGTGGAAGGGTCTTTTTCCGGCTGGATGCCTGTGACTAGTGGTGTTCCGCAGGGCTCTGTATTGGGACCTCTGCTGTTTGTGATTTATATAAACGATCTGGAAGAAGGTGTAACTGGGGTGAACAGTAACTTTGCGGACAACACGAAAATGGCTGGACTTGCAGATAGTGAGGAACATTGTCAGAGGCTACAGAAGGATAGAGATAGGCTGGAAATTTGGGCAAAGAAATGGCAGATAGAGTTCAATCCAGATGAATGCGAAGTGATGCATTTTGGTAGCACTAACGTAGGGAGGAGCTATACGATAAATGGCAGAACAATAAAGGGTCTAGATACGCAGAGGGACCTGGGTGTGCAAGTCCACAGATCCTTGAAGGTGACGTCACTGGTGGAGAAGGTAGTGAATAAGGCATATGGCTTGCTTGCCTTCATAGGATGGGGCATAGAGTATAAAAGTTGGGGTCTGATGTTGCAGTTGTATAGAACGTTGGTTCGGCCGCATTTGGAATACTGCGCCCAGTTCTGGTGGCCACACTACCAGAAGGACGTGGAGGCTTTAGAGAGAGTGCAGAGGAGGTTGACCAGGATGTTGCCTCGTATGAAGGGCTTAGTTATGAGGAGAAATTAGGTAAACTGAGGTTGTTCTCACTGGAAAGACCGAAGATGAGGGGTAACGTAATCGAGGTGTATAAAATTATGATGGGTATCGATAGGGTGAACAGTGGGAAGCTTTTTCCCAGGTCGGAGGTGACGATCACGAGGGCTCACGGGCTCAAGCTGAGAGGGGCGAAGTATAACTCAGACATCAGAGGGACGTTGTTTACACAGAGGGTGGTGGGGGCCTGGAATGCGCTGCCAAGTAGGGTGGTGGAGGCAGGCACGCTGACATCGTTTAAGACTTACCTGGATATTCACATGAGCAGCCTGGGAATGGAGGGATACAAACGATTGGTCTAGTTGGACCAAGGAGCGGCATAGGCTTGGAGGGCCGAAGGGCCTGTTTCCTGTGCTGTACTGTTCTTTGCTCTTTGCATAGTTAGGGTGAACGGTGGGAAGCTTTTTCCCATGCCGGTGGTGACGTTCACGAGGGGTCATAGGTTCAAGGTGAAGGAGGGGAAGGTTTAACACGGATATCAGAAGGACGTATTTTACACAGAGGGTGGTGGGAGCCTGGAATGCGCTGCCGGGCAAGGTGGTGGAGGCGGATACACTGGGAACCATTAAGACTTATCTGGTGAGCCACATGAACGGAGTGGGAATGGAGGGATACAAAAGAATGGTCTAGTTTGGACCAGGGAGTGGCGCGGACTTGGAGGGCCGAAGGACCTGTTCCTGTGTTGTTTTGTTCTTTGTAATATTGTGTAATCAATGTTGTGTAATCAATATTGTGTAATCAATGTTGTGTAATCAATGTTGTGTAATCAGTATTGTGTAATCAATGTTGTGTAATCAATGTTGTGTAATCAATGTTGTGTAATCAGTATTGTGTAATCAGTATTGTGTAATCAATGTTGTGTAATCAATGTTGTGTCATCAATGTTGTGTAATCAATGTTGTGTAATCAGTATTGTGTAATCAGTATTGTGTCATCATTATTGTGTAATCAATATTGTGAATTGAAGGTATTTGACCCAGATTATTTTAACGTGCGTCACTGAACACAGTACTTTAATTTAACAGCAAAGTTCCTTTTCTGACTGTCGATTCTGGGCAGTGGTTCGAGAATCGCCATTTTGTTATGAAATAAGGGACCTTCTGTTTCCACTGTCTGTTCACTTTGGGAGGTATAACTTTATCAAAAACAGGAAATACTGGAAAATCTCAGTAGGTCTGACAGCATCTGTGAATCATAGAATCCCTATAGTGCAGAAGGAGGCCATTTGGCCCATCGAGCCTACACCAACAACAATCCCACCCAGGCCCTATCCCCGTAACCCCACATATTTACCCTGCTAGTCCCCCTGACACTAAGTGGCGATTTATCATGGTCGATCCACCTAACCTGCAGATCTTTGGACTACGGAAGGAAACCGGAGCACCCGGAGGAAACCCACACAGACACGGAGGGAATGTGCAAACTCCACACAGACAGAAGAGAGAATAGAGACAACGCTTTGAGTCTGACGAAGGGTCATCCAGAGTTGAAACATTTGCTCTATTCTCTCCCCACAGATGCTGTCGGACCTGCTGAGTTTTTCCAGCATTTCCTGTTTTTATTTCAGATTCCAGCATCCGCGGTATTTTGCTTTTATCTTATTGTTCATCAAAGATGTTTACAGATTAAAGTTTATTTATTGGTCACAAGTAGGCTTATATTAACTCTGCAATTAAGTTAATTTTGTTGAAAAGTCACTTGTTGCAAACGAGCTGCCAGAGGCAGTAGTGGAGGCGGGTACAATTTTACCTTTCAAAAAGCATTTAGACAGTTACATGGGTAAGATGGGCTGCACGGTGGCACAGTGGTTGGCACTGCTGCCTCACAGCGGCAGGGACCCGGGTTCAATTCCAGCCTCAGGTCTCTGTCTGTGTGGAGTATGCACATTCTCCCCGTGTCTGCGTGGGTTTCCTCCGGGTGCTCCAGTTCCCTTCCACCGTCCAAAGGTGAGCAGGTTAGGTTGATTGGCCATAGCAAATTGCCCCTTAGTGTCAGGTGGACGAGCATGATAAATGCGTGGGGTTACAGGGATAGGGTTTGGGAGAGATTGTGATTGGTGCAGACACGATGGGCCAAATGGCCTCCTTCTGCACATGAGGGATTCTATGATTTCTATGGGTATAAAGGGATATGGGCCAAATGCGGGCAATTGGGGCGAGCTTATTGGTGAAAACGGGGATGTGTGGACAAGTTGGGCCAAAGAGCCTGTTTCCATGCTGTAAATCTCTATGAATCGACTGTGAAAATCCCCAAGTCGCCACACTCCGGCACCTGTTCGCATGTACTTAGGGAGAATTTAGCATGGCCAATGCACCTGACCAGCATGTCTTTGGACACGAAGGGGCAATTTAGCATGGCCAATGCACCTGACCAGCATGTCTTTGGACACTAAGGGGCAATTTAGCATGGCCAATCCCCCGAACCTGTACACCTATGTACACTAAGGGCCCGATTTTACCATTTTGATTCCAAGCGCTGAATATGGACGCAATTCAGATCCGACTTGGAAATCTGTTCTCCGGGGGCCCCATACGCACTTACCCTGGAAAAAACATTGTGAGTGTGAATCGCTCTGTGGGCGCGGCTTCTCGCTCTCGAAACGCTGCAACTCCGATCGGAGCTCTGAACTGCGCGTGCGCAGTGAGAAATACATCTGAAATGGGCGCCCCTGTCACATCGCTCCCGGGCAGCAACAAGCGGATAAAGTGACCGGGGAGCGAAAAGTGGGAGTGATGGCCCCCACAGACATCGTCCCACCCCACAACATAACTATCCCCCTTTACACCCACCTCCCCCACTGCCCAGACCGATCGCGACCCCCCCCCCCCACCGATCACCCGCAGAATGGCAACGGCAACCCTCACACCCCTGCCCCCTTCACCAGAGAATGATCTGATCCACCTCCCTCCCCTCCCCCCATGACCAGAGAATGATCTGATCCACCTCCGGCCTCCCGCACCCACACCCCCTCTCCCCCCACCACTGATCTGAGTCAGAGAGCCGCCAGAAGCTCTGATCTTACCTCCTCAGAGCTGGACTGCCCGAAACAGACCTTTGCCGAGCTCATCTGTTCCGCGCCGAATCTGGACGGGTGAACGCGATGGTAAGGGGGGAAATGCAGGTAAGATTGGGCATCCAGCTCATTAACTCAATTTAAATGCATCACCCATTTCGGGCGCGGTTCGGATCGCGGCCATTTTCGGGCCTTGGTAAAGTGGACATCTGCACGGATTGTACTAATCGCCTCACACCTGACTTTACCAAGTTTTCGCGCCCGTTAAGGCAATTTAACATGGCCAATCAACCGATCCTCCATATCTTTGGACACTAAAGGGCAAGTTAGCATGGTTAATCCACCTATCCTTCTCATCTTTGGACACTAAGGGGCAATTCAGCATGGCTAATCCACCCAACCTGCACATCTTTGGACACGACATAACCTGCTGTTCTGAGGCTTTATCCCGCTGGCAAATCAGACCATGAGGCCCTTAGTGTGGTGTAACATAACCGATGTGTCGTGCCAAAATCTGTATTGTTCATTCTCAGTGTGTGGGCATTGCTGACTTTAGTGTCCATCCTTGGAAATTCATCGTTGGAGCTTTCTTACAACCACAGGGCTGACTCAGTCACTTCAGAGGACAGTTGAGTCAACCACATTGGTGTGGGGCTGGAGTCACGCAGAGCTGAGCCTGGGTAAGGACCTCTCCCGAAGTACATCAGTGAACTGGTCAGATTTTTACAACAACCCATCAACTTCACCGCTATTTTCACTGACTTATTTCCACATTTTACAAACTGAATTCAAATGTTTAAAGCCCCGTTCTCTGGCCCAGCTCAACACGAAGGTGCCCTAAAATCCTCTTATTCTGCTCACACTCTGTACCCCCAACATTAATAAATCTTCATATTCAGAAATAGATTGATCCTTCGTGGGGTGTCAGAGCGCCAGGGACCCGGGTTCGATTCCTGGCCTCGGGTCACTGTCTGTGTGGAGTTTGCACGTTCTCCCCGTGTCTGCGTGGGTTTCCTCCGGGTGCTCCGGTTTCCTCCCAAACTCCAAAGATATGCAGGTTAGGTGGATTGGCCATGCTAAATTGCCCCTTAGTGTCAGGGAGACGAGCTAGGGTAAATGCATGGGGTTACAGGGACAGGGCCAGTGCAAACTCGATGGGCTGAATGGCCTCCTTCTGCACTAGAATTCTATGATTCATCGTGGCATGAGTGCTATATTTAGCATGGCCAATCCACCTAACCCGCACATCTGTGGACACTAAGGGGCAATGTAGAATGGCCAATCCACCTAACCCGCACATCTGTGGACACTAAGGGGCAATGTAGAATGGCCAATCCACCTAACCTGCACATCTGTGGACACTAAGGGGCAATGTAGAATGGCCAATCCACCAATCCAGTACATCTGTGGACACTGAGGACACTTTAGCATTGCCAATCCACCTAACAGCACGTTTTTCAGACTGTGGGAGGAAACCGGAGCAGCCGGAGGGAACCCATGCAGACATGGGGAGAACATGCAGACTCCGCACAGACAGTGAGGCAAGCCGGGAATCGAACCTGTGTCCCTGGTGCTGTGAGGCAGCATAGCTAATCCAATTAGCCAGGCAGCAGGTTATATTAGTCTTGGCTTTCTGCAATGTGATCGGATTCATTGAACTGTCATGATTTTTTCACTATCTGTTTAAATTTCCAAGGATTATCACATTAAAAGCATCTTAGGGAAATGTCTGAGTGAATAACCCATCGCCCCCATGACTGTTTTGGAGGAGTTGAATAACAGGAACTGAACTGAAGGATGTTTTTCTTACCATAAAAGTCAGATCCATAACCTGATGTGAAGAAGACAGATTTATGTTAAATCTTGGATAAAATTATTTCCAAATGAACATGCTTAAAGATGCCTTAAGAACAAAGAAAAGTGCTGCACAGGAACAGGCCCTTCGATGTTCACTCTCCCATGTATCTCTTGGAATGGGATTGTTTTTGCAGTGTAAACAAGTGCTGATTGTATCGGGAGGTTTAACACTCAAGCATCAGTCAATAAGTATAAAGGTTATTTATTCGTGTCACAAGTAGGCTTACATCAACACTGCAATGAAGTTACTGTGAAAATCCCACAGTTGCTACACTCCGGCGCCTGTTTGGTTAACACTGAGGGAGTATTTAGCATGGCCAATGTATCTAACCAGCACTTCTATGGGACTTTGGAAGGAAACCGGAGCACCCGGAGAAAACTCATGCAGACACGGGGAGAACGTGCAGACTCCACACAGACAGTGAGGCAAGCCGGGAATCGAACCCAGGTCCCTGTCGCTGTGAGGCAGCAGTGCTAACCACTGTGCCACTGTAGTGGGAGTGGTATAAAGCAGCCTATCAGGAATCACAGTGTAGAACAATGTAGGGCATCTTACGGGAAAGGGGCAGCAGATTTAAAACAGACATGGGGAGAAATTACTTCTCTCAATGGGTGGTGAATCTGTGGAATTCATTACCTCGGAGTGCGGTGGATGCTGGGACATGGTAAATTTGAGGAGACAGACAGAGTTTTAATTAGTAATGGATTGGAGCATGGGCTGGGGGGCGGTGTGGGGGGGGTGCTGTCTGGTAATGGGAAGGGGGGGTGCTGCGTATTATCGTTCTTGTTGCGCCCCTGATAGTTAAGGGTTTACCCGGCGATTGTCCAGAAGGCCTATTCTACTGGAGAATTGTGCTGTGCCTGCTACCATCTGACAAACTGATTTCAATCCCTGACATCAGATCATAGTTACAATGAAAACATTAGGAGGGGGAAAAAAACTCTTGTAACTTTGGATTTGATTTTAAAGGCGCAGACGGTGCCCCGGATGGGACAGCCCCACACGCCCTACCCTCACCCCCACCCCAAATAAACACCCCACTCCCCTCGGTATTCCATGTTCATCCAGCAGAAGGGACTCTTCAGTTCTGGGCAATAAAATGAAACAAAACTTACTCCAACTTGTAAATCAGACAAAACGTTTCAATAATGAAACTTCATTCCTCCAACACTCGAGGCCTCACCCTGGGCCATTCCAAGCTCCCACCATCCCCAGCAGCTTCTCACTTATACTGAGTCAGCTGGTCAGCTGACCACCACATTATTTTTCTCATTGGTTACATAATTTACTGGGTCAGCTGACCCTTACAGCTTGTTCCCATTGGTCACTGCAACAGATCCAATGTGGTTCTATTGGTTGTTACATTGGTTCCATTCTAACATGGAAGCGGCACGGTAGCACAGTGGTTAGCACTGCTGCTTCACAGCTCCAGGAACCTGGGTTCGATTCCCGGCTTGGGTCACTGTCTGTGTGGAGTTTGCACATTCTCCTTGTGTCTGCGTGGGTTTCCTCCGGGTGCTCCGGTTTCCTCCCACAGTCCAAAGATGTGCGGGTTAGGTTGATTGGACATGATAAACGTGTCCTGGGATGCATAGATTAGAGGGATTAGTGGGTAAAATATGTAGGGGTATGGGGGTAGGGCCTGGGTGGGATTGTGGTCGGTGCAGACTCGATGGGCCGAATGGCCTCTTTCTGTACTGTAGGGTTTCTATAATCTTCTATGATTCCACTCAAACCCGCCTGTCCCATCACCTGATCCCCACCAACCCAACCAGTCTGAACCCATCACTTCCCGGTCACTCCATGACCTCAGCAACACTCAGAGAATCATAGAATCACACGGCGCAGAGGAGGCCCTTCGGCCCATCGAGTCTGCACCGATGCATGAAATGCCTTGACCTGCCCACGTAATCCCGCTTGCCAGCACCTGGTCCATAGCCCTGAATGTTATGGCTGTGCCAAGTGCTCATCCAGGCACTTTTTAGAGGATGTGAGGCAACCCACCTCCACCACCCTCCCAGGCAGCGCTTTCCAGACCGGCACCACCCTCTGGGTAAACGGATTTTTCCTCACATTCCCCCCTAAACCTCCTGCCCCTCACCTTGAACCCATGTCCCTCGTAACTGACCCTTCAACAAAGGGAAACAGCTGCTCAAAGAACAAACAACAATACAGCACAGGAACAGGCCCTTCGGCCCTCCAAGCCCGCGCCACTCCCTGGTCCAAACTAGACCATTATTTTGTATCCCTCCATTCCCACTCCGTTCATGTGGCTATCTCGATAAGTTTTAAACATTCCCAGTGTGTCCGCCTTCAGCACCTTGCCCGGCAGCGCATTCCAGGCCCCCACCACCCTCTGTGTAAAATACGTCCTTCTGATATCCGTGTTAAACCTCCCCCACCTCACCTTGAACCTATGACCCCTCGTGAACGTCACCTCCGACCTGGGAAAAAGCTTCCCACCGTTCACCCTATCTATACCTTTCATAATTTTATACACCTCTATTAGGTCACCCCTCATCCTCCGTCTTTCCAGTGAGAACAGCCCCAGTTTATCCCTGCTCCTTATCCACTCTGTCCATGTTCCTCATAATCTTGAACATCTCGATCAGGTTGCCCCTCAGTCTTCTCTGCTCCAACGAAAACTGCTCAAGCCTATCCAACCTCTCTTTATAAAACCTTGAGATAGAGGAACAGATTTCGGCCATTCGGCCCATCGAGTCTGCTCCGCCATTCAATCATGGCTGATATGATTCTCATCCCCATTCTCCTGCCTTCTCCCCTTAACCCTTGATTCCTTTATTGATCAAAAACCTATCTATCTCTGTCTTAAAGACACTCAATGACCTGGCCTCCACAGCCCTTTGTGGCAACGAATTCCACAGATTCACCACTCTCTGGCTGAAGAAATTCCTCCTTATCTCCATTTTGAAGGATCGTCCCTTTAGCCTGAGGTTATGCCCTCTGGTTCTAGTTTTTCCTACGAGTGGAAAAATCATCTCCACGTCCACTCTATCCAGGCCCCGCAGTATCCTGTAAGTTTCAATAAGATCCCCCTGATCCTTGTAAACTCCAACGAGTACAGATCCAGAGTCTTCAACCGTTCCTCATACGACAAGCTCTTCATTCCAGGGATCATTCTTGTTAACTTCCTCTGGATCCTTTCCTAGGCCAGCACATCCTTCCTTAGATACTGGGCCCAAAACCACTCACAATGCTCCAAATAGAGCCTTATACAGCCTCAGAAGTCCATCCCAGCTCTTGTACTCCAGCCCTCTCGACATGAATGCTAACATTGCATTTGTCTTCCTGACTGCTAACTGAACATGTAAGAAAAGCTTGGACGGGTTCATGGATGAGAGGGTGTGGAGGGATATGGTCCAAGTGCAGGTCAGTGGGACTAGGCAAAAAATGGTTCGCCACAGACAAGAAGGGTCAAAAGGCCTGTTTCTGAGCTGTAATTTTCTATGGTTCTATGAACCTACACGTTAACCTTAAGAGAATCTTGAACAAGGACTCCCTAGTCACTTTGTGCTTCTGATTGCCGAAGCATTTCCCCAATTAGAAAATAGTCTATGCCTCCATTTCTCCTTCCAATGTTTATAATCTCACATTTTTCCACGTTATATTCCATCTGCCACTTCTTTGCCCACTCTCCGAGCCTATCCAAGTCCTTGTGCAGTCCCCCTGCTTCCTCAATACTATCTGTCCCTCTGCATATCTTTCCATCATCTGCAAACTTGGCAACAGTGGCTTCATTTCGTTCTTCCAAATCGTTAATGTGTATTGTGAAAAGTTGTGGTCCCAGTACCGACCCCTGAGGCACACCACTAGTCACCGGCTGCCATCCTGAAAAAGACCCGTTTATCCCCACTCTCTGCCTTCTGCCAGTCAACCAATCCTCTATCCATGCCAGGATCTTATACTTAACACCACGGGCACCTAACTTATTTAAAAGTCTCCGATGTGGCACCTTGTCAAAGGCCTTTTGGAAATCCAAATAAATCAGGTCCACTGGCTCTCCTTTATCTAACTTCCTTGTTACCTCTTCAAAGAACTCTAACAGATTTGTCAGACATGATCTCCCCTTGACAAAGCCGTGCTGACTCAGTCCTACTTTATCATGCACTTCCAAGTACTCTGCGATCTCATCTTTAATAATGGACTATAAAATCTTGCCAATGAACGAAGTCAGTCGAACCGGCCTATAATTTCCCATCTGCTGCCTCTCTCCCTTCTTAAACAGCGGTGTTACATCAGCTAATGTCCAGTCCTCTGGTACCCTCCCTGCCTCCAGTGATTCTTTTGCTTTGATGCTGTCCTTTGCTTTCCTCGTCAGCCATGGAAGCTTCGTCCTCTCTTTAGCAGGTTTCCTCCTCCTTGGGATGAATTTCTGTTGTGCCTCCCGAATAACCCCCACCCCCCCCCCCCCCGAAAACTCCTGTAATTGCCGTTCCACTGTCTCCCCTGCTCGGCTCCCTTTCCAATCAACTCTGACCAGCTCCTCCCTCATGTCCTTGTAGTTATCTTTATTTAATTCAAATACCTTTACATCTGAATCCAGTTTCTCCCTCTCAGACTGCAGGGTAAATTCTATCATATTGTGGTCACTGCTCTCTCAGGGTCACTTCACCTTCAGTTCCCTAATCAAATCTGCCTCATTACACATCACCAACTCCGGAATTCCCGTTTCCCCAGTGGGCTCTGTCACAAGCTGCTCCAAAAAAGCATCTCTTCGACATTCCACAAATTCATTTTCTTGGGACCCACTACCTCCCGGATTTTCCCAGGCCACCTGCATATTGAAGTCCCCCATAATTATTGTAATATTGCCTTTTTATGTGCCTTTTCTACATCCAGATTTATTTTCTGCCCCTCATCCTGACTACTGCTTGGAGGCCTGTACATAACTCCCATCAGGGTCTTTTTACCATTGTTTCTCCTCAACTCTACCCACAGAGTTTCTGTGCCTTCTGATCCTGTACCGCTTCTTGCTATTGATTTCACGCCATTCCTTACGAACAATGCAACCCCGCCCCCTTTGCCCATCTGCCTGTCCTTCCAATAAGACACCTGTCCTTGGATATTTAGATGCCAGCCCTGATCCCCTTGCAGCCACGTCTCTGTGATGCCCACAACATCGGAGCGGCCAATTTCAATGTGCGCAACAAGCTCATTTACCTTGATTGATATACTGCACGCATTGAGGTACAACAGCCTCTGTCCCGCATTGAGGTCCAACACCCTCAGTCCCGCATTGAGGTACAACACCCTCAGTCCCGCATTGAGGTACAACACCCTCAGTCCCGCATTGAGGTCCAACAGCCTCAGTCCCGCATTGAGGTCCAACACCCTCAGTCCCGCATTGAGGTACAACACCCTCAGTCCCGCATTGAGGTACAACACCCTCAGTCCCGCATTGAGGGACAACACCCTCAGTCCCGCATTGAGGTACAACACCCTCAGTCCCGCATTGAGGTACAAAACCCTCAGTCCCGCATTGAGGTACAACACCCTCAGTCCCGCATTGAGGTCCAACACCCTCAGTCCCGCATTGAGGTACAACACCCTCAGTCCCGCATTGAGGTACAACACCCTCAGTCCCGCATTGAGGTCCAACACCCTCAGTCCCGCATTGAGGTACAACACCCTCAGTCCCGCATTGAGGTCCAACACCCTCAGTCCCGCATTGAGGTCCAACACCCTCAGTCCCGCATTGAGGTACAACACCCTCAGTCCCGCATTGAGGTCCAGCACCCTCAGTCCCGCATTGAGTTCCAACACCCTGAGTCCCGCATTGACCACCTCCCTTCTCATTCCTGTCACCTTTCTTTTGCTCTGCCTGAGGTTAGATTCCTGCCACCTTCTATACTCTCTGTTCTATTATGTGGGAGGCCAGGGAGGCCTGTTATCAACAGCTCCTCCGCTGATGGAGGGGACAGGGAACTCGACATTGGTTATTGACGATCGGCGAGAAGACGATCAAACGTTGGTGGGTTCATCAAGGCTTCACTCACCAGAGAGGATCTTAAAACTGGCTCCAGCCCCCAAGCATCAACCCCCAAGGGGTTGTCACTCCCCCTGATCAGGTCTATGTGAGATGGACATAAGGATCAGGAATGAACTATGGGATGTATTATATTGTAAATAAGCTGTGGATTCTGCACCAAGACTGGATGAAGTGAATCGAGAAAAATGTTCGCAAATGGTTTCAAATTCTGTTGCTGTACCGGGGGGTGTGGGGGTGGGTTGGGGAGGTGTTACTTACAGGGGAGAGTGTTATATCTGTTGGGGCTTTCTTTCAGGGAACGGGCCATGTGATCACAGGTGTGGGGTGAGCTATTGGGATCCTCCCAGATTGGGCAGTCAATATTTGGAGTGTTGTGTGAACAGACGGAATAAAGAGTTGTGTCCCTGACACCTGACTGTGGAGTCGATATTGAAGAGAATCCTCAGAACCACAGGACATAAACAAACAGTCTCGATCCCAGTGCTGTACAACTCTACCAGTAGCTTCAATCCTCTATGTCCCCATCTCACACTCTCCTCAAGGTGCTGCTGACTCTGTCCCGATGTCCCGTGTCCCCCTCTCACACTCTCCTCAAGGTGCTGACTGTCAGTCCCAGTGTCCCTCTCACTCTCTCCTCAAGGTGCTGACTGTCAGTCCCAGTGTCCCTCTCACACTCTCCTCAAGGTGCTGACTGTCTGTCCCGATGTCCCGTGTCCCCCTCTCACACTCTCGTCAAGGTGCTGCTGACTCTGTCCCGATGTCCCGTGTCCCCCTCTCACACTCTCCTCAAGGTGCTGCTGACCCTGTTCAGGTGTCCCGGTGTCCCCCTCTCACACTCTCCTCAACTCACCCTTGCCTCCTTCCAACCTCACAAGAGAAAACGCTGAGAAAGTTTGATGTGAAGCTTCTTGATCAGGTTCTTCTGTTCATAACACTGAGAGATAGTTCGATCTGAAGCCTCAGATTGTACTGTACATAACGCTGAGAGATAGTTCTATCTGATGCCTCAGATTGTACTGTACATAACGCTGAGAGATAGTTCTATCTGAAGCCTCAGATTGTACTGTACATAACACTGAGAGATAGTTCTATCTGAAGCCTCAGATTGTACTGTACATAACACTGAGAGATAGTTCTATCTGAAGCCTCAGATTGTACTGTACATAACACTGAGAGATAGTTCTATCTGAAGCCTCAGATTGTACTGTACATAACACTGAGAGACAGTTCTATCTGAAGCGTCAGATTGTACTGTACATAACACTGAGAGATAGTTCTATCTGAAGCGTCAGATTGTACTGTACATAACACTGAGAGATAGTTCTATCTGATGACTCGAGCTAAGACTGTACCGTCCGTAATGCTGAGAGATTGATCCGTGTGAAGTCCTATACTAAGATTTTTCTGTCCATGAGCTGTACATAAGATCTACTACAACCTGGGTTAAGCAGACTATATCAACCCTGATTGACGTTAACTTCATCTAATAACCACGGCCATGATACCCATCAGACAATAAGATATAAGAGCAGAATGAGGCCATTGGGCCCGTCGAGCCGGCTCCATCATTCAATTCTGGTTGATAAGTTTCTCAAACCCATTCTCCTGCTTTCTCCCCGTAACCCTTGATCACTGTACCAGTCAAGAACCTATTTATCTCTTTATTAAATACATTCAATGATCTGGCCTCCACAGCCTTGTGTGGCAATGAATTCCACAGATTCACCACCCTCTGGCTGAAGAAATTCCTCCTCGTCTCAGTTCAGAAGTAAGAAGTCTCACGGTAGCAGGTTAAAGTCCCACAGCTTTATTTGGAATCACGAGCTTTCGGAACGCTGCTCCTTCATCAGGTGAGTGGGAAACTGGTGTTGTGAGACTTCTTACTGCGCACACCCCAGTCCAACACCGCCACCTCCACATCACATTTCTAAAGGGCCATCCCTTCCCTCTGAGTCTGTGCCCTCGGGTCCAAGTCTCCCCAACTAATGGAAACATCTTCCCCAAGTGCACTCTATCCAGGCCTTTCATTATTCTGTAAGTTTCAATGTTATCCCCTTCCTCATACTTCCAAACTGCATCGAGTGTGGACCCCCAGTCCTCAGACGCTCCTCATGCGTCAAGTCTTTCATTCCCCGGATCATTCTTGTGAACCTGCTCTGGACCCTCTCCAAGGCCAGCACATCCTTCCTTAGATACGGGGACCACAATTGCTGACAATATTGTGAATGCGGTCAGACCAGTGTCTTATAAACCCTCAGCAGTACACCCCTGCTTTTGTATTCTCGTCGTCTCGAAATTAACACGAGCAGAGTGATCTCTGCTATATCGAATTAATATTGACCCTACATTATTTCCAACTTTCCATCCCTCCCTGACCCTCAACACCCCATCGAGGCTGTAACTGTTCTACGTTGGGTATAAAAAGTGTTGGATTGAAGGGGGTTAAGTGAAGCTGTTTGTTTAGTGACTGGAATTGATGTGAGTCTCCATGGATCCGATTAGTGTGCCTGGAGGGATTCCCCTCTTCTATTAATAAGGGATTCCGTTCAATGTGTTGTCCCATTGAGTCAGCGGGAGCGGCAACTCCGACACCAACAGAGATCAGCGGCTGTGGAGAGAGAGGGAGGGAGCGGATAGATCAGAATCTAGGAGCAATGGATTGGAGTCTTCCAACAATGGATCAGAACAGAGTCAGAGAGTCATAGAGGTTCACAGCAGGGAAACAGGCTATTCGGCCCAACTTGTCCATGCCACCCTTTTTTTTAAACTCATAAACTAACCCCAATTGCCCGCATTTGGCCCATATCCTTCGATAGCCACGTAACTATCTAAATGCTTTTTAAAAGACAAAATTGGACCCGCCTCTACTACTCCATCTGGCAGCTTGTTCCAGACACTCACCACCCTCTGTGTGAAAACATTGCCCCTCTGGACACTTTTGTATCGCTCCCGTCTCACCTTAAACCTGTGCCCTCCAGAATCTGAGAACAATGAACCGGAATGTTCCAACAATGGATCAGAATCTGGGAACAATGGATTGGAATCTTCCAACAATGGATCAGAATCTGGGAACAATGGATTGGAATCTTCCAACAATGGATCAGAATCTGGGAACAATGAACCGGAATGTTCCAACCAAGGACAGGAGTTTATTCTTTTGGATTTCTCGGTTTACTGATGATGATTGGTGGTTGACATCAGCTGATCGGATTCGATATCTACTGTACGTGATTGAATGCGTTTACTATCCCCTCCTGGCGATTGTTGGTGTTCCGGGTAAGTCTCTGGCTGGAATTGGACCGGCCCGACCGCCACGGGAATCGGAGCAGGCGAGGGGCGGAGAATGGGAAGGTCTGTTGAACACGGGTGGGATTTTGCAGCTTGGGGAAGAGTGAGGCTGGAAAGTCCCGTCCCCGGTGTCCAGTTCCTAATTCTAGAAAGGCTGTTTAACTGTATTGATTTTCTTGTCATTTCCTGTACTGGGTTTGCTGCTCTTGTTGAATCTCTGTATCCGGTTATTAATTCTTTCAGCCACTGACAATTGTCTCAGTGTCTATGGGCTGGGGTGTCTTCTGTATGCTGTGACTTTCCATAGACATGTGAACTCAAACACTATTCCTTCGTGCGTAAAAGATTGAGACAGAATCCTTCTCTGCATATAACACCAGTTCACCCACCCAATCACCAGGCCGCAGAATCAATTTTATTGGTCATATCTGCACAGCAGGATCTCACAGACAGAGAACATATTTCATTAAATTTGAAATTTATTCATCAGTGTCACAAGTATGCGAACATTAACATTTCAATGAAGTTACTATAAAAATCCCCGAGTCACCACACTCCAGCGCCTGTTCAGGTACACTGAGGGAGAATTTAGCACGGCCAATGCACCCAACCAGCACAACTTTCAGATAGTGGGAGGAAACTGGAGCACTCGGAGGAAACCCACGCAGACATGGGGAGAACATGCAGAATCTGCACAGACAGTGGCCAAGCCTGCAATTGAACCAGGACCTCTGGTGCTGTGAGGCAGCAATGCTATCCCCTGTGCCACCACAATCTCTCCGAGAGCAACAGGAACACAAACACACAGACACACCCAAAACGCACATACATTAATACACACATTTGTTGATAGAAGCAATCAGATTTAGACACTTACTCCCACTCACACACAAATTCAAGAAGCAAAATTGCTGCAACACTCCAGAATAATGCACACTTAGGAACACTCGTCAGGTACTCTGTTGCTCACACACAAACACGCACACACACACATGCATACTGGTACAGACAATATAGACACACGCAACACACAGAAGGTAGGGGGGCAGGATAACAGCTACTCCCTGTCCATTGATGGTGGGGTGATCAAGTAAAACCGCGTGACAGCCTGGAACTCAGGTCCACGTCCCATTTCTCACCTCTTGCAACCTTCCCCGGCAATGGATAAACAGCGGATTCAGTCTCCTGCCCATTTCCGGCAAGAGGCTGAATAAATTATTTCAATTTATTTTAAAACAAATTTAAATGAAATTAGCGTGCCTGGGATGGAATTGTGCGCCACACTTGCCTTTGCAGCCTCACCGGGAGAGGTTGGGTCCGGTGAGGAAAACAGCTGGCTACATGTATGAGGACGAGTCATGATGACCTCGCCGGGAGAACTGAAGGCCATTGAGGGCACTGGGCAAGGTCGAGGGCAACGGTAGGTGCCCCTTGGGCAATGCCCACCGGGCAGTACCAGGGAATGGGGCATGAGGTGGTGGGGTCTACAGGGGCGGAGCCTGAAGGTAGCGGGGCCGACACTGAACGTAGTTGCTGGGTCGGAGATGGTCCCGTTACCACTCTGTCCGCTGTCTGTGGGGTGGAGTGGTCCCCGCTGCCACTCTGCACGTGATTGGTGTTGGTAGTGAGGGGGTCTCGGTGCCTCTCTGCATGCACAGTGGGGTAGGGAGGGGGTCTCGCTGCCTCTCTGCATGCACAGTGGGGTAGGGAGGGGTCTCGCTGCCTCTCTGCATGCACAGTGGGGTAGGGTGGGAGGTCTCGCTGCCTCTCTGCATGCACAGTGGGGTAGGGAGGGGGTCTCGCTGCCTCTCTGCATGCACAGTGGGTTAGGGTGGGTCTCTCTGCCTCTCTGCATGCACAGTGGGGTATGGAGGGGTGTCGCTGCCTCTCGGCGTGCACAGTGGGTTAGTGAGGGGGATCTCGCTGCCTCTCTGCATGCACAGTGGGGTAGGGAGGGGTCTCGCTGCCTCTCTGCATGTACAGTGGGGTAGGGAGGGGGTCTCGCTGCCTCTCTGCATGCACAGTGGGTTTGGGAGAGGTGCCCTGCTGACACTCTGCATGCAATTGGTGTGGGGGAAGGGGCGGTGATTGGTCCAGGTTGTGGGCAGGGGGCTGGGTCTATATCTGGTCGGGGGCTGCTCAGAAAGAGCTGAGGACCCCCGGACTACCTGGGGGCAGCTGCTGTGTTGAAGCGAGCTGCAGCAGCAGAGAGCTGACAGCTGTCTCTCTCAGACCAGGCAGCTCACTGCTGGCTGCAATCGCGCATTTGCGACCAGATAGGTTTGGGAGGTGGTCGGTATCCCCGCCAGCGCTGTGAGAGCTGCAAGTGATGGGGCCACTGCTGTGGGAGGCCTAACAGCCATCGAGTTTTAACAGCACGAAATGAGGCCCTTCGGCCATTATGTCTGAACTGGACATCAAACATCTATCCAATCCAATCCCATTTTCCAGCACTCGATCCACAGCCTTGTCATAGAGTTTACAGAATGGAAACAGGCCCTTCGGCCCATCTTATCCATGCCGCCCTTTCTTTTTAAACCCCTAAACTAATCCCAATTGCCCACATTTGCCCCATATCCCTCTATACCCATCGTGCCCCTTTAACTATCTAAACGCTTTTTAAAAAATAAAATTTTACCGCCTCTACTACTGCCTCTGGCAGCTCGTTCCAGACACTCACCGCCCTCTGTGTGAAAACATTGCCCCTCTGGACACTTTTGTATCTCTCCCCTCTCTCCTTAAACCTATGCCGTCGAGTTTTAGACTCCCCTACCTTTGGGAAAAGATATTGACTATCGAGCTGATCTGTGCCACTCATTACTTTATAGACCGCTATAAGATCACCCCTCAGCCTTCTACGCTCCAGGGGAAAAAGTCCCAGTCTATTCAGCCTCTCCTTATAACTCAATCCATCAAGTCCCAGTAGCATCCTAGTAAATATTTTCTGCACTCTTTCTAGTTTAATAATTATATGCTCTGGCGTTTGAGTTGCTGATCTAAATGCCTCTTGTGGTTGTTCCCGCTTCTACCATCCTTTCAGGCCGTGAGCTGCAGATCCCTGCACCCTGTGGATGGAAATATTTTCCCTCCAATCCACACAGAAATCTGCCCTTTACCTTAAATCCACGCCCCTCTGGTTATTGACACCTCTACTAAAGGGAAAAGGTTTCTTCCTATCCGTGTGCCACATAATTGTGTTCATATCACTCAGTTCCCCCCGCCCCCCCCCCCCCGCCCCCACCTGAAAGCATTCCCCACCACCACCCACTACACCCACTCCACCTCCAGCCGTCTCTGCTCTAAGGTAAAAAACCCAGCCTAACCAGCCTCTCCTCATAGCTGAAACTCTCCAGCCCAGGCAGCATCCTGGTGAATCTCCTCTCCACCGTCTCCAGTGTAATCACATCCTTCCTGTAGTGTGATGACCAGAGCTGCACACAGTTCTCTTGCTCTGGTCTAACCAGCGTTTTATAAACTTCCATCATCACCTCCCGGCTCTTATATTCTATGCTGCGGCTGCTAAAGGCAAGTATCCTCCATGTCGTCTTAACCACCTCATCTACCTGTCTTGCTGCTTTTAAGGATCCACATATCTGCACCCCAAATTCATTCTGGTCCTCTGCACTTCCTCACCCTCGACCGGACATGGTGCATTTCCTTGCCCGGATAGTCGTCCCAAATGCATGGCCTCACATTCGTCAGGTGTAAATTACATTTGCCCATTTGCCCAGCCTTTCAGTTTCCTCAGCACGGTGGCACAGTGGTTAGCACTGCTGCCCCACAGCGCCAGGGACGTGTGTTCCATTTCTGGCTTGGACCACATTTGTGTGGAGTTTGCACATTCTCCCCGTGTCTGCATGGGTTTCCTCTGGGTGCTCCAGTTTCCGCCCACAGTCGGAAGATTGGCCAGGATACACTGGACTTACTGTCAGGGAGAATTGCTTGGGTAAATGCATGGGGTTCAGGGGATATCACCTGGGTGGGATTGTGCTCAGTGCAGACTCGATGGGCTGAATGGCCTCCTTCTGCACTGTAGGATTCTATGATTCCTGAAATCTAAGGCTTTCCTCCTCAATATTTACCACACCAGCAATTTTTGTATCATCTGCAAACTTACTGATCACACCTCACACATTCATGTCCAGACCATCAATGTACACTACAAACAGCAAGGGACCCAACATCGATCGCTGTGGAACCCCACTGAACACAGGCGTGCAGTCACAAAAACAACCTTCCACCATCACCCTCTGCCACTCAGCCATTTTGAATATAATTTACCAAATTGACCTGGTTCCAATCGGAATCACTTCCTTGTTCAGTCTTCCCTATTTGTCAAAAGCTTTTCTGAAGAACACGTAGACTACATCGACTGCACTTCCCTCATCTCCTCATCCAGTCACCTCCTCAATATATTCCAGCGAATTGTTAGACATGATCTCCCCCTGTCAAAGGCACGCTGACTATTGTTCATAAATCCTTACCTCTCGAAGTGGAGATTAATTCTGTCCCTCAGGTTGTTTTCCAATCATTTCCCGAACACGGAGATGGTGATGGTGGCGTCCTGGCCGTGATCTTGGGTATCTCCAGGGCACCTTGCAGGATGGCAGTATGGCACAGTGGTTAGCACTGCTGCCTCACAGCATCAGGGATCCCATTTCAATTCCTGGGATTCCATCAGCACCAGTGAAGCTTCTTTTTAAACTTTGTTCCATTCTCACATCTCGCCTGTTGGGATTTCTCCTATTACAAGAACGTGTGGTGTTCCTCTGGAAAGAATCCATTGTGAGCAAGTCCAGTTTCTCGCAGCTCCCCAATGTCCACATTCAGCCTTGTAAATTCAGTCTCGATCACAGCCGTCCCGTCTACATCATCAACCTGCATAAGTTCATTGGTAAGGTCAGGGCACATCGTGCTGATGTTTCAGCTTGAGATGCAAAAGACTGATTTGATTTGGTTTATTATTTTCACATATAATAAATATGTGATCCAAGCCGGGAATCGAACTCAGGTCCCTGTGAGACAGCAGTGCTAACCATTGTGCCACCATGCTGCCGACTCAAGAACAGCTTCTCTGCTGCCATCTGACGTTTGAATGGACCCACATCGCATTCAGATGATCTTATTCTACACCCTAGCTCTGAGTCCAACATTACATTCTGCACTCTCTCCTTCTCTATGTTCAGGGTTACAGTGTTACAGAGTTCAGTGTTGGGCCAGGGAGATGGTGTCTGTGTACCTGTTGGGGAGGTTGGTGAACTGTAGTGTATCCAGGCAATCTGGGAGGCCGGAATTGATTCATGCCATGACTAACCTTTTGATGCATTTCATAACATTGGATATACAGTGAAAAGTGTTGTTGCTTGAGTGCCATACAGACAAAGCATACTGTACATAGAGAGGGAGAGAGGGCAGAATGTAATGTTGCAGTCATAGCGAGGATGAAGTAAAAGATCATCTTAATGCAATGTGGGTCCATTCAAACGTCTGGTGGCAGCAGAGAAGCTGTTCCTGAGTCGGCAGCATGGTGGCACAATGGTTAGCGCTGCTGTCTCACAGGAACCTGAGTTCGATTCCTGGCTTGGATCACTGTCTGTGTGGAATTTGCACATTCTACCCGTGTCGGCATGGGTTTGCTCCGGATGCTGCGGTTTTCACCCACAGTCCAAAATGTGCAGGTTAGGTTGATTGGCCATGTTAACTGCCCATTAGCGTCCTGGGATTTTTATGTTTGGGGGATTAGCAGGGTGCATATGTGGGATTTCGGGGATAGGGCCTGGGTGGGATTGTTGTCGGTGTTGACTCGATGGGTCAAATGGCCCCCTTCTGCACTGTAGTGATTCTATGATTCTATGAGTCGGTTGGTCCATGTCCTCACACATTTTTTATCTTTTTCTCCAATGGAACAAGTGGGAAGAGTTGATGTCCGTGGTGCGCTATTCCTGAATAGGCTGGTTGCTTTTGTGAGGCAACGGGAAGTTTAGACAGAGTTAATGAGTGGGAGGTTGGTTTGAGTGATGGACTGGTCTGCATTCATCAAGCTTTGAAGTTTCTTGCAGTCTTGGACAGAGCAGGAGCCATTCCAAGCTAGAATGTTATTTATGGTGCATCTGTAAAAGTTGGTGAGAGTCGCAGCTGACATGCCAAATGTCCCTAAACCTCTGAGAAAATAGAGACGTTCGGAGACTTTTTTAATGATAGGGACATCATGGAGGAACCAGGAAAGGTTTTTCGTGATGTGGACCCTAAAACGTGAAGCTCTCGACTATTTCAACTTCATCCCATTGATGTAGATCGGGGCATGTACTCCACTAGGCTTCCAGAAGTCAATTTGCTTTGTTGACATTGAGGAGGAGATTATTGTTGTCGCCCCAGTTCACCAGATTCTGTGTCTCTTCCTCCGACCCACTGCAGGTGTCATCAGCAAACTTGGAAATCGAGTTGGAGGGGAATTTGGCCACACAGTCACCAGTGTATAAGGAGTACAGTAAGGGGCTGAGGACGCAGCCTTACGGCGACCGCTGTTCAGGATGATTGTGGAGGAGATGTAGTTGATTGTCCTTAATTTTGCTGTCTATGGATTCGGAAGTTCAGGATCCAATTGCAGAGGCAGGAGCCAAGCCCAGGGCCACGGACTTTGGACATGAGTTTCGGAGGACGATTGGTGTTGCAGGCTGAGCTGTAGTTGATAAACACGAGTCTGTGTTCCAGGGTTCACTGTCGGGCCAGGGAGATGGCATTGTGGACCTGTGGTGGATGTCGGTGAACTGTCGTGGATCCAGGCAATCTGGGAAGCCGGATCTGATTCATGCCATGACTAACCTTTTGATGCATTTCATAATATTGGACATCAGAGTCACCGGACGATCGCCATTAAGGCAGCCTGCTTGGCTTTTCCTTTGGTACTGGCCTTTGTTTGAGTTTTACCTGGTGCATAGATTGGCAACCTTCCTGCCGAGAGAGGACTGATGCAGCTGCACTGGTCCAGTAGACCAACGTGGGACAGCAGTAATCGCACTGAGCATTATGGACGATAGCGATTCGCTGAACCCTGAGGCTTTCTCCCACTCTTGAAAGCAAACACTGGAAGTTGTGTTCTGTGCCAATCGAGTGTGAGATTACTAATTTTTCCTGTGTTGTGCTAACAGTGGCCACAATGCTGTGATCTCCTCTCCAGGGTACAGTTCTGTGTAAATATAATAGAGATTCTGTGCTGTCAATGCATCAGGATCTCCCTCTGCCAATTGTTAGTATTGTCCAGAGGCAAGGGTCAAACCAGCCCTCTTTGGTACCAGCTCTGTTGCAGGGGTTGTCAGTAAACTGTCTGAGAGACGACAGATTACCATCTACAGGACTCCAGTCTGGTTTTTCTGTCAGGGTTTACTCCCTCATCCTTGTAGCTGAGTGAGGGTCAATGTTGTGGACTCTCCGGAAAGCTCTCTCCCAAATATATACCACTGTGTTGCTACCATGGAGCAGCACGGTGACACAGTGGTTAGCACTGCTGATTCACAGCGTCAGGGACCTGGGTTCAATTCCAGGCTTGGGTCACTGTCTGTGTGGAGTTTGGACCTTCTCCCCGTGTCTGTGTGGGTTTCCTCCGGATGCTCCACTTTCCTCTCACACTGCAAAAGACGTGCTGGATTTAAAAAAAAGATTTAAGTGATTTTATGTGTGTACATTCTTTTTGATTTTAACCCATCCTCAGTCCAAATGGTAACTTCTTTCCCTGAATCGTGTCTAATTTTATTCTTTATTTCCCTTCCTGACAGTGAACATAATCACAATTGTGACCCTGACGAGCAGAAACTGTGGTCTGTCCAAATGTGTGACTCGTTACCTGGTGGCCATGTCAGCGGGGGATCTGCTGGTCATTATCCTCGACCTGATATTCAGACACATTCCCATTCTTTATTGGGAACAGTTTGATTTCCTGCGCTGGGTTCCCGTGTGTAACATCCACGCCGTCCTGCTTTATGCAGCCACTGACTGTTCTGTCTGGTTCACCGTCACTTTCACCTTTGATCGATTTGTGGCCATTTGCTGCCCCAAGCTGAAGAGTAAATATTGCAGTGAGAAATCGGCGGCTGTGGTTCTGGGAACAGTGACGGTGCTGAGCTGTTTAAAGAACATTTCCTGGTATTTTATGTTATTAAATAGATATCAGCTGGTGAACGTCCCCTGGTTTTGTGAGGTCACAATGGATGTTCTGGAATCTCCGGTCTGGACAACAATCGAGTTCCTCCACAACATTCTAACCCCGACTGTCCCGTTCGCCCTGATTCTGCTGCTCAACGTTTTCACCGTCAGATACATTTTAATGAGCAGCAGAGCCCGCAGGAGACTCCGGGCTCACAGCAGTGGGGAGAATCCCAGAGACCCTGAGATGGAGAGTCGCAGGAAATCCATCATTTTACTGTTTGTTATCTCAGCCAATTTTATCCTCTTATGGTCGACATTAATGGTTTATTCTATATGGAGTCGGATGGATTATTTGGGCTATAAGTCGGTATGGTTAGATTCCTATGTTCTGCAATTTGGTTTCATGTTGCAACTCACAAGTTGTAGTACAAACACTGCCATTTATGCTGTGACACAGACTCACTTCAGGCAGCAGCTAATCAATCTGCTGAAAGCTCCCCTTACTTCAATTCTTCAACTCATTAGACCCTGAGAGGAAACTACAACTACAAGACCCCTGACTCTTTCTATTGGACTTTCAAATATAAATAACAAACAGTTGCCATGTCTGGTGGCCAGGTATGGATACGAATATTTGCCCGTGGGTCAGTGTTGACAATATCAACAAGGGCAGAAGTACCACCAATTACTACTCTTCACACTTGGGAATGGCCAGGACATCCGGAGACGTGGCTGCACACGGAGAGTGCCGGTCCGTTCATGGGGTCTATGTTCCTGAAATGGGAGATGCTGATTCAAAATGGATGGCCGTACACAGGGTGAGTTACTCAAACACAAGGACAAGAGTGGAGAAACTTCACACCTCTTTCATGACACCCGGGATCCCGGAAATGTTAGTTCCTGAAAATAAACCACTCTTCATCAGCCAGGAATTTGTGCATTCGATGAAGTTGGACAGAATTTGACACGTTTGGGCAGTGTCATATTATGATGTGGAGATGCCGGCGTTGGACTGGGGTAAACACAGTAAGAAGTTTACAACACCAGGTTAAAGTCCAACAGGTTTATTTGGTAGCAAAAGCCACTTTTGCTACCAAATAAACCTGTTGGACTTTAACCTGGTGTTGTTAAACTTCTTACAGTGTCATATTACCCATCATCCAATGGCCTGGCAGAAAGAGCGGCCCAAACAGTAAAAGCAGGTTCAAAATACCATCCCTCAGTCTCTTTGGACACCAAACCATCCAGATTTTATCTTCAATTACAGAATGACACCCTCCAACCTCCCCCCGACCTCCCCTCTTCAACAACTGGAATAGCCCCAGCAGAGTTGGTCATGGGAAGTTCACTCCGCCCAATGTTAAGTCTGACCTTCTGAAGGTGGGAGCTAACACCCAGTGCCGTTCCCACCAGCCGGGAGAGGCACCTAAAGGCAGGTGATAGGTTATTGGTAAAGAATCATGGCAATGGGTCCACGTGGTTATGAGGCACGGTCGAGTCTGGAACAGGGCCAGTTTCCTATCAAGTCCGCTTGGGAGATACCATCCTATGGGAATGCTTCAATCATCTACAAGCCATGAAGCCCCAAGCCGTGCAGGAAAAAGCAATTCCCAGCAGACCGGGAACTTTGGAAAGAATTCCAGGCACTCCGGCTCCTGTTCCTCATCTCCGCCAGTGGGAACCTCGGAGTCTGAAATGGACACAGTGGGTTTAGCCTCTCGACCACATTGTCACCCGATAAAGGGAACTCGGGCCACACGCTCATGGTGGAAGAGGCGAGCTCCGGTCTGCTGAACCCCACTCACTTCCGAGGCTGAGCAGCAGGAACCGGACCCAGCATTGAAACTCCAAAAAATGCTTCCAAGGTGGTCAGCCCTCGGCGGTTACTCAGACCTAGAGGGGGAGGGGGGGCAGTGACTTCAATCAGGTTCATGAGTTGGACACGGGCAAATATAAACTATCAAACTGAGGCCTGTGAAATGTGCCCACTCAGGGAGCTCCACAGAGTGCAAGCTGCAGAGAGTGAAGCACTGAGAGCTGGGGTAAGTGTGGGAGTTTAGGGAAGTGGTGGAGAGGTATTGCTGTGTCTTGTGTCCCTTACTGCCCGGTCCCTTACGGCCAGGTCCAGGGCGGGTAGGTGTCCCCCAGACATTACTGTTCAGAAAGTGACGTGAGCAGATGTGTTTATTGAGACTTTCAGAAGGCTTTCGACAAGGTCTCACATCGCAGACTGCCATGTAAAGTGAAAGCACATGGGATTACAGGCAATGTTTTGAGACGGATAGAAAGCTGGTTCACTGATAGAAAGCAAAGAGTTGGCAATAAATGGGCCTTTTTCTGATTAGCAGTCAGTGTCTAGTGGGGTTCTGCAGGAATCTGTGCACGGACCCCAACTGCTCACATTATATATTAATTATTTTGAAAATGGAACTAGATGTATCATCTCCAAATTTGCAGATGATAAAAGGTGTGTGAGGGTGAGCTATGAGAAACATGCAGACATGCTTCAGTGTGATTTGAACAGGCTCAATGTGTGGGGATGTGCAAAGCAGTTGCAGTAAAATGTGGATCAATGTGAAGTTATCCAATTTAGCAGCAATAATAGGAAGACAGATTATTATTTGAATGGGTGTAAATTGAGAGAGGTGGATACTCAGCGAGGCCTTGGTGTCCGTATGCATCAGTAAGTGAAAGTCAGCGCGCATGTACAACAGGCAGTAAAGAAGACAACTGTAATGCTGCCCTTCATAGGGATAAGATTGGAGTACAGGAAGAGAGATGTGTCATTGCAGTTGTACAGGGCATTGCTGAGGCCACATTTCGAGTATTGTGTGCAGTTTTGGTGTCCTTATCTGAGGAAGGATATCCTCGCTATAGAGGGAGTACAGCGAATGTTTACCAGGCTGATTCCTGGGATGGCAAGTCTGTGATATGAAGAGAGACTAAGTCGGTTAGGGCTTTATTCATTGGAGTTCATTCGAGTGAAACATATAATATTGGACCATGTTTAGACAGGGTAGATTCAGAAAGAATGTTCCTGATGCTCAGGGAGTTGAGGACGAGTGTTCATGGTTTGAGGATAAGCATCAACCTTTTAGAACAGAGGTGAGGAGAAATTTCTCCACTCTGATGACCTATGGACTTCGCTACCACAGAATGTAGCTGAGGCCAAAACCTTTCGTGATTTCAGGAAGAAATTATGTATCGCTCTTGGGGCTAAAGTGATCACGGGATATGGGAGCAAGGGATGGTCAGGATATTGAAGTTGATGATGATCCCTGATCAAACTGAATGTCGGAGCTGGGTCGAAGGGCCGAATGGCCTGCTCCTGCTGTTCCTATATTTCAATGTTTCTATGATTGTGAAGCTGAGGTGAGTCTGTACACGGTGTGAATCTGAACATGATCCGAGTCCGAACCTTGTGTGAATCTGAACAGCGTCTCTGTCTGAACCTGGGTGGGTCTGAACCTGGTGCGGGGCCTCTCGACATGATTGCCAGTATTCCACTTGCCTTCCTAACTGCCGATTGAACCTGCAGGTTAACCTTTAGAGAATCTTGAACAAGGCCTCCCAAATTCCTTTGTGCATCTGATTTTCTAAGCATTTCCCCATTTCGAAAATAGTCTCTGCCTCCATTCCTCCTTCCAAAGTGCATAACCTCACACTTTTCCTCCTTGTATTCCATCTGCCCCCTCTTTATCCACTGTCCTAACCTGTCCAAGTCCTTCTGCAGCCCTCCTCCTCCCCCTCCCCCCTCCCACTTCCGCAATACTCCCTGTCCCTCTGCATATAATTGTATCATCACCAAACTTAGCAACAGCGCCTTCATTTCGTTTTTCCAAATTATTAATGTGTATTGTGAAAGGTTGTGGTCCCAGGACCGACCCCCGAGGCACACCACTTGTCACCGGCTGCCATCCTGAGAGAAGATCCCTTCATCCCCACTCTCTGCCTTCTGCCAGTCAGCCAATCCTCTATCCATGCCAGGATCTTACCCTCAACACCATTGGCACTTAACTTATATAACAGTCTCCTATGCTGCGCCTTATCAAAGAAAGATCACCACCAATGCCACCACAATTTCCTCAGCTATGTCTTTTAGAAACCTGGGGTGTACTCCATCCGGTCCAGGTGATTTATCCACCCACAGACCTTTCAGTTTCCCCAGAACCTTCTCCTGAGTGATGGCCACTACACCCACCTGTGTCCCCCGACTCTCCTGGAGCTCTGGCATCCCACTGGTGTCTTCCACCGTGAAGACTGATGCAAACTATTCAGTTCCTCTGCCATTTCTTTGTTTCCTATTATTCCTTCTCCAGCCTCATTTTTTAGTGATCCAATGGCTATTTTTGCCTCTCTCTTAACTTATATTGGAAAACCTTCTCCTCTCCTCTTTTATAATACAAGCTTGCTTACACTCATATTTCATCTTCTCCCCTCTTATTGCTTTTTTAAGTTGTCCTCTGCTTGCTTTCAAAAGCTTCTCAATCTTCTGCCTTCCCACTAATCCTTGCCACTAAGGATGCTTTCCCTTTTGTGTTTTTGCTGCCCTTGGCTTCCCCGTCAGCCATGGATTCCTCGTCCTCCCTGTGGCATGTTTCCTCCTCCTTGGGATGAATTTCTGTTGTGCCTCGCAAATAACTCTCAAGAACTCCTGTCATTGCTGTTCCACTTTCTCCCCTGCTCGGCTCCCTTTACAATCAACTCTGGCCAGCTCCACCTTCATGTCCTTGTAGTTATCTTTATTTAATTCAAATACCTTTACATCTGATTCCAGGTTCTTCCTCTCAAACTGCAGGGTAAATTCTATCATATTGTGGTCAATGCTCCCTAAGGGTTCCTTCACCTTAAGTTCCCTAATCAAGTCTGCCTCATTACACATCGCCAAATCCAGAATTGCCTGTTCCGTAGTAGGCTCTGTCACAAGCTGCTCCAAAAACCCACTCTTAGACATTCCACAAATTCCTTTTCTTGGGATCCACGACCTATCTGATTTTCCCAGTCCACCTTAGAATCTTAGAAACCTACATATTGAAGTCCCCCATGATGATTGTAACATTGCCTTTTCTATCTCCTGATGTATTTTCTGCCCCTCATTCTCTCACTATCCTCATCCCTACCCTCAGACTGTACTTTACCCTTTACCTCCGCCAATCAGACACGATGTTTACATTTGAAGGCCAGTTTCCAATATTCAAAGTCTCTCTATTTTTCCCTTGCCTCCTTTTTCCCTGTAATTCAGATTGATTCAATTATTTTGCTTGCTGTTCCTCCCTTTCCTTTTCTTTTCCCTGTAATTCAAATAGTTTTAATTATTTTTTATATTGAGTCACTTTCATTTGTAACTGAATTTCCAACGATTCTGACTGAGCTTCTGACAATTCCAAATGTTGTGCTATTGCCACAATTATCTCTCCTTTCTGTACTCTGTCAGGCAATGTCAACTGGAATGTGTTTCCAATTCCAAAAGCTTTGCTTTCGTCACTATCTGTCAGGTAACTTGCGTGACTTCCTCCACCCGCAGAAACTTCTGAGCCTCTGAAAGAGACATTAATCCAAACCACACTCCCTATTTAAACTGGAATACAACACCTGAAAAGAAAACACAAATCTGCTCAGCGCTCACTGTCTTTGAGTTCACTAATCCAAAATCAATCAAGAAATACAGGTTTCAATCCCGGAGCCCCCAGTTGTTCTCAGTCAGGTTGGATACTCCCAGTTGTTCCATGAAGCTCGAGTGACCTGTAACTCTTTACCTTGAATCTGGCTCGAAGGAGCACGAGAGGTTTCACTTCAGGTGGGAGTGAACTGACCCACGAGGAACTCTTATTCAATACAAAGTTTAATTGAGAATATTGTTGACATGTATAGTAAGACAATTAGCAAGAACATTT